>NC_069096.1:11926439-12526439 GCF_947172395.1 Bicyclus anynana | reverse complement strand
TTATGACATTAAATAAGCTCTTTGCTTATCAAAGAGCATAAGCTCCTTGCCTCTTTGCTAAGCGATACCACCACTGGAACATCTATTGGTGGTATCATGGTGTGTTTTGTGAAAAATCTTATATTGCGTACTACGGTAAAGTTTGGTGTTACAAATATTATAAGTAAAATCTGTAATTGCGAATAAATTTACAAAATTCGACCAGTTTTATTATAAGTATAGAAAAGTACCCACAGAGCTTTCAGTTTTCAGTTTACGTTGTTGTTACTGTAAAATGTCCACATCGCGAAAATATTGTTATGTAGTTGGCATGCAAATGACGCTGTTTTGACAACTTTTTCACTTGCTGAGAGAACTGTAGCAGTCGGTGTTTGCCATCTGTTCGATTATTAAACTGTGTTTATCAATGTATTATGTAAGGAGAATACAGTGGGAAGTGCACCCTTGTCAACACCGCGTCTTCGTACTTATGAGCAAGACGGTGCACGGGAAAATATATATTTAGTAAACATTGTCTTCCGTGTGGCTACGGCTGATTGTATTGAAAACGCGGAGAATGGAGGAAAAAATACAAGTTGATATCGTTTTACTCGTATATGCGAACATTTGTTTTAGGTATGTGGTGTATTCAGGTATTCATTCTTTGCTCTTATCATATGTATATGCATAATACAAGTTGTTTTTGTAACATGCCTACAGAGCTATGAGTTAAAAAACTTCTTTACTACAGTGGCTAAAATTTCTTTTAGCCCTTGGACAACGTGGATTTGAATAAAAAATACGTTACAAATAATAGCAGCGGCTCCGTATCGTGACGTCATACGCACTTTTTACAAAAACAATCATTATTACATTTTCAAGCGATGTTTTATCACTTCGTAAACTGATAAATGTTAATAATTATTTATGTAAGCACTTTAAATTACTTTTTATAAAGTTTTAGTTGTATTATCTATTATATAAGACTATAAAATTGGAAGTAACTTTTATCATTTTGATAACGTGTAACAAAACAATCACTAATTATTTCCGTAATTTATTTACCCTAGACTAAAACTGTCAACAGAGTATCCAAGTTTTTTAATAAAAATTGTATCTACATAGTGATACTTTTGTTTTTTTTTTCGTATTGTCTATAATACGAAAAAAAAACAAAAGTATCACAGAACAAAAACCGTCGACACTGAGCGCAACTGAATTAATTGACTATAAAAATTTCGTTCAAAAATGAATGAGTTTGACATTGCAATAGTTTCGAATTTTATTACAGAATAACCTCATATTCAATTCATACAAAAGTTATCTCTATATAATTTGAAATAAAATTGTAAATCTATTGGGAGCGCGTGGACGACATGGCGACCAATGGAGGAAACAAGCGCGCGCGCGTAGGCATATCGGTGGTAAACCGGTCGCCTAAGCAGGGATCTGTGAGGTTAGTGTGAACCCATAGAGTAACAATATATCATTACAGAATAGAAGTACTGATTATTTTGCGTATGTACAATATCGTACTTATAAAGAAAACAATTTAAGAATGTTGAAATCAGAATTTATTCATATTATTTTTTAACTTATTACTTTCATTTATTAAAAAAAAAGTACAACAATAAATTCGATAAAATAATATCGGAATTCTAGCGAAAATATATCGCCAATAAAACAGAAAATTGAAACGATAAAATCTCTTGATTTCTTGCAGGCATTTTCAATTTTATTGCGAAACCACGCGTCATAAATACGCTATCGGCACGCCTGAAAATTTCTCTGTAACAATTGTTTTGGTTACAATTTATGGTGGGTATGTGTAAGGTGCGAACCACACGGACTACTGGTCGCCGGGCAATTAGTTGCTATAATACCTACCAGCTACTCTCTGTTGTGCTGTAGCACCGTTATAGCCTATAGTACGGTTCTGAAACAATTTTACAAATCGAACAGTGTGTCTCGAATGTATTTTTTTATCTATCTAATTCCAAATCAAAATATAACCTTAGTTTACGAACTTTTGAAATTTTTGTCATGTCACTTTTGTCTGTTTGTAGTGACTAGCCACTCAATTTACTACTATATTCTAGTCAGTTTAGCCTAGAAATAGAATTAACTCAAAGAATAAGAATAAGAATAGTTTATTTGAAAAAACTCAGAACACAAATTTCATATGACGTTCAGGCCCTTAAACTACGTAAGCCCGTGTCTTAAGGGCCAGTGACTTCCCTTAGTACATATTCATAGGTACAATGACATAAATGATGTAGTTAACATAAAATATTCAAATAGTTATAATTATTAAAATAATCTAAAAATAACATAGTTAATAAAAAACATTTTAGTTAGAAATTTTGTGTGCATGCGTTAGTGCGTGTATTTGTGTACCTACAAGCGGGCGAGTAAGTATACTTTACTATTATTATTTAAATACTGGTACTAGTTTCACAATCTTAATTTTATCTTAATATATATATATATATATATATATTCTCTCAAAGTTATTAATAATAACCCTTTTTCGCGTTTTTCACCCTAGGATGCTGCAATATTTTGTCGTTTCTAGTTTTAGCATTATAAACAACATATCCAAAAGCAGCGACTTTGAATTAATTCCTTTTTCAGGCTAAACTGACTGGACTTCTATACGACCGTGTTCGTATCCTTAGCTGTTTTTGTGTGTGACTATCGCGTTCCAGGCATAACGTCCGGACGTATGCTCTGTCCCAATCGATTTACAATTTAAGAAGGAAGTCTGAAACTGGCGCCAGCGACTAAAAAGCGGCGGAGTGAGATGTTCGCCCACTTGGGTTGGACCTGTAATGCAGATGTCAATTGTCAAGGACTCAAGGAGCTAGTGACCTTAGCCGGTAGTTCGGTAGGCAGGATCTGCTGAATAGAGCCGGCAAGAAACTCTACAGTTGTATTTCTTCCTGTTTGAAGGTGGAAGCTGATCCAATGGAAAATTAGCTTGATAGTTATCAATTTATTTTATATTATTTACAATTTAGCCCTTGGCTACAATCTCACCTTATGGTAAGTGATGATGCAATCTAAGATGGAAGGGGACTAACTTGTTAGAAGGAGAATGAATATCCACACCCCTTTCGGTTTCTACACGACATCGTACCAGAAAGCTACATCGCTTAGCGGTACGTCTTTGTCGGTACGGGGTAACTAGTCACGGCCGAAGTCTCTCACCAGCCAGACCTGCAGAGCTATTCACGAAGGACAATTTCATCATTCGAAGTCTGAATCCGGGGCGAGATTGCAAATTTTTAGAGATTCGTATTCTATAAGACTCGCAAGTACAAGTGGTGCCACACTGTCGAACGTGGTCGAACAGTGAAAGTGGCAGAGGTAAATTTTTGAATGGAAGTGACCTTTATTTTGACACGAATTGGAATTCAATAAGGAAAATATCTGCCTCGATCGTCGAAGTTCGAGTTCGAAGGCGTCGGCCTACGTAACTTGCTTCCAATTGTCAAAACAAAAGTTAATCCTGGATCATTTAAGAAAATCACCACGCACGGAGGTCGTCAAATTATAAAAATCAATTGTATCAATTGTGAAAAAATTTCCCGGATCCTGGACCTAATGCCTAGAAATAAACCATCGCTAGCTTTCGCCTTGTGTAAGTTAGCCCTTATTCCCAGTGTACGCTAACTCGGGGCTAGTAAAACTATCGTAGGTATTGTGCAGAGAGCGACACTGTAGCGTGTTCTCACAATAAATACGATTGTAGTGCTGTCACGACAATTTGCCCTGGCGCTGACATTGTTCACAGTGCAGAACAGTTACTATCGCGGCAATAACATAATATTTTGCTTGCTCGTGTACGCAAGCGGAAAATTATAGAACTGCTTGAATGAATGTTTAATTATTATTATTTTTGCAAGCTAAATCTTTTGTTTTTGTAGCTTGGCTGCAATCTTGATGGCAAGCGACGGTACAACTTATGGTGCAAAGCGTTTGCCTTGAAAGTGCCTATTTAGTTTTGACTTGAAGATACTTACCCCGTACTGAAGGTGGCGAGGAAAACGGATGTTGAAAATGTCTATTAGAGTCATACGAGTGTGTATTAGACTCTAGATATCACCATGTATTCTAGTAGCATTGTAGTTGTAGAGTTTTTTATTTGCCAAAGCTCATTCAGGAAGCTTCTACTACTTACCCATACTTCATCATTGTCAATCCATACTTGGCTCATTGTTGAGCTCGAGTCTCCTCTCAGAATGAGAGGGGTTAAGGGTTCACCACGCTAGCCAAATGCAAATGTTTTTCTTCCACCGTTTGAGACACAAAATGCACACAACTGAAAAGTTGGAGGTGCATACCCCGAACCGGATTCGAACCCACGCCCTTAGGAATTGGAGGCAGAGGTCATATCCACTGAGCTGTCACGGCTTTATGCTTACCATACTAACTACTGACATATTTCTGCTGGTAGGTAGCATCACTGTGAGGTAGCCGCTGTAGTTAAAGACAAATGAGGCCTTAGCATCTTTGTCTCAGGGTAGCGTGTGCATGGTTTTCTAAATAATTTAGACATTATTGAGATCTGATATAGGCTATAATTAGAGCTTCACGCTAAAAGATGCGGAGTGTCAATGAAAAATGGGGAAAAATGTTATTTTTGAGAGCTGCCTTTATGCGCTGTGTACACAAAAACAGTCAATGACTAAATTGTTTCCCTTTAAAAGTTGTTAAAAGAAGTCCGAGACAGCATAATATCTATTTATTTGTTGACTTTCTTCTAGAGTTTCCACGCGGTCAAAGTCACCGCCGCTAACGCACCGCGAGTTTTCGTTTTGGAAAATTGATAAATTTGATATTTTCGTTTTTCTACTGAAATCTCAATTTGGTCTCAGACTGTTATCATTGCTTGTTTCACTTGAGTGATCATGTTTCCACCCTTCTCGTTTCATCCTTTTGGTATCGTGTTTTAATTTAAATACCGTAGAGTTTATTATATAACATTCCGCTATTGTTTACTTTTATGTATGTAATTTATTTTATTACTGACTTATTTTAAAAATGAAGTATAATATTGGTCATTTATCATTTTAAAATAAAATGATATAAAGTTATTTTTTTTTAAATCCGCCTTTTTAACCATGGCACTGCTGAGGTTCACAAAATCATTCAAAAACAGTGGTAAATGTACCGAAAGTAAAGGCATAGTTAAAACTCGAGTTTTGCGTCTATAAATTTATTATTCTCAGGCCTAAATTATCCCGTCGTTATAGTATTCATTACACTATAAAATGTTTGCACAATTTCGTCGTCCACCGCAGCGTAATATAGTTCGAGAATAAAACGTCCCTCTTGAGATATCCGTAGCGATGTTTCCGCAAGTTTAGCCGTTTCCCCCTTTTATTTATGAGCCCTTCAAGACTCAGGTGTGTCTCAGCTAAAAACAAACTTCTCACTCGCAATAAAACTGACTGTATTTTCTCGTTTGGTTTCTTGCTACGATTTCACTTTATCATTTTCTTTTTTTTTTAGGTTTTTTGTCTTTGTCATTTGTGCAAAGCTGTTTGGTCGTTAAAAATATTGAATACCTAGAACGTATTCAATATTTTTGAATGCTGTTGTATTGTTTTATTTTTAAGCGCTGGCGCGAAAATGCTTATACATCATCGAAACCCATTGATCTAAAAAATTGATATTACAGGTAGACAGATTTTATGTTGGATAGAAATACTACAACAAGACTCACAAATTACAAAAAAAAATTCGTGAGTATACGACATTGTTTGAGTATAAAAATGTTTTTTTTAGAAAATCATCCAGGCGCGTGCATTTATAGCAAAATACGGTTCCGGTAAAAAGACTCATGACTACGCAAAAATGCAATAATATTTTGCTAGTTTTTCCATTGAATATTTTGCTCTGGCAATGTCTACCTTACGTCTGACACATTAAGTACTTTATTCGGTTGCACCGAAATGTTTAGCTGGAAGAGGTAGGTAATCTGCGTCTAATGCAAACGTGATATGACGTTCCAACGGGTTCACTAACACCAATATAGACTCCTTTGACGAATCCACATCTTTGAATGATGAAAACGACGTACGTATTTTCAAGTAATATGAGTCGTCAAAGACTGCTCACTCATTACGAAATAGTAATGTTAGTAGGTAAGAGGTTTTCTATCATCGAAAAGTTAACGCTTGACTGCTATCTTACCTGATGTTAAGTGGTAGTAAGTTAATGTTGATACAGTTTATCAACCAACTGGCACATACTGGCCATACTGGATGTGCTTCGTCCCCACAGTACATACTTATATTTTAAGGTTCATTTTATATTTTTATATTTCAAAATAGTAATCGTAAAGTATTCTTAATAATTATCAAGTTATAAATCACACGCACATTTCTCTGCGTTATGTGATACTTTTTGAATTTTAAAGAACTGACTTTCATTCACATTTTTTCATTTTTTTTCATTATTTCATTTATTATATTACATTTCATTTCATTTCCCCCTTCAGTTCCAAATATAATTTCAACATTATTATTACGTGCCAATCTTTGACACGTTGAAATAATTATCATAAATTGTTTGACAGGACATTTTTGTCGTCAGAGTTGTAATTAACTACGAAGCGGTACAAAAGACCTTTACTTGTCTCCCGTTTACATTATGATGAGGATGACATATTCCAACTTTACCTTCAACCTTAATTATTTCAACCTGAGCTTTGCCAAATAGACTGAGCTGATGCTATTTACTATAGGTCTCTTGACAAATATGAATTTTACAATTGTTTTACTATAATTAGTTTGTGCATCAGGCAGTGCAATAGTGTATGGCATTTTGTGTCTTACTTTCTTCTTTTATTTTCTTTAAATACTGTTTTCTTTTGAAATTGTCGTAGTCGGTATGCCAACAATGAAATATATTCGCAACTGTGTGCGTCGTCGAGTGGGACATGTTCATCGTTGATTTATGATCTCTTATATGATATTTATTTCTATATTTTTATTTCGTTGCCCCTTAAAGGAACGGGGCCTATAAAGAATTTTCTCCGCAATCTTTGTTGTGCGAGGCATACAAAGTTAATGTGGTTTACATGATGTATGCCTTTCTTTCGCGTCTCGGGAGATAGGACACTGAAGCTTAAGATGTTTGCAGTTAGGATTCAAGCTTTTGAGAGGCTTAAAGCTGTTTCGGCTGGGCAAACATTCCTTTTATTCGCCTTTGCAGTTTGTGATTTGTAGGTAATTATGTTAAAATATTATACAGCTCTTGTGTATTATTTTTATACTAAAGTAGTACTATTTTGTTTTACCTGATTTAAGTAAATATGCAATAGTAGGAAGTTAATGATTTAAATAAATAATAGTTTGAAAATTATTGGATGTATAATGATTTAATATTGAAAATTTGGTAATTTATGTTTGTTTTATTATATTAATTTATTTCAAATTAATTTTAAATGGGAATTTTTTTTGTGTAAAATTTTAATTACTTACAAAGTAATTATTTAATGTAACTTTAATGTTGATGCGTACTTGACTTGTTTTAGGCACTCGTATATCTGTACAAATTGTACTTAAAATATTTTAATGCTCTTAATTTAACTTATTATTCTAACCACAAAGGGTATATATACGATTTGATTAAATATCTACGTAAGGTATTTTTTTTTTAAATATAATAAAAATATTTTAATTTCATAAACCAAAAGATTATGTCAATTAAACAAGCAATTAAACAAATAACGCCAGCATAACTTGAAAAAAGAGGAACTGAAAAAGCTCTTTTTGATACCATCAATTTTAATAAGCACAAAAAAGCGCTCGGAAGATCGCGATTCGCTTAATAATATAGACTTTTGCGAGCCGCCTCGCATTATGGTTGCAAAACGAGGTGGAAAAAGTCTGCCTTGTGAACTATTCAGGGCTTCGGCTCTCACGATCGATAAGGCTCTTGGAGGCTTTGTTTTATTAATATGCAAGTGCAAGAGAATTCGCTCAGTGTTGATATTGTGATTACTCTAAACTGAGGGCGTGTTATAGCCAAACATATCTAATATATAAAATTCTCGTGTCACAGTTTTCGTTGCCATACTGCTCCGGAACGGCTTGACCAATTTTGATGAATTTTTTTGTGCTTATCCGGTATCTATGAGAATAGGCCAACATCTATTTTTATATGACACTCGCAAATAACGTAGCTTTCTATTGGTAAAACAATTTTCCAAGGTAAGATAGGGAAGTGGTAGGGTAGGGGTAGGATAGGGATGAAATAGGGGTACGGGTGGGATAGGGGTAGGGCAGGGGTAGGATAGAGTTGGGTTGGGATTAGAGTAGGATAGGGGTAGGGTAGAGTAGGGGTAGGGTAGGGTATGGTAGGGATTAGGGTAGGATAGGGGTAGGGTAGGGTATGGTAGGTTAGAGTAGGGATTAGGGTAGGATAGGGGTAGTTGAAAGTTTACATCGAGTTTCACGCGGAGGAAGTCGCGGGCGTCCGCTAGTAACGAGGGTGTACCAACACCGCCAACTTCCCAACTCCATGTTGCTACAAAGATTTTTTTTGTAAGAAAAATCCTATTAGCGTATTTTTTGGTGTTAGCCTGACCCGGAATTCGAACCTTGGACCTGATTGTTTATCATCGTCATTAACAGCTGATGGACATCCAGGACTGGACATATTTTTTTTTTTTTTATTCTTACACTACTTCTTAGGACATATACCTCTTGCATGGACTTCCAAACAGAAACAGAGCATCCAACTCAAGACATCAAGTACTCGTAGGCGCACTAGATGCCCTGAGTCCATCTAGTGGGGTGTCGACCAGCACTACGCTTTCCGGTGCGGGGTGGCCATTCCAGAACCTTGGGACCGCAACGTCTATCGGATCTTCGAAGTATGTGCCTATATTGTCATACCATAGTATATATTTTCTCCGGGATATAAAATAATAAATCCTCCAGTCAGTAGCTTCATATAAATATCATGATAAATAAATTGAATACTTACCGATAGTGATAAAACTTCTCTTTCAAATAATATGTTACAAAATGTTTTCACCAAACCCCTTACGGACCGGTAAACGAGGGTACCGAAATAGTTTCCTGAAGTATCCCCACTACGTTTTATGTCCGCCGAAACGCTGGCGAAGTTCGAAAGAAGCTTTATTGTGTAGGCTTAGACTTATAAAATAGGCAGACGGTATCTCGCTGTCAAACATTTGCATTTTTCGACGGCCTCCGATAGCCTTCGACTGGCGCAGTGGTATGCGCGGCGTACAAGACGGAGGTCCTGGGTTCGATCCCCGGCTGGGCCGATTGGGATTTTTCTTAATTGGTCCAGGTCTGGCTGGTGGCAGGCGAAAACGTACCACCAAGTGATTTAGGGTTCCGGTACGATGTCGTGTAGAAACCGAAAGGGGTGTGAAATTTCCATCCTCCGAACAAGTTAGCCCGCTTCCAGTTTTTGCTTAGATTGCATCATCACTTGCCATAATATAAAAAAAATAAAAATAAAACTGAGTCACCTTAATCTTGCCCGGTACCCATGTGTGAGTGAAGTGTATTGCTAGATATGGGAAATTAAATTTTCTGTCTTCATAATACACTTATGCAATTGTGCGTCTGTTTGCGTGTCGGCATATACGTATATATGCAAACTGGCAGAAAATCAAAGTCCAAGTGAAAGTCAAAATTCATTTATTTCTATTAAACTTAGTTTACAAGTACTTTTGAAACGTCAGGTAATATTATTGGATAATTGTGATAATTAGTCGAAAAATTAAAATTAAAGTTTTGAGGATTCCAAATGTGCTGAAATGTGCAAGTTTTAACGTCACTTTTTAGTTCAGGAGACGGTGTCTGGACTTTTTATTACGTCTGTGTGTAGGCTCATGGGTAGCGGCTTTGTTGGGAGCCAATTTCGCTAACGATATTTTGCAATGTGCTTGATTTCGCATTGTTATTAAGTTACTTCAATACCCTATCTCTTACAGATAATACGCTTGCTCATGTATGGCCAATTTGTTTGAATTAGACTTTGTTACTTTATAGTTTCATATTTCGGGCTTTTGTTTATTGTTCATCTGGTGAAATTTGTAACGTTTTAGTAGTATTTTTTCGGTCTTTTTTAATGTATACTATAAGTTAGACTTCATTAAAAATCGATCAAATAATTATTCGACTTCGCAAAATATGATTTATCTATGATCAAAAGGTTTTGTGAAAATACAAAAAAAGTATTCAATTATTTTTTTTCTATATTTGGCAACTAAGTATATTTACAACTTTCTTTTAAGGAATACAATTTTTAATTGAAGTTTTCTGTAATTTTTAATTGAAAGAGCACCATACTTACATCCATACAAACTTTCGCGTTTATGATATTAGTAGCAACGATATCTATGCTAATATTATAAAGCTGAAGAGTTTGTTTGTTTGAACGCGCTAATCTCAGGAACTACTGGTCCGATTTGGAAAATTCTTTCAGTGATAGATAGCCCATTTATCGTATTCCTACGGGAACGGACACCACGCGGGTAAAACTGCGCGGCGTCAGCTAGTTTTACTATAAACGTTACATGTCTACAAAATCACCGCAAAATGTGAGCCGCATTTAGCTAAGTAGGTACTTGAGCGCACATAAGCACAATTTTGTGTTTCATTCCATTTTATATTTATGTATACATATACAGCTTTTAAAATTCCTAAACACAACTCGACAGTGTATATGTAAATTTAGGTATTTTTTGTTTAAATAACTTTTGTTGTTTACTATGCGACTTAATAAAATGCGGTCAATTAGCCGCTTTTGTTCGCCTCAGTTTTGTTGCACTAGTGACATATCTCTATTATAAAATCTTTGATTAGTAGGATAAGTGTTCCCCTATACCTGCCTGTTCTAGAATAAATAGTCCATCCTTACGAAGGTTAAAAGTTGAAACATTGCATTTTGCACTAAAATTGCAATTCAAAAACTACAAGGATAAATTCCCGTTTGGATAGTGAACAGATTGCTATTGTAATATGGGCCCTATGGTAAATAATATAGGTCATAATTTATGGTGAAGTTATAGCCCGCGATTCCGGCGCGCGTCACACATTTGCAAGACAAATGCGTGTCAAGCGGCGTCTAGATTACGTCATTTATTACGTCGACATTTCTGATATCAGATTGGATTGAGCACGTGCCATTGGATATACAATACGATGGATTGTTAAATTTAGCTGAGCCTTTTAGTAACATAAATATTCGTGGACGCTCGCGATTTTGTCCGCCCATAGACCTCGTTAATCCGCCCTTGTTGGGAAATTCGTTCTTAGCGGGTGTCTACTAACACTCCTTACCTCTCTGCTATGTTTCATCTTTGTACGACAAGCGGTTTTCAAATGCGACCTTTCGCTTTTTTTTTCACATTCATTATTTATTTTATTGTAGAGGGGAGGTATCAGTGTTTGTATAAATAACAAGGTATTTGATAACTTAAGCTTAGTTGTTAAGCAGCGTGGACACCGTCTCGCTGCCAGTCGCGTTAGTAACTTTGTGCAATAACGTTTTCTATTGTAATTTTTGATAATATTTTGTGTTGTAATTATTGTTCATCATAAATTGCTTAGTGTGGGCATAAAGAACATGTTGGGCAGGATTCAGATGACTTAAACCTACTCCCAAGGTCACAAGTCCTGGAACCTGCTCGAGGTGTTTCCTCTGCCACAAAATAATGGTACAATCACTGTCGCTGCTACCCGTCACGTCGCAAAATATCATTATCTTCATCTGGGATATCAGCCGATAAGCTGCTGCTAGTAAGAACTTGCTTGCTTATAAGAACTTCCTAGTAAGACAACACGATCTTTAGTCGCGTATATCCTGCGCTACGAAACACTACGCTTTCCAGTGCGGGGTCACCGTTCCAACACATTGGGATCCCAACGTCATCGGCTCTTTGTTTTTTCTCCATTCCCGATTTGTAATGGGAAGATATGGAATGCTTTTCTAGCTGCTACTTTATCTACTTCAACGCAAGACAAGAGTAAATAGGCAAGTGTGCTCCATCGTAAGCTTCTTATTATCAGACATAATTGCAGTAAAGTAGAATATGCAGTGGATGAAAAGCTAAAAATAAAAAACCCTTGAAAAATTACTGATACTCTTAATCAATTAAGTTTTAAAGCATCATAGAATACAAAATAGTAAAATAATTTCATATCACTACAAATGTAACAAGACGAAGTCTCTAAATCCACCATTTCACAAAGTTTCTATATATAAAATCGTATGAAGATTTCAATTAAACCAGATTAAAATGTGCATAGTTGCACGGTTAAGTTAGAAAGTTCAAATTATATTACGGGGGTTAAAAGCTTACATTAAAACCAACTCTGGGTGCCATTTGTCATTCCGTTGGAAAAGGGGATTTAAATAGAAGCGGAAAAGCGGAATTTCTATTGCGAATGCAATTCTCTAAAATGTCACACGTGTTAGAAAAATGTCCGGCGCGGATTCAATACATTGCAGTTTTCAATACGAAATCAGGTAGTGTTCGGCTGTGGGCCGAAAGCTTGCAGTAGCCACACTTACCTGCCTGAATGATAATGATGATGATGAAATTCGAAGATCGTGGTAGCTCTGAAACGTAGTAAGTTTCAGAATCCCAGATTCTCAGTTGTGCAAGTATGATATTTTCTACATGATATCACGATGAACTGTCTATAGTCGCCAGATCGTTAGCTTCGTAACGGCCCTCCACTAGAGACCATTAAAGTTCTCTTAAAAATAAACCTTTAACGGTGTTTTTTCAAAGGGTTGTCGCGAGTCTAAACGATTTGGGAACATTTCTTTTTTATTCAATGTCAAGTTGGCCCTTGTCTGTAATCTCACCTGATGTCAAGTGACGATGCTGTCTAAGAAAACTCACGATTTCTGTGCCGAGAACTAAAATATGTTTTATACATGAACAGATAACGGTCTTGATCCTTGAGACATGCTATCAATGCCACCATAGACCAAACTACATAAATGGTGAGCATGAGCTGACAAACTTTGAGGCTTCCTAAAATGAAGTGTGTCTGGCTATGCGTGCTCTCGGTATACGTAAATCGACGAGCCGAAACGGAATCGAATTTTTAATAGAACACTATCGTTTCGTCCTATAAATCTCGCGTCGGATCCATGCGAACCGTACCGAAATCAGGTGTTTCCGGCAAAGCGACATCTGGCGTTGACTGGAAACTATCCAAGAGCAAGCCACTTCGTACCTGCAGACGCGACTGACTGAATATATCACGTGGAATCCCGCTACTGCGATAACAGGTCTGCCGTCTCGCAATCTCATTTTAACGTCATATAAATTTTACTTGTGCTCACGAGTTACTATTTAACTGCTCTTGAGTTTCATGAAATTTTGGATATAATTTTAACTCATTTAATAAACACCCCCGGCTGCGTCCGTCTTTGAAAGATTTGTATATTCATCCTCTTTTAGAGTACCTCAGTACCCCTTTAGAACTGACTGGAGGGCCTATTCATCAGTAACTTTGGTTTTTTAGCAATCTAATATAATTGACATCAAATCAATAACAACTGCATTTTTCATATTCCATTGTTAATGAAAATCACAATATCAGACACGCTGGTTAGTAATTTTGGTTAGTTAACGATTGATTAATATTGAATACTAAATCACTAGACCGAATAATGGCTACCCGAAGTTAGAGAATAGGCCAGCAGAACCGTGTTAAAATTCCCGTATGCAATTTTTCATATTCTATTATACCAGATGACTCTGCTCTAACAGTCAGTCAGTTATCCTTCCAAAACCAAAATTAGGTTTTTAAAGTCAGTAGTATTTTGTATTTTTTATATTTGTGTAGTGTAACATTTTACAAAAATAAACACCGGTCGCTGAGATATTGTAAATACTCAACTAAATCACGTGAAACATTCTCAAACGTTTCTGATATCGAAAATACAACCAGTAGGTAGGCCTAGCATGCTACCCACGACATACCTCTTCAAGAAAAACCTGTCATGAGCGGCCGAACCGGATGCATCGCTATCTCTATCGTCCTATCGCAATCAAAGAGAGAGAGCGATATTTTCGGTTCGACGTTATTGGTCGACAATATATCTTCACCAGGTATGTCGTAAGACACAATATGTTAGGCGTACAGCAGCATTGCACATTATTGGTAGCTAGAGGTTTAAGTTGAAGGCGCTCAAAAGACGAAGGTGCTTACTCGGCATCAGCGTCGGCATCGCGGCCTGATTTATTGCCTCTCCGTAGCACTGCCTGTGATATATACGATTGCTTGCTGCGAGCATTGAGAGTGGATTACTCATAATATTATATTTTCTCGTAAATTCTTTTTGTTCATCGCGAAATATTTATATCTCCCGTAGACTTTTATGTATTCTCTTAACAGCTTTAATCCGAAACTTCGCTGTTTCAACGGTTTAAATAAAATTGAAAGGCCTCGTTAACAAGTGTCTACGTAAGTGTCAATATTTCCAATAGTGAACTCTGGACTCTCTCTAAGGAACACCTTATCTTTGACCTAATAAAACGCAATAAATGGAATTGTATAGGTCACCTTTTACGCCTAACATAGGGTGTTGCACAGAACTCCTCAAATGGTATCTTAAAAGAGTTGTGGAAGGCCAAAGCTTACTTGCAAGCGGTCAATAAAAGCAGAAATGAAGACTGCTGATCTCTCCTGGATTGCGCACTTAAGAATGCAGCCTGGGTAGAAGAAATTAGTTTCGGCCCTATGCACCACTAGGTGTGAATGGGCTTAAAGAAGAAAGAAGAAAACTGGAAGACGCTAGATGTTCTAGATGCTCTGTATTTGGAAGTTCTTTCAGGGGGCCTATATTTAGCAGTTGACGTCCATTGGCAGAGTTTGAGGATGATGATTTCAGAGCCTACTTCCATATAGGAGAAGAAACATACTATACAGCCAGAATACTATAGTTCCAGACCTGCATCCGTGTAGGAAATGGGATTAAAAGCTTAGAACCATTACGCTGCGCCCATGTGAGTTGATGAGCTCAGGGTGATAATGTTTAGGTACTCTTGTGATCAGATGTCAATGTCAGATGACTTTATGTGTTCTCCGAAGCACGGAAATGTACATTCACCAACTTTTTCACTTTCCAGGCTGAGAATTGTAACTCTGTTTTTTGTTTGAAATAAAGGGCGGATCAATATTTTTTACCTCATCCAGGACTAGAGACGACGAGGCAGTTATACTAAATATGTTACATGTATATGTAAAAAAAAGAGTGAACGTATTACATTATTCTGCAGAAGCTTCAATTGACTGAAACACTCCAATGATAAGAAAGCTAACATTACTGTGAGCGTCTTGAATTATTGTGCCTTCCAATCCATTGGTGTTAAATCTGTGATTTCTTTGTAAAAACATTGTAACGCAACGTTTTACGTACTTGATTCTCGAAGTTTTTACCTATTTCAATTCTTTAGGTTATTAATCGCACGAATTTACGAGAAAATATAATATGACTTCTTCACAAGTCCTAGAGCTTTATGAACATGAAATTTCATTCATTATATTATTTTCAATCGCAATCACATTGGTTCTCTATTTCAATTAAATACAGACGAAATGTTTTCGCAAAATAATATTTACCTTTAAAAATCGCAAATATATTACGCTCAAATGCTACCTTGCTTCGTGATTTTTTTTTACTGTGCCCTAAGCGCATCGTGGAAGTATTAGCGTGAAGACATATCTTTAGCTTGTTTTTCGTCAACACGGAAAAGGAAACCGTAGTGGCAGGGGCTTTTTGGTCGTAAGAGGTTTAAATCGTCGGTGGCGCTCAAAAGATGAAAGAGCTTACTCGGCGTCGGCGTCGCGTCTTGATTTATTGGCCCTCAGCCGCTTGCTGTGAACATCGAAAATCGATTATGGGGCAATTTTGTTTAATAAAGCGAGCCTTTATCGGGTTCCGTAGTCTCTGAATGGGAATACATATAGGTTCACTTTTCGTTGTCCTGTCTTTTGTAGAGGCGAATAATGCTAATAAATAGAAGTATGTCTAATTACACGCACTGTACAAAGAGAATCTCTCAACGAGTCGCGAAGCTGAAGTGGCAATGGGCGGGGCACATAGTTGGAAGAGCCGATAGACGTTGGGGTCCCAAGGTGCTCAATGATGATGATGATGATGATGATGATGTTTAATTACCCCATCAGCCCCTTTATATCAGTTTAAGTAAAATGCCCCGCAGTGTTAATGATCAAGTTTGATAATAATCAAGCGTAATCAAGAGTAGTTTGATGTGTGGTTACGTAGAAAAAGTTAGTATCGTTTATAATGAACCTATCGGTTATGTGTGCATCGTTCCAAAATGGTTTTAGTCTGCCATAGCCTCGTGCATAGTTTTGTTTTGCATCGGTCTGAAATAGTTTGCAATGGCCGCTAGTAGTATGCGAACAAGCACTTATCGCTCCACTCAGTGTTAGCGCAACACTAAGGGCTTGTACACAAAACTGCGATGCGACATCGCATCATAAAAATCTACGAGGTCGCACAACGCATCGCAAGAACCTGCGAATTGATTTGCAATGCGCATTCCTGCGATGTTTCGTCACACTTGTTGACGCCATTTTTAGCACGGTCTCCTAAGCAATAACAGAAGTGCACACTTCTTTTTACGATCCATGTCACGACCTAGTTTTCTATTCAAAATACGTTCAGTACGGTTGATGGTTGTCGAAGGAATGGTCACCCTGGGAGTTGCCTTGCCGCACGAAATCGCATCGCAGCAATTCGTGTCGTAATTTTCTGCGTTGCGAATTCGCGTCGCGTCGCATCGCAGTTTTGTGTACAAGCCCTAAAACCGTTGACCTATACCTACACTGAAATAGTTTAGACTACGGGCGGAGCTGGATGTCAATCGATAACACCTAATCAAGTGTTAATCGAAGCCGAACAATGGCTGACTAGTTGCTCCTTTGAACGCTTAGCGCTCACGTTTGATCGTGTTGCTGCAAACTACATTATGTACTCACTCGTCTACGTTGTACATAGACGAGAAGCTTTAGCCTTTAAAATATAGATACTGTTAGGTGGAATATTGATAATATATTTAAAGGATAGCCGTGCCCGTGATAGGCCAGTGGATATGACTTCTGCCTCCGATTCCGGAGGGTGTGGGTTAATTATCACGTGTCCCAAACGTTGAAGGAAAACAGCGTGAGGAAACCTGCATACCAGAGAATTTTCTTAATTATCTGCGTGTGTGAAGTCTGCCAATCCGCATTGGGCCAGAGTGGTGAACTATTGGCCTAACCCCTCTCATTCTGAGAGGAGACTCGAGCTCAGCAGTGAGCCCAATATGGGTTGATAATGATGATATTTAAAGGAGTATTCTTGTATAAATATTCTTGTATACTAGCGGACGTGCGATCGTCTACGTGGATTTCAGTTTTTCACAAATCCCGCGAGAACTGTCGCGGTGTTTTTCTTAGAAGTTTTAAAGGGGAACAATTCTGTCATACTCGTACATGATTTTTGCGAAACTTTAACCGTTTACGCAGTGTAAGCTCTCAATAGGAAAAAATCCCCCGATTTTGAAACATTCTTCGTTGGTGCTCCGCTGCTATTGGTCTTAGCCAATATATAGCCTCGATAAATGGGCTATCTAACACTGAAAGAATTTTGCAATCAAACATACAAAGTCTTCAGCTTTATAATATTAGTATAGGTGTGGTTATTGTTTTAAAATTGGTTAGTAGGACAAAAGGAGGGATGAAGGCAATACATATTATAAACACTCAATTCATGTCTTGTCGTGGAAGAAGAAAATTTGCGTAAAACTACCGAATTATGGGTTGGCAAATACCTGGATGTTTTCTTAAGAAAACGGGAATAGTTAATTGAAAAAGCTTTCTTAATATTAAAAACATATGAACACATAAATTCCTGTTATCAGAATGTAAATATGTTTGTATCTATATATATGTATACAATTTAATTGATTTATGGTATGTTCAATATATTAAGTAAAATCAGCTTTATAATAAGAAAATATTTAAAATCCTAACCGGGTCATCTATATTTTGATATTTACGATTTTACAATGGCTTAAAAAGACATCTATCTCTTTAGAGGAAAACATAAGCAAGAAAGTGAATCAGTGAAGACGAAAACATGCTAAAAGTCCATGATTCATTCAACGCCTTCATCTTCCTTATGGATGGCATTATGCAAACATGAACAATGAAGGAGTAATCTATCAAAACGTTCCGGAGGAGACTCCGTCGCATACTCGGCACCCTCATTAACTTTACAGGTCACAAAATGATCCCCGAGATGTGCAATATCGGGAGTCGACAGCTTAAGGGGAAAATCGATATTATAAGTAAAAGTATTTGATGGAAATCGTTTGAGGGATTTACACGTTGCCGCGGCCTTTGATAGGTTGTATGAGTTTGTATTGTAACTTTTTCAAAAAGGGGATGTTTTGTAATGATAAGTAGACTTTAATGAGTCTGAGCTTTATGAAAAGTTGCCGTGTAATAAGTATTTAGTACATAAGGGTCTTGAGCTTTTTAATACGGGTATTCAAAAGGTTGTTTTTTTTTTGACTCATTGCCAAAAGATGCAAGTTGGTTAATATTTATAGATATTCCGTTAGTAACTTATGCATATACACTAGGTATATCAGATTATTCGAAGAAATAAACGCATTGATAAGACTAAATGACTCGTTTTTCAGTTATCTACGAGTCATGATGTAATTCGGGTTCGACTATTGGTCTAGGTTAAAATATGTACATAAGTACTTATATAACCTAATAGTCTGCTAAATTTGTCGGGAGAATATTGTTATTACAATTATAATAATATGACGGTAAATATTTAATGCCACTAGGGAACTAATACAAGTTATTATTTAAATGCAGTCAATATATTCATGTTAAAAGCATGTTAAGGTCATGTCATGATCACCGGTCAGGTATTAGTAGGTGCCCTAATAGTCCTGCACGATTTGCATGTATTAGATAAAGGTACTGACACATTAGACTTTACTTTTTTACATAACTTGCAATAGATAGATAAGTTATGTTTTTTAAGCATACGAACAATAACTGTTGAAATTATAATTGTTTCAAGCAAATTCATGGCGAACTTTTTACAAAATAGAATGAAAAAACAAATAAAGCGTGTGAGCGAAATGAATGTACTTGGAAAAGTATAAGAAAAAGTGAAAGGATAAAATCTCGTAGCAGAAGACGACGCTAAGTTAAACGTTTATATATCGGGAGCCGTTTGCGAGCGAAAAACGTGACATTTTTCACAATTTTTCAATCACAACCATTGGATTGTGCCGACAACCCGACAACGCGTCGTTGCCCAGTGGCGATGTTAGTTGACAATTTTTCTATCTGTTGAACTAGTGAAAAGTTTCCATTGCGTTGTAGTACTCTTGTACTTGGTTCTCTACAGTCGTTATTCAGGTAACTTAAAAACCTCAATAGCTCAACGGTAAAGCGGTCGGACTCATCACCCATGGGTTCGATCCCCGCCCGCCTGTGGGTATTATCGTACCCTCTTCTACAGTCTTTCCCGACTAATTGGAGGGGAATATAATCTGAAATTGAAAATGCGCCCTGTCTTTGAATGTGAAAGTTACAAAGTGCCATACACAAGAAAGAAGAAGAAGAAGAATGTGAAAGTCAATGTCATCGGATACGTTTGACAGTAAATTCATTCTATGTATTATCTTTGTCATACTGACAGATTTTCTAGAGATTTCGAGAAAATGTGTCAAATTAATGTCAAATGCCTAGAAAAAATGTACCTTTAGTAATTTAGCCGAGTAACCAACTTAGATTATTCTAAAAATTTTACTCAATCTCTGCATATAATTCAAGTGACCTGAACTGAACAATATAATATGTTCTAATTTATGGTCAATTTTTAGCTTTGTATAGTTTGAATATTTTGGGGCCAATTTTGTATGGAAGCTAGGTCTCTCCTTTATTTTACTGTTATACATTGTAATGTAGTTCAGAATTAATTATGAATAATGTAACAATGATCAATGATTCTTAAAAAAACTGTTCTGACATCTTCCTATTGATATTGTTTTTACGTAGTTACTAATAAGCAATGTGTAAGGTCTCTTACTTGATGGAATTTGTGCAGCTGTACTTCATTGATCAATTGTCTTAATTAGAATATTGTTTAATATTATAAAAATGATCGACACTTTATAAATCGTGTTTGAAGCAGGATATAATTTAATTACTTCAATTATTATAAATTAATGTGTTTCTTCAAAATCAATACATACCTAGTGGTTAAACATATTGATTAAGTAAATACAATAATACTTTACTATTTTTATATTAATAATTGATAGTGATTGTAACAGGGTCGATCATTATCACCCCCATTATATATCAATTATTACCGGTGAACATTTTAATCACTTGAGAAATTCCAATTTAACTTTTCGTAAAAAGAAAAAAGTTTTAATGAATGATGAATTGCAAATATAAACATTTCTCCATGGGAAACGAATCGCCTTCAAATTATGTACCTACAAAACATTCCCTGAAATGTAAAGTTCATCTTAATACCGTATGTCCCGCCCAAATCGTATCAGTAATTTTAGATAAAATCGCGGATATACAAACACATACACGTAAGAAGGGGAAAAAGCCTTGTCGTACATACATACATTATAATACAGATCAAATAAATATAAGCCGAGTCAGCGGGAATAAAAACACAACTGCCTTTTTCACCAGAATTATCGCATATAATCTATTGTATTTATAATACATAAGAATAATCAATGACAATACATGGGTATTTATGCACTTTTACATATAATTATAGACTTTTTCCTCACACCGATCTCTCTTTTGTCCTCTCTCTGTACCATATATCCTTTCCCTCCAACTCGTCGACCGACTACGTCACTCTCTCTGCTCTGATTGGTCAATGTTTCTCTGCGTCGACGCTATTGGCTGATTACAGTAAACTTACGTCTAAAAATCTAACAAATAATTAATCACATTTAAATAGTTGAAAGAGAATAGCTTAATTAATTTATACTTCCAAATTTACGGAGTATCGACTGTGGGATTTGTGGCCATCTTTAACAGAACCTAACATAAAGAACTAAGAGCAGTAGCTCAATTGCGAAATGCCGATTTCAATGCGTTAATACATTCTGTCAACGTCAAACTATGATTTTCGTTTCGCGATTTTGTGTCGCAATCGCTAATAGAGCAATGCGGATAATGACACTACCGATAAATTTAAAACAATGAAAAATTCTTTTGCGCAAGTTATTTAGCCATTTGAACCGCAGGCTGTATATTGTAATGTTATATCTATCTATTGTGTTGGTGGTTGGTTGGTGGTTTGTGTTGGTGGTAAGAGCTGTGATAGCCCAGTGGATATGACCTCTGCCTCCGATTCCGGAGGGTGTGGGTTCGAATCCGGTCCGGGGCATGCACCTCCAACTTTTCAGTTGTGTGCATTTTAAGAAATTAAATATCACGTGTCTAAATCGGTGAAGGAAAACATCGTGAGGAAACCTGCATACCAGAGAATTATCTTAATTCTCTGCGTGTGTGAAGTCTGCCAATCCGCATTGGGCCAGCGTGGTGGACTATTGGCCTAACCCCTCTCATTCTGAGAGGAGACTCGAGCTCAGCAGTGAGCCGAATATGGGTTGATGACGACGATTGTGTTGGTAAAAATTAAAAAAGCTGCTTATTATAAGATAAGGTGTGTCAAGTCACGTTTAGCTCAAACATTAATACCGAGGGAGTCATTTCCCCCTTCCAGTAAGCTTTGGGTGAGTAACCCAAATTTTTGCAGAGTCCATTACGTTGCATAGCAGAATAGGCGCTGAATGCGAACGTAAAGGTGCTTTAATTAGGTTATATGGCCTTCCGTAATGCTACAATGGACTGGCCTCAGACAATTGCGCCTTTGAATTTCGTGTGTGGATGTTGGTAATTTAATGTGTAGGTAACTTTGTGGTGGAGCGCTCGTTTAATTAATTTACTTTTGTGAAAAGTCTAAACTGAAAATATTCTAAATAAGATATGAAGTAAGAACAATGAATGTGAACTAGAAGTTGAATAAAAGATATCTGCAACTGCATGGTTAATAGTTCCAAAATTAACCAATCGAAAAATATTAGAGCAATGATTTGATTAAAAATAATTTTGATTAAAAATAGTTTGCTAATGATGATGAGTGTCATCATCATCAGCAGACTATCATCATATACATCAGACTTATTGCAGAAGAGATATAGGAGACCCTTCACTTAATGCTGGTTGGCGGAAATAAGGATCATCATCATCATCATATCAGCCGATGGACGTCCACTGCAGGACATAGGCCTTTTGTAGGGACTTCCAAACATCACGATACTGAGCCGCCTGCATCCAGCGAATCCCTGCGACTCGCTTGATGTCGTCAGTCCACCTGGTGGGGGGTCGGCCAACACTGCGCTTACTAGTGCGGGGTCGCCATTCCAGCACTTTGGGACCCCAACGTCCATCGGCTCTTCGAACTATGTGCCCCGCCCATTGCCACTTCAGCTTCGCAACTCGTTGAGCTATGTCGGTGACTTTGGTTCTTCTGCGGATCTCCTCATTTCTGATTCGATCACGCAGAGATACTCCTAACATAGCTCGTTCCATCGCCCGCTGTGTGACTCTAAGCCTTCTTATGAGGCCCATAGTTAGCGACCAAGTCTCGGAACCATAGGTCATCACTGGCAACACGCACTGTTCGAAGACTTTTGTCTTCAGGCACTGAGGAATTTCGGACGAAAAGATGTCGCGAAGCTTCCCGAATGCAGCCCAGCCGAGTTGGATTCGACGGTTCACCTCTTTCTCGAAATTGGACCTACCTAACTGGATCATATGTCCTAGGTATATGTATTCGTCTACAATTTCGAGTGCAGCGTTCTCAACTATAACTGGGTGGAGCGATACATGAGCATTACACATTATTTTTGTTTTGTACATGTTCATTTGCAGGCCCACCTGTTGAGAAACGCTGCTGAGGTCATTGAGCATGGTACTAAGGTCATCCAGAGTTTGTGCCATGATGACTACATCATCCGCGAACCGCAGTTGAGTGATGTACTCGCCATTGATGTTGATGCCAAGTCCGCTCCAGTCCAGAAGCTTAAAGACGTCTTCCAGTGCGGCGGTAAATAGCTTCGGAGAGATCACATCTCCCTGACGCACTCCTCGCTGCAACTGGATTGGCCTCGTAGTCTGATCCTGAATACGGACTGACATAGTGGCGTTTTCGTACAAGCACTTCAACGCTTGGATATACCTGTAATCAATTCGGCATCTCTGCAATGACCTTAGCACAGCCCAGGTTTTCACCGAATCGAAGGCTTTCTCATAGTCCACAAACGCTAAGCAAAGTGGCTGGTTATACTCGTGAGTCTTCTGTATAACCTGCCGCAGCGTATGGATGTGGTCTATGGTACTAAAGCCTTTTCGGAAACCGGCTTGTTCGGGAGGCTGGAAGTCGTCAAACCTATTAGCGAGACGATTCGTAATGACTCTCGAGAACAATTTGTAAACATGGCTTAGCAGTGAGATGGGTCTGTAATTCTTCAGCAAAGTGTTGTCACCTTTTTTGAAGAACAGAACCACCACGCTCCTATGCCACGCCTCAGGCGTCGTGCCCTCGTGAATGACGGAATTGAACAATCGCTGAAGGAAATAAGGATAATATAGTTAAACTCTCTTATTTATGGCCTCTATCAGATGTTTTAATGCCAATGACCGGGATCGACAGCTTAATGTATTTTCCAAGGTCTCAACTAGACCAACGAGGCAGTTAGTTTTATGGAGGCTACCGATTTCAAGGTGGCCTTTGGATACCTATTTTAACCGACTTCAAAAAAGGAGGAGGTTCTCAATTCAACGAGTATGTACTTTTTTATCGTTTGTTACCTTATAAATTCGTCATTTCTCAACGAATTTTGAAAAATACTTTTTTGTTTGAAAAAGTATACTTTTAGATTTGGCCTACTAAATTTTCATGAAAATTGGTTCAGTAGTTTTGTGTTAAAATGAAACTTCCCGTACTGGCGTTCACTATGTTAGGACACACTAAAAACAGAAAAATAAAATCTTCTTAACTAAAAAATTTAAGCAACTTCAAAATCGCTTAAATTAACTAAAAAGCGAAAATTTACATCGTATGTGCTACCTTCTGATCATTTTGAAGGCGGTGCCAACACAGTGATGCATTAACTTAAGCCGATTAAATCATAAAGTTTTAGGATGCACAGACAGTTCTTTCCTGTGGTTCTTTCTGAAACGGCTTTAATTAATATGTCACTGGCTTGGCATCGCCTTCAAAGTGATTAGAAAATACACATACGATGTTCTTTTAAGCTTTTTAATTATTTGTGATTTTGAAGTCGGTTCAATTTTGTTTTTTAAAAAGATTTTATATTTTATTCAATGACAAATAAAGCCCATGATTGCAATCTTACCTGATATTAAGTGACGATGCAATCTAAGTAGCAGGTTTACCTACTTCAAACAAAAGACTTGTACCTAGTTTATTTTACCCATACTTTCGTTTCGCTAAGTCGTTTGGCAGTACGTCTTTGTTGGTCGGGTAGTCGATGCCCTATACCAGACTAGACTGGAACCAATTCAGAAAATATCAGTTTTCTTTTTGATGCAATACAGTCTTTAGCAAACCTGGATCTTAGAGATATTATCTAAGCAGAGCTAAATACTGTCTCTTTTTACTAAATCATAATTTCTCCATTATTTCCCATTTCTCGGAGCAACTTTGCCATTCGAGTTTCCGAGTCAACGCTCCTCAAGGCCCTTATAACCCGCGCCGTATCCTCTACATCCGCTCCTAATAAGGGCCTCGGCACTTAATTGACTTAACATAGGATTAATAACGGGTAAACGTTGAAATATGTCAGCATCACCCTCTTGAACTTGACTGTGTTATTTTGTTGTTAGTGTTTGATAGATTAAAAGATTACCATCATCATCGTCATCATCATCATGATCATCATCTTCATAATCATCATCATCATCATCACCATCATCACCATCATCATTATTATCAGCACTGTCTAAACAGGATCTGTAAATACTTGCAGTTTCCATGGTCATTAGCCACCACCATCCAACGGCTCTCTGTAGCTCACTTGATGTCGTTGTTCTACTAATGGGGGTTAGACCAACACTGGTCACTGGTCTTTCCGGTGCAGGTTCGCACAAGGTTACTACTTGATTTTAAATATCTTTCTTTATCGATTCTGCAAACATCGGGTCTTAATATGTAATGTGTTATTTGAATAAATATTTAGTTCCTGGCTCCAGCTTGTAATTTTTTTTCATGTTTTAGTATGTTATCTAGGTTTGTAGACACACAGTTAGAAATAGTATGACCGCGCAACCCGTGCCGCTGTAACGAGCGCTGCCGAGCACCCTCGAGCGCGCCGGCAGGGCTGCCAAAATCTCTACATTAATTAAGAGAATCTCGAAAGTTGGTACTCAAATAATAATTGATTCGTTAAGTCTCGAACCCGCGTTTCTGTCTGGCGTTGTGACTTAAATTTAAAAATACACATCGTTTATTTAAACTTGACTTTATGACTTTATTGTACAAGATTTATAAATAACTAGCAAACGCAACGCGGTTTCACCCGAGTATTTCCCGCTGTCGTAAGAATACGGGGATGAAATATATCCTATAGCACCCGGGGATAGTGTAGCTTCCCAACAGTGAAATAAATTTTGAAATCACCCGCACTCTTAAAAATAAATAAGTTTCACACTATTATAGGAGTATCATAGATTTTCTATTGATTACCTATTTAGAACAATAGGAAATGTCTCGTATAAACTTTTATTCTATAAAGTACATACAGTTACATTTAGTTTAAAACCTATATACATTATACCAGAAATATCTGTTTAATAGGGCAAAATAGACTTACTTTCCTTCTCTTCCTTATGTAAAGCATAAGGTCTGTAAAAAAAATTTCAGTATTATATTAAAAATTACCCATTAGCTTGATCCTAAATCAAAAATTGTACGTTCCTAGGTGGCTTACAACGTAACCTTGTCTTCGAAGAATCTTCTTCTTTAATAGTACCATCTCCTATCAGAGCTAATTATAATTAACCTTTATTCACTGCTTCCCGAAACAGTGATCTAGGACTCATATTGACCATTGTCGTAAGTTCTTGAGCCAAGAGTATATTATGTAAAAATCATTTTTCGATTTCTACGTTGATAACAACGTAATTCACATTGTCTTCGCAGTATGTAAAAATAATTTTTCTATGTTTTAAAAGTCGAGACAGAATATAGATCGTAGATTCGGTCCCTCAATAACGAGCGGGACAAGCACCATCCAGCGCTTTAGTTGGGTTTCCAAGCTCGCTTTGTACGATGGAATCTGAATTGATGGTACTCGACAGATCATTTGCCATACAGATATTGTTATATTACAATAACTTATAGACTTATAGATTTACGAAAGGAAGTTGAATCACAACGAGGTAAATTTTATTACCTGACTGCAAGAAGGGTTATGTTTTTCGCGCGTATCTTTTATGTATGTAATATTCTAATAATTTTCCAAACCGCTGAACGGTTTTACATAATTAAGATATCGTTAGTGTCTTAATAACCCAAGTGTTCTTAGATAGGTAAAGTTAAAAAACCAATACGACAACAGTAAGACGGTATAAACTCGAGGTAAAAACGATTGAATATTGCGATATGGGTATCAAATTCAAAAACCTCAAATTTAAAATGGTATATCATGACCATTTTAAAAAACGTACAATTAGAAAAATATTAAAACATTATTTATTAAATTATTAGGATAAATAGGTATGTTATTTTGGAAATAGGTGAATAAAAAGTTAAAATGCAGTTTTTGAAATAGGTATTGTAAATATTGCTCTTACCTTTTCTTTCACCGTGCAATGATGGCAACTAGTTTATACTTAGATATTTCAAATTAATATTGTTGCCTATTATTCTTTGCATTATGCAAGTTGCGTCTTTTGTAAAGTATCTCGAGTTGAATTAAGTCGATTATTTTTTTTTAAGTTTAGTAATTATTAATTAACAAAATTTTGTCATATATCTCTTGTGTCAGCCCTACGCTACAAACGTCCGCTAACCGCTAGGTTCTAAACGAGTTCAGTAACTCAAGGGTCTTTTGCGAGATCCTTTGAGTGCTCCATGATTTTCGGTCACCTGACTCTGCAGCGATTGGGTTAAGCCGGGGGTTCTGTAAAGGTTAAGTCTGGACGGTATTTGCATTTTGTTGAGTATAATAATAGTTTATTTCACCTAGATACCCAGATGTTTATATGTACCTATCGATAAAAAAAATCCGTAAATCATTTACTCGTAGCATACCCGTCATTAGGTCCTAGCTAATATCACATTTTTACTTTCTTAATAGGCGTACCACGGGGCTCAATAGTGAGTCCATTTCTATTTGTAGTGTATACGGCCAATAAACGAATTATCTTTATCGTTAACGTTTATCCTTACAGTAATGTAGATTACGTATATTTGATTTTCTTTCCTGAATATCAGATAGGTAATGCAGTGTACCTATTAATTATTATTGAATACAGTAATATTTATTAAAAGTAGTTAACTTCCTATACGAATGGATTGTATGCCCTTCAGAATATTGAATATATTTTCATATCGGCATTTTAATATGATCTCCCTATCTGGTAATGAGATATTTTTTGCTTCTATAAATATTAAAATAAATGATTTTCCGTGAATCGTCACTTTTAAGTACATAATAATTAACATTTAATAAAGTGTTTTTTACCCGAAACAACTTTGAATCAAAAGGTTAACTTGAAAGGCGATCCGCTCATTTTCCAAGGTCTAATCTGACCAAACATTACAAATAATTACCTAAGTAACTACATTTAATCCTCTTTGGCTATGTTAGGAGAACATTGATAATACCTATTAAATTGATTTAGTCCGGTCAAGTTAGATGTCCGAAAAGTGCCCTCGCATAAATTCATAAGAAACTGATAATAATTTATATGAACTTTAGGAATACCGTTATCGTGAAATCTAAAAATCCAATAAAACCATTTTTGGAAACTTTGTCTAGCATATTTTTTTTTAACTCATCTTCTTAACATTTTCATGGTAATTATTATTACCCTAACTTATAAATAATTTTTTTTTTAGGAATTTAACACTATGATCTTATAAACTCCACTTACATTTACACAATTTATTTTCACATTTTCATTATAATGATGGATGATGATATCATGTAGGTAAATCAGTTTCATAGAAATTTAGACAACGGTGAATGTGTATTTTAGTTTTGGGCTAGTGCCTCATACTGCATCCTAATGCTTTCATCCAGTAGTTATTTGACCAAAACCAAGACAACTGATTGTCGTGCCTATAAGTAAGCGATAACATAATTGATTTTGAAATTACACTGATTCATTGTTTCACCAATATATTTTAAGCTTACTGGTCACTCATAATAATTAGCATCAAGTTGTGACTGTAATTTTGTGTTTACTTTTATTTCATAATATATTTTTTAATTAAAGCATAAAAATCTATTACTCAATGACAATGGTTAAACTTGTTTCACTCGTTATTTCATACATAAATAACAAGTGAAACAAGTTTAACCATAACGAGAGACACTGAGTATTTCATACAGAAACCTCAGACAAGTTGTTCTCTTTTTTTAGGGAATACGAATCCTATCTAATCGTCTATTTACTTCTCTGTCTACAGTTCAAACTTACATAAACGTCAGTTTTCTAGATTTACAAACACGTATCAAATACGCTCCCGTTATTCCGGATTTTGTGAGTTTAGTTTGCCAAGTTCAGGCTTTTACTGTAAATAATTACATTGTATGTGTGTGTATAAATCGTTATTGTGTTTATTGATAAATGTTCTCTTTTGTCCACAGATTCCGTGGCGGAATAAACAAAAAGGTGAGTTTGTGGCTTTTTTTTTGTTTGGGATACAAATAGGAATCGCAAGAAAACACATTACCGGCCTTAATGGAATGGAAATGGAAAAAATACGGGTAACGTTAGAGAATACCATTAAACAATTTCAATAAAGGCCGATTGATGTCATTTTCTTTCAGCCATTAATTCACCTATTGTGAGTGACGTCGGGCTATCGGGGCAGAGATTCAATCAATTGACCCAAACAGTCGCGGGTCGGGCTACTGAGGGCACGGATTTAGGGATGCTTGATTCATTATTTTTAACGTCGATTAATGGAGATTGTTTGGTTTGTATACCAAATTACAATAGAAAAATTTATAAACTTGTATACCTTTTAAATACTGAAGCAATTTATGTTACCGACGTCGGGTTTTCGGGATACGGATTGAATCGATCGACGAATGAGGGTTTGAGGGAGGGTCACATAAATATTTTTATTTGATATGGAATTGTCTTTGTATTTACGATAACTGCATTGCTAATTTCAACAAAGTAATTTTATTAAAAAGCATAAATAGAGCCATGGTAGCCAATGGATATGACTTCTGCCTTCGATTCCGGAGGGTGTGTGTTCGAATCCGCGCCGGGGCTTGCACGTCCAGCTTGTCAGTTGTGTGCATTTTAAGAAATTAAATATCACATGCCTCAAACGGTGAAAGAAAACATCGTTGTGAAACCTGCATACCAGAGAATTTTCTTGTGTGAAGTCTGCCAATCCGCATTGGGCCAGCGTGGTGGACTATTGGCCTAACCCCTCTCATTCTGAGAGGAGACTCGAGCTCAGCATTGAGCCGAATATGGGTTGATAATAATGTTAATAAATAAGTAACATCTAATTGTCGAATAACTTAACACCATATACTTCGTTTTGTCCACGAAACAATGACGAATATTACATTCCTTTTAGTACGCATTAGTAGTAATTTATTAATGGCATCGTTACATTGATGACTAGGCCCATTATAATTATACAATACATACTCAGAATTCCCGCACTACCCGTAATTTTGGTGACATCATCAGTACGCATTCCCAGTATTACTGACGTTCGTCCATCACACTATTATTATAAAGGCAAAGATTGTGTGTTGTTGGTCTCTTTCACGCCGAAACTACTTACTAGGGTACTTAGCCGATTTGGCTGAGATTTAGCAATTATATAGATTAAAACTAAAGCTTTATTTGACTGTACCTGTGTACTGTCGCAGCAACGATTCACTCACACTATAATTATGAAATTTATTTAACTACCCGCTAATGATTGTTCTTTGATTTTCTTCTCTTTTTGTTTGTTATTTAATTATTTCTTAAATATTGTATTGTGTAATAATAACCAGGGCACAGTAAAACCAACTGTGCTTTGTGTTGCATCATGGTTAGGCTTAATTTAAATATGTTTTTTGTAGAATAATAAATAAAGAAATAAACCTATGCGTGTGACTTTAATAAGTACATTAGAAAGTAAATTAAATGAGTTTACACTGTATATCTTCCCTATAATGTATTGATCGCGCATAATTCGCGAACAACATAAACCCGGGGACATTGAGGCACGGATTCAATCAATTGACCTAACCTGAGGCGGGACTGTGGGAGTACAGAATCATTACTTTTCCCGTTAATACCGATTGAGAGTTGCGTCTAAAAGAGACAAATTTGTTTCCAATCTATAAAAAAATAATTAAAAATCCCCTCCTTTTTTAAGTCTGTTAAATGCTACCGAAATAAATATGGCGGCATTTTCCAGCACGAATTTAATCACAATAAGCAATTTTTGTGATGAAAAGTTACAGTATCAACTAAAATCTATATTCATACTACCTATCTATGTAACAAAATTAATTTATGGAAGAGAAATGAGTGTACACTGTATATCCTCCCATTTTTGTATTAATCGCGCCTAATTTGCGAACAACATAAAGCCGGGGCCATTGGGGCACGGATTCAATCAATTGACCCAACCAGAGGCGGGTCGGGTAACTGAGAGCACGGACTATGGGAGTCCCGAATCATTACTTTAACCGTTATTAACGATAGTGTTGCGCCTAATGGGGACGATTTGGTTTCGAGATAAATTTAATGGTGCTCTCGCCATAAATCCTGGCCGTTCTCAATTGTTACCTATTAAATGCCTGACGCGTACACTTTTGTTGGACACGTAATTTTGAATGGGGCATGCAATGGTTTATATTCCATCGGTGCTTTAGGGTGCTCTTCCACCAGAGATGTGCTATGCAATTATGCTTTGAAGATGTGAAATCAAAGCTACGAAAATATGTGACCGTTCCCACCAATACTCTATGTATGCGAGATCCATAGCACACATCCATAGCAGGCATCCATAGCACGCATGCATAGCACACTTCCATAGCACGCATCCTTCAATATAAAAAACATATCTTAGTTGAATCCGTTTCCACCAGTGCTATCTATGTGTATCAATGAATATGATTGGATATCAAACGCATCCATAGCAACGTAGCGTAGCACATCTCAGGTGGAAAAGCACCCTTATGCTTGTAAACGTTGAGTGCCAATGGCTTGTAAGATATATTTTTTATATACTATGACAAGTTAGCCCTTGACGGCGATCTCATCTGATGTTAAGTGGTGATACAGTCGAAGATGGAAGCGAGGATACTTGGAAGAGCTATAAGTTCATTTCTACCCATAGCCCTGGCGTTTTCTACACGACATCCTACCGGAACGATAAGATTGACTGACTTCACAATTATTAGAAAGAATTCTCGTCTACTGTGATAATTATCACAGCTGCCGAACAAAATCAATCAGCCAGTTAACTTATTAACCATCGAGTTACGTATTTAGGTAGATGAATTTACTTTGCGAGACGGATATCTCAGCATTCCATAGACTCACCGTGCGGGAGAATTGAAATTTTTAACAGAAGAATAATAATATAAATTACTACCCAACCGACCTGAAACGGATAAAACACACAAAATTTGTAATATTACAATTTATTACTCTACTGTTTAAAACCTATACTAATATAATAAAGCTGAAGAGTTTGTTTCTTTCATTGATTGATCTCTCTCAGGAACTACTGGTCCGATTTGAAAAATTCTTTCAGTGTTAGATAGCCCATTTATCGAGCAAGGCTATATGCTATATAATATCCCCGTATTCCTACGGGAACGGGAACCACGCGGGTGAGACCGCGCGGCGTCAGCTAGTAAATAATAATGATAATTGTTGCACACAATAAAATTACAGTAATCCTTTTGTGATCTATAAACTGTGACTAAACGAGGTCAAACTTAACGAAAATAAAAATGTTATTTAACAGACGTAGATGAATGTTGCACCGCTGCAAGGTTACCGGCATAGACAGGATGACGACGTTTACACGATCGTTTATACTGTACACGATCGCATTGGGATATGGGTTTTATCGCTTTTAAATTTTGTTTGATGCGTTTTGTCGGTTGGGTGATGTTATTAGCCTCTCCTGGGACGTCATTTAGATATCAGACAGACACCGTACCTTCATTCATCTTCTTTGTGTTGTTTATCATATTGTGGGAAATAGTAGTCTGAGACGGATATGACGTCAGGTGGCGCGACTTGTTTCCGTAAAGAGTGGGGAGTTAGAGATGGGTACCGATCGGTTGGCGGGAATGACTTGCGATGTAAGGCGCTCGTAAGGTGGTCGGTTTAAGTATATTCGTGGCGTTCGAGCCGTCCACATTTTTTGGGTTACTTGGGATAGGCGGGGAGAGTTACTTGAGTGGAAAAGGAGAGTTAACTACGAAAGGCGCCCTTAACCCTACCCACAATGTTCACAAGTGCGTAACTCAAATCAAGATCATTCTCTGCTGTTCTAGGGTCTTATTTTGGTTACAGTTTGATTTGTCTATTAACTTGTCCTGACAAATATTGTAAATCATAACCTTTGTTCGACATTGGATTTCTTATTTTTGTCATCCACTTCTGAGTCTGCTAAAAGTATAGATATAAACTGTTTCGTTGGTTCAGTGGTTAGTCGTTGTGGCCACAGATCAGGAGGTCGTGAGTTCGAATCCTGGGTCGGGTTATAAGATAATAATATTACAAGAAATTTTCAATTGTAATTCTCAGCAAGAAGTGGGGAAGTTGGTGGTGTTACAGTCCCGCGCCTCCCTCTACCCTCGTCCCGGTCGTTATCATTAACGTAACATTAACAATTAATTTAACATTAACACCCTAAACCTGCCAACCTACATTGGAGGAGCGTGGTGGGTCTAAGCTCCATATCATCTCCTGTAAGGAGAGGGCCCTTAATAATAGGCTATTAATAATGATGATGATGTAGGTATCTGTTAGTCCGTTAGTCTGTCTTTGAAACATTCTCACTAAAATGTAAAACAATTTTTGGTTTAGAGGATGCAAGCTTGAATTGATAAGTATCCCATGATATTTAAAATTATTTTTAATACCTATTTCATATATAGGAGTTGATATTTAATAAAGAAATCGTGACTGAAACGTGACGGCGTTAAAAAAAAATAACACTGTTTAGTGTCGTAATCAACCAGGTATGAAGGCTGTAGCCAAAGAAGGTACTTTTTGATGCAATTCTTTTTTCGTACCGGATACCAGTATTATTCGCGAAACGAGACGTGTTTTCTATTAAATAGGTATCTTGTATCTTGATAGTACCACTTTACAATACGCTAAAAAAACATCTGGACAACTGACACAACTCGTGTGTGAAATAATAGTACGATCGTACAAACTGTATGTCGCTCGACAAAAAGTTTCGTTGCAAACATATTATTTTCCCTGTAAGTGCCAAATGGTAGACGTCCGTAGATCCGCATCGTACTTATCGGACGGATCGCATCAAACGGATCGTAGTGTTCTTTGCATAGTAAGTCATAGAAGTGCGTCCACTGATCCGATCGCACGAATCTACCGTACAATAAAAATCCGTTTAATGCGATGCGTTCGACACGACAAAAAAATTGATTTTAGATAGAAAAATTTGAAAAATCTGAAAAATAAATAAAACTTGGTCACCCCAGGGATTTTTTCAAAATTATTCAAATTACTTTTAGATAATTAGGTGGTGTCTACCATTTGCATTTTATCCATTAATTACGGGACAGCCTGTATAATGTATTGGTCAATGTAATAAATAATAAACCAAATCATACAACACTACTACAGTAGTAAAAATATGAGCTTATACATATGATACCATCCACGCCAACTTACAATGCAAAAGAAGAGAGAATTTGCCGGTCAAAGAATTAACGTCAGCTTGTTTGATATAAGCACACGTCCTTTATTCGAAGGTACTGTATCCAAAAGTAGGTTTTTTAAATTAATCAGCGACTTTAAAAAAAAACACTATGCTTAAAGAATAGAAGAAGAAGAAAGTTCTTGAATCCTTTCATCACGTTTAACGTTTATTTCGTAGAGTGGTATACCACCCAATTTGATCAAGCAATATATTGTATTCGTAGTAAGCTTCGATACAATTATATCAGTGTTGCTATTATTAGGATTAAATTGGTTTAGTAGACCGCTAATTGATTGCGGTTATTCAGTGTATTAATTAGCTACGGCTATATCCAAACAGTAGTCAAATTGAAACATTTTGTTTTTTGAATCTGGCACATCATTTGTGTGTATAAACTCCCTGATACTGTGTGAAGGTGTTTGTTAATATATTGTTATAAAACACGATTATTGTAGTAATGAGGGTCTCTATTTCGATCTAGTCTGTCCAAAAAGGCATAGACTATTTTATTAAAATATCTTTACAGTAGAATGCGCTCATTATTTTAATTAAAACATCATCTACATTAGCAAAATAGCAACTTCTTTTAAGCCTTTGCTCCTGTACCTTACCTAGAACTAGCTCAACGAGTATAATTTATTATATGGCTACTACTAAAGCAATATTTCTTGGAGCAGAAAAAGACATGGCGATAATATTTCACAATTTCCCCTACTATAACTGAATAGTACTAGAAGTATATCAAAAGTACGTTGAAAAATATGTTGCGAGTAGGTTAGGTAAAAATTTTCTGGTCAAACCTTTATTACTTATCATTAATTATTATAGTTTGGCCAGGAAGTTTTGGAGGCAACCTACTCAACTCAACTCAAAATATTTTTCAACTTCTTAATTTTGATATACAACACTTTCATCAATTAAACAAATGGATGAAGGTCAAATCTAATTCGGATCTTTTACTTTACTAGATCCGTGATAGGCGTGATAGCCCAGTGGATATGACCTCTGCCCCCGATTTCGGAGGGTGTGGGTTCGAATCCGGTCCGGGGCATGCACCTCCAACTTTTCAGTTGTGTGCATTTTAGGAAATAAAATATCACGTGTCTCAATCGGTGAAGGAATCATGAGGAAATCTGCACACCAGAGAATTTCTTAATTCTCTGCGTGTGTGATGTCTGCCAATCCGCATTGGGCCAGCGTGGTGGACTATCGGCCTAATCCCTCTCATTCTGAGAGGAGACTCGAGCTCAGCAGTGAGCCGTATATGGGTTGATAACGACGATGACGACTTTACTAGATTGCAAAAAAGTTTCAAACAAAAAGTCGCATGTGTGACCTTACCTTTAACGTCTTTTGCAACGGTCCGCACTGAACCGTTGTGGTCAGCTTGTGTTACTGCTCTTGTTTTTACAGTGTTTGTATTCACGTTAACTGGATAGCGTTCTGTTTAAACGGTAAACGGTTTAATTTCGTAAGTGACTCTGTTGTGAGAGAATTGAATTACCCGATAAAGTTGTTGTGGGCTTTTTATTGTTCAAGTGGAAATGTTTTTATTTATTTTCCGATGTCTTGTTAAAACTGTTGTAAATAAGTCATTTATCTATACTAATATTATAAAGAGGTAAAGTTTGTAAGTTTGTAAGTTTGTCACATTTTTTAAATGGGGTAATCTTCGGAACTACTGGTCCGATTTCAATAATTCTTTCACCAGTAGAATGCTACATTATCGGGGAGTGCTATAGGCTATATTTTATATTAGTATTATATATATTCGCCGAGTTAACACAGTTTTTGTCATACAGGTCGGACCGAAAATCCTCTTAAGCAGACTTATTCGCATGCGCTGCCTTAACCATTGTGTAAAATTGAAATTAATGTATGGAGGCTTTATGTATCTTTAAAAGTTCTACAAAAAAGTCCGCGACACCATATATCTATCTTCTATATATTAGTAGATATAGTACCTTTTGTCTTTTAAAAATTATAAATTTTATATACTTAGGTTTGCGTCATTATTTATGCTACTTAACTTAAATCCTTATCAAAATAAATTATTTAGTAATCACAAGGATATTATGGAGATAAGATTTGCCCTTTATAGTATGTTAATTAGTTAAATAGTTTCGGAGATAATACAAAATTTCTAAAAGACGCATAAATTCCGCTATATGACGCCCCGCGCTTTCAATTACGTAGTTCCCATTCCCGTGAGAATATGGGGATCAAACATAGCCTATGACACTCGCAAATAATGTAGCTTTCTATTGGTAAAACAATTTTCCAAATCGGTCCAGTAGATCCAGAGATTACCACCTATAACCACACAATCTCTTCCCTTTATAATATTAGCATCCCACCACGCTTGGCTGGATCGATTTTGCTAAGGGTAGAGGTAAGGTAGGAAAGGTACAGGGTAGAGTAGGGTGCGGGTGGGGTAAAGTAGGGGTAGGGTAGGGGTAGGGTAGGGTAGGGGTAGGGTAGGTGTTGGGTAGGGGTAGGGTAGTGGTAGGGTAGGGTAGGGTAGGGTATGGTATGGTAGGGTAGTGTAGGTTAGGGATTAGGGTAGGGTAGGATAGGGGTAGGGATAGTTGAAAGTTCACATCGAGTTTCACGCGGACGAAGTCGCGGGCGACCGCTAGTATGTAATATTTTGGTAAGTAGCTACTATAGTCTGGCAAGTTTGTTGATAACACTCCTATGATATGCGGGCGACGGGCGGAGCGACGGGCGGAAACACTGCGCGGGTGTGAAATCGAGCATGCGTGCATCATCACTTACCATCAGGTGAGATTGTAGTCAAGGGCTAACTTGTAGAGAATAATAAAAATGGTTCACTAATCCCGCTTCGCTCGGTGTTCCGTCGTATGTACCTTTTTTTAGGGCATCTGACTCTCCGGCAAACGTCAACGTATTTCTCACGTGATACCCCCGGCGGTCATCTTAGAACTCTATAATCTCTTTGGTTTGGACTACATCCATACACTCGTTTACTTATTAATCTATGACTTGCATTCTACAGTCTGTTTACCTGTAAAACACTACACTCACTAAAACCTATCGCAACCAGCGACTCGGTGGTTGTGTTACTGCTTTTATAGTGTCTCTCGTTATCTGGATAGATGCTCGAAGTGACTTTGTTGTAAGAGATTTAAATTACCCGTTAAAGTCGTTGTGGGCCGCTTTATTGTTGAAGTGGAAATGTTTTTATTTTAAATTTTCCGATCTCTTGATAAAGGCTGATTTATATAACCTATTAATCTGTAATATTTTGGTAAGTTGCTTGGAAACGAAGTTATTTAATTACGTGGTGAAAACATGCTTGCATCATAAGGGTTGATACTGACCGATGTCACGCTTCGAAGCAGGTGTAACATTCGCAACTAGGATAATTGTTTACTATGTACACTCAGACCGCGCGAACGCTGGCTTTGTTACATGTAACATTACGCTGCAGAAAGTCGGTGCACACCTACCCTTAAAAGTTGTATTTGTAAATTGTTTTAATTTTTTAGCAATTTTTACAAACTTCGAAAAGCATGTTGCAAGCGTGTGAAGTGCAAAATTTGTATAAAATATTTACAAGTACAAAAATGAGTGTTATTGTTAACTATCTACTAACTCATACATAATGTACACGTCTAGTCGAAGTTATTTGTTTATAACGGTGTTTATATTAAACGCGGCGCGGATGCAGCTGTCAGGAAAAGCGCTATCAATTCAATGTTTTAGTTGTTAATAAAAAACATCCGTCACAGTGCTACTGACCTCGCGAATTGCAGTTACCGAAACGCATTAGTTCTGTGTATCTAATAGTTTACCCTTGCGTTTATCTAGTTTACCCTTGCGTTGGACTAGTTTATACTTACGTTTGTCTAGTTTATCTTTGCATTTGTCTAGTTTACCCTTGCGTTTGCCTAGTTTACCCATGCGTTTGTCTGGTTTACCCTTGCATTGGTCTAGTTAAACCTTACGTTGGTGTAGTTTACTCTTGCGATGGTCTGCTTTACCCTTGCATTGGTCTAGTTTACCCTTGCGTTAGTGTAGTTTACTCTTGCATTGGTCCAGTTTAACCTTACGTTGGTGTAGTTTACTCTTGCGATGATCTAGTTTACCCTTGCGTTGAAGTAGTTTACTCTTACGATGGTCTGGTTTACCCTTGCGTTGGTCTAATTTACCCTTGAGTTGATCTAGTTTACCCTTACGTTGGTCTAGTTTACCTGTATGGACAAGCCTTTACGGTGTACTCAAAATTCATTTATATCAATTAGACTTAGTTCACAAGCACTTTTGAAACATTAAGTTATGTCATTATTTAATGGTGATAATGGCCAAGGTTTATATATTTTTTTTGTTTACCACCATTTTACAATCTTATCTAGAACACAATTGTATAGTGCATTTATAAATAAATAAATAAATATACTTAAACAAAATTTTTCTAATGAATAATTTCCTAATAAGCTTGCGTTTAACAAAATATTATTGAGAGACATGCTCGTGGTTTCATATGGCAGTTTAATATAAAAACTTATGCAATTACCCTTGAAAGAATTACTATTTTAAACCTAGTGTGGTGTACAACAATTTTATTTTTATTTCTGATTATTAATATTATTACAATCACACCTTCTTTTAAAAACATTTTATGTAATATAATAAAATTACATTAGATAATATTAGAGTAAAGTGAAAATCTTTTCCCCACCGTGCAAAAGATTGCTCTGACCCTAAATCTCCGCCCTACACCGCATCCACAGTAGTCGTACATTCTATTCACATAGCAAAATCCACCTTCATATTTTATTTGAAAATATGTGACCATGCTATGAATTAGAGTTTGCTGTACACTCGTAATATGAATAAACTGGTTGTAGATCTTATTACGACAGTCGTAAAGTTCAAGTTCGCATGAAAATTGTGGTGCGGAGGTTTTTATGAAAACATACTGTCACAATTTATTCGTCCCGCGGTTTGGCCGTAGTCTTCGGTAGTGTTGCTATTAATTTAAAAATATCAAGTAAATTATTACTTGCGTTATAATTTTTAATTAAAACCTCGTTTATACACTGTAACAAAAAAAAAAGACACTCCTGGTTCACATAAGGTTTTGTATTTGTTTTTAATAAAGTTCATAATCTTTATACGTTTAGATTATGTTAAACCACCTATGTTGTGTGTTATTATTCTGGATCGTATGTTTTTTTTTGTGTTATTTATTCTAAGCAAATAAAAAGAGATTTAGAAAAATCTACGTGGTTTTTAAATTAAACGTTTAACTGTTATATGTCTACAATTTTATTATTAAGAGTTATTAATTTAAGTAGTATTAAGTAGGTTAACTTATCACATTGTGCGTAAGTGTGTGTGTGTGTTTAAGTGTGTATGTTTGTTTCTCCTTATGTTGTTTTTTTCTTTATATTTTGTTTTATTAACACATAAGTACATTGGAATTCATTCATTCCGGAAAAATCCATAGTGCCCGCGGGATTTGTGAAAAACTGAAATTCACACGGACGAATCCGCAGGTGTCAACTCTAGTTAAAATATGAAATAAAAAACGTGAAATTCATTATTTCACCTTAGAATTATTGTACTATTAGCCAGCAGAAAGAAATTCCAACCTTTTTTCAACCAATATTTATTTTCGAACACAAATGAAGAATAATTAGTTTATATAAATAAGAATAAACACCCACTTATTTATATAAGTGATTCAGATTTAATAATAGAGACATAGAATAAGAATATATTTCATAAAAGGTAAATATAACCACATATGGTACCGACAGCGAGTTGACTCCAACCAGGTCCCATATACGTTTAAGGATAAGAAATACCATCGTTAGATAAAACTTGTTTACGCACACATCGCCTGTTTTAGTAATATAAATGCACAGAATTCGTTCGTAATTGCGAGCAATGTAATGCAATTAACTCAAAAATTTCCATTAAGTGAATAAACTGCGCTGCTAGCACGAATACACCTTATATGAGATCATCTTCAACGGAGAACGGTATGCAAAGTCCTTGAACAGCAGAAAATTACTTCCTAACTGACGTCATTTTAATATAATAGAAATAAACAAAAAAGCTAAACGGAAATTCGATGTGCAAAAACGTGAGTCTAAAGCCGGGTCCAGACGTGTGTAACGCGTAATGTAAGATTTTTTTTTTAAAGAAGATTTCGCATTACGTTACACGGTGGATTACATTACGCGTTACACTCGTCTGGACCCGGCTTTACATCGCTTTATTTTACAAATACGTATTATAGAGTCAGTCTTAGAGTAAAACAACGTGTAATTTTGGTGTATCATAATGATATTCATGTCTCTTATCTTCATAAAGGTCACTATATAATAATGACATTTAAGCATCCGTATGTAGGATTATGTTAATAAATACAAACCAATTTTTTTTAATTCATGTGTGCCCGATATAGTCATTTAGATGTAGCAACAAAAGAAAACTGACTAACACTTAACCCAATTTAATTTTTAAACTATTAATAACATACCTTGTAGTAAAACAAAAAAACTAAAATTTCATTAGTTGGCACAACTATTTAATTACTATTGAGTGTAAAATCTACGCTTCGGTAAATTTTCAGCACATATTGGGTACGACTAAATTGTACTGAAGATAGGGATTTTTCGTATTTTGTAGAAAAATCAATATTTACTTAAAAACTGCTAAATATCGGTTAACATAGGTACTTATATTTCGTTATTATATTATAGCCTTGATGTCTGCTATCATCCTATAGAGTACCTACCTCAATCTGTACTATTTACGGGAGACTGTTTATACTCTGTTTACAAGAATTGCTCGTCTAAAGGTATTTTATATTTATAACATCGAAAGCTTTTGCGTTATATATTTTTACTTACACACGGAAAGTAAGTATGATTCTATTTTCAATTTTGTTCGGCGAACAAGATTTATATATTATGTTTGTCAGCGGGCGATGTCCTTGGATGTTCCTGTTTCCAATTTTCTTGTCTTCCAATTACACTGCGCGTAGAGCAATTGGCTCGACAAATACGCGAGAAATATGTTGAGTATTTTTTTTTTCCAACAAGTCCCTTATTTTAGCTAACAAGACGGAATAAATGGCCTTTACCCGCACATGCTTCCGTTATTCCGTGAGTCGTGAGTGTTTTAATCATAGAGGAATAAGCTTTACTGAGGAGTTGCATCGTACACAAATTCACCAACGTTCTGTCGTTTTTCAAAGGTGACGAGAAACTCACACATTGAAAATATTTAACAGCAGTAAATATAATTAGTAAATTTTTATTATTTGCTAATTATATTTACTGCTATAATAAATAGCAACAAAGAGCAAATTATTCAATGTCTGAAAAACATAGCCAATAGACTTACCATTTGCCAACGAGCAATGGAGAGGAGCATGATAGGAGTAAAAAGAGCAGATAGAATAAGAAACAGCAATATTAGGAAAAAGACCAAAATACAGGATGGGACCTTAAAAGTAAAAAGGCTAAAGTGGAAGTGGTCGGGACACATGATCAAAGGTAAGGACAAGTGGAGCAAAATAATTACACAGTGATATCCAAGAGAAGGGAAAAGGAACAGAGGAAGGCAATAAAAAAGATGGGAAGATGATATCAGACAGGTTGCTGGGAAAACCTGGACTAGAGTAGCCAGATAAAGAACTGAATGGAGAAGGTTGAAGGAGGCCTTTGCCGATTGGCAAACGGACCTACAGAAACTAAAAAAGAACGAAATATACGAAAAGTTTTAAATGTTTAAACTATATAATATTTAAATGTCTGTAATATTTTGTATTATATAAACTATTGTAAGATATCCTTAATAAGGTCCGAATAAAAGGCTTTTTTTTAAATATAACTAGAGTCCATAGACTACACACTACTTTTAATTAGATTCGCAACATACACGTAAATTTTACACAGACTAACAAATACATCGTGTAGAATCGGTACACGGAATATTCGATTACTTGATCGATGCTTTGCGGTTCCGGCAGATGAATCGATCAAATCAAATTGATCAGATCAATCGAATATTATATTAAATTAAGTTAGAAATAATTAATAACTACAAATTAAATGTAACTTCGTCTTTTAGTAAATTTGAAGTTGTTGGCCGGTTTTTATATCATTACCATTTATACACAAACCGATTTTTTAGGGAGCGTTATAGAACACCCGATCACCTACAAAATTCTTAGTTGGTCCACTAAATCGCAGTGTATACTATCAGGTATAGCAATTTAAGACATCTTCTTCAACTGAATCGTCCAACTAATAAATTGGACACCAATCGTTTCTGATCACGTACAATACTTAATTAAAAAGTTGTCCAACTAAATTGTAAGCGTTTGCAATTTAGTTGTTTGATAGTCGACCAACTAAGAATTGTAAGTGAGCGGACACCCTAACACGACGAGAACTATTAGAACAATGAAACATCGATTCTATATTAACTTTCATAAACGCGTTAGATCAAAGATCTTATACTTTAACAGAGAGGTAACATGTAGCGGGGCAGACCTCTATATAATTTGTATAAGACTTTATGGAAAAGTATTTAGAAGATATGGGAAATCTTCAATTTAAAAAACACGTAGGTGCGAAGAACAATTTGCCGTTGGTTGTAATAAGTATGAGTACAAAGTAGGTACAGACGTTTGTGTTTATTTTTAGGCAATTGCATATACATATAGCTTAAGTATTACAGCCTAATTCAGGGCTGTGAACATCGTAAAGAATAATTTCTCCTGTGGCTATACACTAATTTTCACCGATTGATTAAGTTCAGTTTCAATTCTAGCTTACCATCCTCTCACCTTCATTTTATTGAATTCCTGTATGTACAATGTATAATTATCAAAGGACAAAGTCGCGGAAGTTCGCTAGTAAGAAATAAAAGTGTACTACAATAAAGAAAGCAATTTTAGTCATGTCATCCCCGAGCTTCTACGGGGTGGGTTTTATTAAGGACGTAACAATTTCAGTTTATGAGTAGGTAGGTATCATACCGTTTATTGTCCTTCGTAAATTATTTTGACGTCATGCCCGTTGCCTTTATGAGATAATAGTGTTACGAGTAAGTCTTAACGTTTGAAATAAATAAACCATCATCACCATTAGCCTATTTTAAAAGCCCTAATGCAAGGTACGGAACCAAAATTTGGTCGCTAACTGTAGTCCTTATAAAAATGCTCAAAGTCACTCAGCTGGCGATGGAGCGAGCTATGTTGGGAGTTTCTCTGTGTGATCAAATCAAAAATGACGAGATCCGCAGAAGAACCAAAATTACTGACATAGCTCGGCGAGTCGCAAAGCTAAAGTGGCAATGGGCAGGGTACTTAGTTCGATGAGCCGATAGACGTTGGGGTCCCAAGGTGCTGGAATGGCGACCCAGCAACGGAAAGCGTGTTGATCGACCCCTCACTAAGCGTACTGTGGACATCAAGCGGATTATAGGAAGCTGCTGGATGCTGGACGGTTGGAGACCGTGTTGTTTGGAAATCTATGCAAGAGGCGTGTGTCCAGCAGTGGACGTCCATCGGCTGTTGATGATGTTGAATGCGCGGTATATCTACTTACTATAAGGCACGGACTACTAGTCTAATAACACATTAGGAGCGTAGACCCAACGATTTTATACTATTAGACATGTTACCTGCCTACCAAAATACCTCAAAAAGTGATCCGAATCTAGCTACTCCACTGAGAGCGCAAAAGCTTAATTTTGTGTTTACTTACATATATGTATATTTATGTACATATATAGTTTTTATTCTGAACAAACAATAGTTAGATATTATTTGTTTAAATAACGTTCGCTGTTTACTATGCGTATAAATCAAATTAAGACAATTAGCCACTTTTCTTTGCCACAGTTTCGACGCGCTAGTGACATATATAATAGTAAAAAATCTATGCGTAGACCCATCAAGCTGCTCCAATATGGGTTGAGAGACTAAGTACATGTACCAGGTTAAGGTGAAGGTGATAATTTGACTCTATAATATAACAGATATTTTTGATAAACTTTAAGCTAGATTAAACTTCTTTGGCATAATAAAAGAAAAATTACAAAAACAGATAAAATAGAAGAGATTTTTATAATATTATGTTGCTTACGCAAATCTATTGTTCGTGAGGAGATTTTGTATTTAATGTAAAATGAAAATTGTTTACTTGACAAGGCTATCTGCTTTTAAAATAAAACCTATTGTCTGGCTATGACACTTAATTTCTTGGGAAAATAATGAGGCGGCGAACACTAGATTTCATAATTATCAGCCTTTTTAACCTTTAAAGCTTCTTCGTTTAGGGTTTGTGGAGCTTAAACCCACTACGATACTCCAATGCGGATTGGCGAGCTTAGGGTGATAATTAGAAGGTTGTTGGGAAAAACGGCCTCTGTCAGTTCTGGTAAATTTTATACAAGAAGCAAAAAACCCTGTTGACCTTGGTTGTTTATCCATATATCAAAGAAAGTTTAAAGACAAATACCGCTTCACTAAGGCGCTTTTACGAAAAAGTGTGATTTACATTTGATGTTTTATAGGCATCAATCATTACAATGAAACCGTAGACACAAAAATCTCATTTAAAATTTTTTTTGACAATGGTTGTTCTTCCAAATGACCCAAATGATGAGTATTTTAAATTCTTTAAGATGAGATTTAAATTCTTTAACTATGAGGTTTAAATAGGGATGATGACAGTTTTTTAAATTGTATATAAATTAAGAGTATACTAATAGTAAAGCAATTTTGTAAAAGTAACAGGGTATCTGCGATCATTACTTTCGGAGCTACAGGAATTTAAAGGGTCAGATTTGCGGCGCTGCCGCGGATCCCTGAAAAACGCCCCATACAAAATGGCTCGAAAAAATGACGTCATAGGCAATGTAGTGATCGTTAGATTTGTATGCGCGTTCAAACAAAATTACTAATATCTTTGTTATTTGTGCGTTTATCGTTATAGTTCATATATTAAAAAATGTCACAATTAATGTAAGGAAGCTAAAACTGTATGAATTTTCATCTAATTACGATAAAAAAAATTTAGTAGTTTTTGAAATTTTATAATCTCATTTATTTTGCAAATATCCAGACAATCTTTGCTTTTTATGTATAAATTAGTTAACATTGACCCTATTTACCCGAATGTATCATAAAAATCAATATATTCAAACCTAGTCATCATCCCCATTCTTTAACTATGAGCTCGAGTCTCCTCTCAGAATGAGAGAGGTTAGGCCAATAGTCCACCACGCTGGCCCATTACGGACTGGCAGACTTCACACACGCAGATAATTTAGAAATTTCTCTGGTGTGCAGGTTTCCTCACGATGTTTCCTTTACCATAAGCATTATAGTTGTTTTTAACCTTTTGTTACTTAGCGTCGCATTGATTCTTGAATCCTATTAATTTCTACTAAATTGCCATTTGTCACCTTCAAAATTTCTCAAATTCAAAATTCAACAGCACCTTTGTTTCTACTAAACAATTGTTTGAAGGACAACTCTGGGTCTATTGTGCCTATCATTCCACGTGTACCCAACTGCCTACTATGCTCTCATGTATATGTTCTCACTAGTGCCAACACATCTAACACCTGCCTCGAATTAGCAACGAACTAAAAACAAAAGAGGCACTAATTTAATTAATCGAATGTGTATTAACTAAACTGAACGCTTATTAAATAATGATTTGGCAAATGCACGTGATTTAGTCTTATGAAATTCTAAAATAGATCCAGATAGTAAAAGTAAAGCCTACTAGCCTATCTATATCTATCTATACTTATAATAAAACTGGTTGAATTCTATAAATTTATTTGCAATTTGAGATTAGACCATTTGTAACACCAAACGTTACCGTGGCATAACGGACGCCAGCGCCATCTAGAATCTATACTTACAATACGAATTCTGTACATTGAGGATATTTTGAAAATTTTTATTGCAGGACATTATATTATCGACACTGAAGCTAAAAATGTTTTTTTTCGATTTTGTGTCTGTTTGTCTGTCTGTCGTGTTTTCTTGTTATTCGGGCATCACGCTGAAACTACTGAATGAATTCGAATAAAACTTGGCATGGTTTAAAACCATACTATGGAGAAGGTTAAAAGATACTTTTTATTGCAAAAATAAAAAGGGGGTGAAATAGGGGTAGAAAGTTTGTATAGAAAGTCCTTCTTTTTTAGAGTTACAGTTTTAAAAATATTCTTATAAATCATTCATCAAATTCAAACTATAAAGTGGTGAAATAGGGCTTGAAAGTTTACATTGATTTTCACGCGGACGAAGTCGCGGGGGTCCGCTAGTATTATACTGTAGCAGATCCCGCGGTTCCCGTCCCTGTAACAGTACCCTACAGGGACAAAATTTAGCCTATGTAAATGAAAATGTATTTTTCTAATGGTAAAAGATTTTTCCAATTCAGTTCAGTAGATCCAGATACATCCCTACAATACCACAAACTTTACCTCTCTAGAACATTAATACACAGTAAGTAGTAATATAGATTTAGCGAATCAATAACATGAACACAGCGTCAATGAGATTGGATATTTCGATTGCAATTTAATCGTTCTGTAATTTGTCATTGCATGTACACACGCTATTCAATTGGCGAGTGAGATAACTCGATCGAACTGATTGATATACAACGTTATTATAAATGAATTCGGAAGCCAATGATGCTGTTATAATTTAATTAATTCGTCCTTTTATTAACTAGAAACACGATACAATAATGCACAATTTTGTCTTCCTCTTCTCTTGTTTTTGGCTTTTGGTAGTTCGGAGTTAGGATAAATGCATGATGCACTTCACTATCGAGCTTATTACAGGAGGCACGAAGGAAAGAGGTCGGTAAAATGGCCTCATTGATCATCAACAGCCTGTATTCGTCCGCTGCTGGACATAGGCCTGCCCGAGAGCGCGCTCCGCCTTGCTCATCCAGCAACTTTCCACTACCATTTTGATGTCGTCGGACCATCTTCTGATCCAATTATGGCGCCTATCCTGTTTGCTCCTAATAATATACAGATATCTATACCAAATTATGAGAGTAAAGTAAGAATGGAACGCGAAAATCTTGACCATACTCTGGGGTGACCAATTGAAAATCAAGCGCTGTACCGTCTACGGTTGACTAAGATTATCATTTAGGCGCTTTGGCGCTTTGGCGCCTGGAGCGACTGCTCCTTTCGCCGTATGGAGGGGCCGGCCCTGTCTAAACAGCGGTTTTTGGTATGTGGTCTCCACTCCAGAACACGTCTGCCCCAGCGGCCATCTATTCTACGACAGATATATCCCGCCCATTGCCACTTCAGTTTGCTAATTTTACCCTAGTTGAAAATCTTGTGCACTCCACTGCTATAGATGTATGGGTTTTATGGCGGTGAGAACGTACCAGTATGGTAATAATGTTATTGGTTTCAATGGTATATTAACCACTAGTTAATTATTATTGGTGGCGTGCGTTCGCGCCATTCAATGTATCGAGCCATTGTTCGACATCTGATGAGATAACTCGGATGCTTGATGACGTATCGTGCACAATCAAAGACCGTGTAATTGTCTTATTACATGCAGTTACACTTTGATTGATGGAAACTGTAATAGGTGAATGAATCAACGAATGATAGTTTTTTCAGCAGTTTTTGTTTTTGCAGCGTGACGGTGTCTACACTGCCTAAAAAACAACTGAGCTCAAGTCCAATCAGGGGTATCATTGTTGGTTTAAGTTATAATTTCAATTTATACCAACACTGATAGCTCCCATCTACAATAACATAAAAAATGAATGTTAACACCATCTGTAAACGAGAAAGTTGTAACACGTTATCATTATCAGCCTATGTTAACGGCCTCCCACAGGGCCAGGTTTCCCTTCTTATAGGAGAGGGATACGGAGCTTAGACCCACCACGTTGCTGTTTCAAATTGAATTTAAAGTATGAAATGTGCTGAATTAATTTTAAAGCATAAAGATAAGACGGACAGCGGTATCATGTGACGATGATGATTACGTATGTACGGTAGTGTATGAACAAACTTAGGACAAATACTTTATTATGTATTACTGTTTATAATATTATGTTCTTGAATATATCACGAAGTTCAATAAATATACTAACCAACAAAGAAGATGTCCGAAGTAGGATCCACTTTTGAACAAATTTCAGTACGATACAGAAATCAAAAATGTACTGTACTGTATAATGTTGTCATGATTTGACTCAATGTGTCAAGTTAGTGTCTAACACCGAGTTTCTCCTTTAAAATGCATACATGCGAACAAAAACATATTCCTCGTATCCAATTTGAAAAAAAAAAAGCTAGGAGCGTCGAAGTAAAAATGACTAGGGGGAAAAAGGGCATTGCATTTGCTCGATGCAGCGACGGGTTTAATACCTCACAAATGTCATTAGCAGAGTTCTCGGGGGAGTGGAGGCGGGCAGCGGGGCGGTCACTGCCCTTTCGTATTGCCTTGCAGGTAGGGTTACCATATTTCAGAATTTGTCCTAGGATTTCCGAATTTTTAGGCCCTTCTCAGGGCTGGATTCATTCATTTTCAATAAAAAAAAACAGCAAAATAATATTTGGCAATAAATGAAAAACTAAAATCAACACTTATTCATTCAAGTACTTAGTGTTTAATCAGTGTAATTTTTTGTATAAGAAATATAATAGGTAATAAATAAAATTTTTCAAAAATAAGTAACGCGTCCGTTTGTTAACGTTCGACAGAAGGTATAAATCAAACCTGCTGCCTATGCGTGAGAGAAAGGAAAGCCAGATGTTGACGTAATATAATGGCACCAGTTACAAACGGTCTACCCTCCCATAATTTCAAAAATCTTCAAGAGATTTCAATGGAAATCAATCGGCTGTTTTTCCGACATTTTGATTTGTTTATCTGGTAACCCTACTAGCAGGTTGCATTCTAGACTGCATGTGCGATATATCGCCTATCGTCTAAGGTTACATACGAGTATTGTGTCTTGCAATCTCTTACGGTTCGGTGAGCGGGATTTTTTGAAAAATTTCGGTGTTCCATATTGGATGATATTGTCTGCTGGGCTGGTCACTAATCCGGCTTTTTGAAAATTAAAGCTGCTGAACACGGTTGACATGTAATGGATTTTCATAGAAGATTATAGCCACTAATGTAAAAAACTTGACTTAGTTGACTATATTTTTAGGCAAGCCATTAGAGACATCAAATAGTTCATTAGTTAGGTAATTATTGTTACCATCACTAATATTCTATTTTTGAAATTTACTCCTTAAAAATCGATTTTTCATATATAGCCCCCGGTGTGAAAAAATATGGGCAGTAAAATTCGATGAACGATTGACAGCGTTACGTTTTTGTGCGCAACCTAGTCTTCGCACCTTTCACCGTGCGCTGCCGCCAACAGCGAGCACAGCGTGCCCGCACGCATGTGCATGCCGCGGCCCGCTGCTCCTCGGTTGCGCACCTTTCACTTGTCAGGCGTGTGTATTGAGACGTACATAGTCGCAGGCGTACCCTAGTAAGTTAAGTTGGTCAATGTATCAGTGATGACTTAATAACGAATCGCAATGTACTTAAGTGGTGAGTAAGTAAATAGCGAAACGCAATGTGCGTGGTTTATATAATTTATCGTTAATCGTATATCAATTCTGAGTCTTTTAGTTAAGTAAGCAATAAGCAAATGGAAAGCCACTGATGTTCGAACTAAATACAGTTGACAATTAGATAAATTAATCGGCTTACCAGTCAGAAAATCGATAGCTCTTAGGTAGTGAACTAATGGAATTACACGATTCCGACCCGCACGGCCAATTACCGGGGATTCTACGGGTGTGCTGATATATGGCCATCATTAGCCCGGTCAGGTAATGTGTTCGACCTCTCAGATAATTCGTGCACTCTTGTGTCGATGTTAACGCAATTTTCTCGATTTTGAATGATTCCTAAAATTACATTATGTTACCGCATAACTTCGTCATTTCTTAACCCATTTTAAAAATCCTTTTTTTTTAAAGAGTTTTTTTCAGATTGGTCATTGGTGATTCAATGTCACATACTTGTTAGGTATACGTACGTATGTCGCGTGAAATGCAGAACCTGAGGAAATAATTCTTTGATTTATTGAAGGCGGATTATCTAATAGCTGGAATAAGTTTACATACAAATAATTTCAAAATTTTATTTTAGTTGGATTTATTTATTGTTTTTCTTTACTTTTGTATTTTATTCTTTCTATTTCTACTTGACTTGTATGTTTGTGTATAACAAAAATAATATACAATAATATTTTTATTCTATTTTTGTTGCCAAATCTTATAGTACGTACTCGTAAATCGCGACGCTCCACATTTAGCATTATGGGCTACCAGCAAATCAATACATTGTAAGTGAACTATCGAAGTATATAACAAAGTAAAACAAATAACGATAAATAAAATGGTCTTTATAATATTAGGACTCAAATAATACTAATATTATTAGAGTTCAAAAGCAAAACCTTAATTCTGACGTTTTACGAAACGCCGCGAAAACCAAAATGTTAATATTTTAGCGAGCCAAGTGTCTCTCTTAAATCATAATTAATCGAGGTACTCGACAACTCTTTAGCTGGCTGAACGAATTAACGTATTATATTAAAACACCCGCGAGACGAGCTTGTGGCAAAAACTTCGCTTTCATAACTTCAATATGGACTGAGAGCCTGAAATAACCAGACATTCCTCATTATGATGTGATAGCCCTGTGGATATGACCTCTGCCTTCGATTCAGAGGGTGTGGGTTCGAACCCGGTCCGGAGCATGCACCTCCAACTTTCCAGTTATGTGCGTTTTAATAAATTAACTATCACGCGTCTCAAAAGGCGAAGGAAAAAAATCGTAAGAAAACCTACATACCTGAAAATTTTCTGAATTCTCTACATGTGTGAAGTCTGCCAATCCGCATTTGGCCAGCGTGGTGGACTAAGGTCTAACCCCTCTCATTGTAAGACGAGACTCGTGATCAACAGTGACCTGAATATGGGTTGTTAATGAAGAAAGCCTGATTTTCAACCACATCTAAAGTATGAAAATCAATTTTTGAGTTTTGCATTAGGTTTCAAATGTTCAGACCCTCAAGCGTCCAGTGTAAAACGTATTTTTTTAACATTTCCTTTGGCACTAGTATAATACGAGAAGTCATTTCCCTAGTCGCCAGTCAGTTACTTTCGTGGCAACCCTTCTTCAATACTGGTTGCCGCGAGATACAGCTGCTGTTTCTTGGCTAGAATGTGTTGTACCTCCTCCAGGATTACGATGAAATGTTATAGGTGGACGTTCAAGATGAAACTTTAAGGGTCTCTCGCGTAGGGCTACCTGATAAAACCCCGTAAAAAATTGGCTAAATAGGGCTGAGCAATGAGCATGGCCTGACACAATTTTAATATAATTGTAATAATAGCCTTTATTTCAATAACCAATACATATTACAATAAATGATAAAGAATTAAATATGAATTTTTTAATACATACATTTTTTTTAATGTCAATTTAGTAATACTCTTATAAGTATCTTTTTTAATGTTTTTTTTTTGTGTTACCTATTGAAGTGATTTTTAGGCATAGGCTTCCTCCATCCCTTTTCATTAAATTATATCTATTGCAAATCTAGCCCATTTATTTTGCTTTTTTATGCTCACTTTTAGCCTTCATAAAAAAGATCTCGCTATCGCAGGCTCCGCTCCAATACCTTCTCGTTACGTTCACAAAGTTGTTGAATACTTTATTGCTTTTGTATTAATTACATGAGTTTCGCGTCTACATTGTGTTCTGATGTTTTAACAATTTAATATGTGTTATAAAATATTATGTAATTTAATATTCTATTGAAGTACAGAAAACTCGTAATATTATAAAATCGTTTCACAAATTTTCTGGGCTAATAACTTTCGTATTATTATTTTGGCTTTTATATTTTACTTGAGGCTTTTTACGTGCGTATAATTCTATTTTTGTGGGTACTCTTTGACTTGTAATATCTTTTTAGGCTTAATGGATTTGGGATGAGTGAATTTTACATATTAGATACATAATATGTTATAAAGAAACTGTGATTTTGTATTAAAAGACATGGTGAAACTTTTTTTAATGTCCTATCTAGGTGTACAAATGGTTTATATAGTTAGAAACTGTTAAGTATACTGCTTATTAGAATGAACATTCGAAAAACTACAATCAACATGAAAGTTACGAGCAAAACTTATGAATAGTTTTATGTTGACTCATTTGTTCCTTATTAGAACCCCGCGGTTTCACTCGCGTAGTTTTCATTATCGTGGTAGTACAGAGACAAAATATAGCTTATGTTCACCATTACCATTATCAACCCATATTTGGCTCACTGCTGAGATCGAGTCTCCTCTCATAATGAGAGGCGTTAGGCCAATAGTCCACCACGCTGGCCCAATGCAGTTTGGCAGACTTCACACACGCAAAGAATCAAGACAATTCTCTTGCCTCACGATGTTTTTCCTTCACCGTTTGAGACACGCGATATTTAATTTCTTACAATGCACACAATTGAAAAGTTGGAGGTTCATGATCCGGACCGGATTAAACCCACACACTCCGGAATCGGAGGCAAAGGTCATATCCACTGGGCTATCACGGCTCTCTGTTACTCCCTAATAATGCAGCTTTCCACTGGTGACATAATTCTTCAAATCGGTCTAATAGTTTCAGAGTTTCAGAGGGAGTTGTGAACAACCAAACTTCTTTATAACTTAAGTATATCTTTATAACTTAAGTAGCTATACATGAAGTAGGTATCTTGGAAATATAAACATCAATCAGCTTCAAGTTGTCTGTAAGAGGTAAATCACGATGAAGTAAATTATGGACAGCGGAATGAAGTCGATCTTTCAGTCACTGATGGTAATGGAATCAAACGGTACGAGAAAATTGAAAATATCAGTATCCCGTTGAAAATTGTAGAAAGTTAATAAATAAGCGTAGTATGTACGAGAATAAGTTTTATCCTTACTTAAATTATATAGTTTTCGGAAAGAAATCATCTCTACTTGGTACTCTTATGACTTAAATGTGCTCACCTTATTTCATTTCTTTCTTCTTCTTTTTCAGTTAATAATACTAGTGTGAATGTTCTTTATTTGTGATATTTAAGTTATCTTTTATTTACTGTTCTTCTTTATTTCAATTTTCATGCTGTGTTTATTCGTTAATAATCACTACACTTATAGTGATTTATAATTTAGTTACAGTTTATTATTTTAGTTAGTGTAAGTGATTGTAAATAAACATAATAAATAAATTAAATAAAAGCAACTATCAGTTAGCATAGAAACAGTAGGGGTTAAATTTTGAAAAAAATCTTTCGTTAGTTCTAACATAATAAAACTTTCACTTCACTTTATAAAACAAAACCACGTGTGCGAATGTTTATGGTGCTAGAACACCAGTAGTTTGGGATGAACTGTTACAGTCAATCAGTTTACCTCTTTTTACATGTATAAATATGGATAGAGATAGTGATGCAGATTAAAATATTCTTAGTTTTTGAAACAGAGTTTATAGAGAGTGCGGGCTACAGACCTTCAGTTTTAACTGTACAGTCTTATCTGATGCTATTTCGATTAGATTGACAGTTCAACTGAGCACTGTGCAATTTTTTGATAATGATGAAAACAGATGGACTTTTTTACAGTAGAATTGTTCAGTTAAAACTGAACATATGTAGCCCACTTAAGAAAGATTGCAGGCAAAAGAGGAGTAGGAAGAAGAAAAAGTCTTGGCTACGAGACATAAGGGAGTGGACTGGCATAAAGACAGTCGAAGAACTTTTCCTCCTAGCCATGGACAAAGAAAAGCTTAGAAAGCTGACCAACGACCTTCAGTAATGGAGTCTAAAAAAAAAGAAGAAGAAGATAAGAAATGTTAATGACATCGTCGTCGAAATGTCGAGTTATATAGCGTTGTTCTTAACTCGATGAATTTTGAATTATGAAAATCACTCTCTCTGCAAAGTTTAGGTTGTTATTTTAATGAGCTAGTTAGTCTCAGTGTAATGCATATAGATACGCTGGTGGTTCTTTACTCTTCATTAATAATAATATACTGCTAGAGCGTGGTTACTGTGGGTAGTTTAACAAGAATAATATCAAGAGTTCACTAAACTTGAATGCGCTCTAGCTTTTGTTTCTTGACGAATTTTAAACTACGTCCCGAGTCCCCAAGAAGCCATTTCGAATTAGTGAAATATAAAATTAAAATATTTAGGTGTTTTGTTTCCTTGTAATTTTTACTTTAAATTTGTTGATGCAGTTTTATGTAATTTTTAATCGACTTCAAAAAACGGAGGAGTTTCTCAATTCGATGTGTATGTTACTTAATGTTTGCTACCTCATAACTTCGTAATTTTTTAACCAATTTTGAAAATTATTTTTTTGTTTGAAAGAGTATGCTTCCCCTTCCCGAAAGTACCATTTAATTTGTATGAACATCGGCTCAGTAATTAAGTGGTAAAATTAAAATAACGTAATTGCCTGTTCTGTGGCGCTTTCGTTTACTTTGCTAGGATTGTAATTTCAACCGACTTGAATTTGAATCACAAATATAAACTAAAAATCGAAAAATAACATCGTATGTGCTACCTTCTGAAGGCGATTTTTAGTTTATTTTTGTAATTTTGAAGTCAGTTGAAGTTTTTTTGTTAAAAAGATTTTGTCAGTAAGTAGTTGAGTTATATTATACGAGTAGCTAAGGAATTCCAAACAATTGATAGAATCAAAGTAATAGAAGTTCTTGGAAAATCTATTCATTTCCTTGCCCTTAGCCCACATAAGCGGGGTTGGCATAATACGTCATTGTCTTTGATTCACATTGACCATTTATCTGCTCTCTTTAGACAGATCACCACTTCCACATTCTACTTCTCCTCTCTACATTCTTCTTGTAATGTGACTTTCATCGCTCTGTGCAATGCTAACCTAGAAAACAAAATTAAATTGTGTCAATTTAATAAATTTAATTTTAGCACGTTTTTGTTTAACATATTATACGGTGTAGAATAAGCAAACGTTTCTGGAAACGTATTTGAATAGTTTTAATCGTTCCTATATATTTGCGGTGTTGTGTTTCTAGTATATATCTTCTATTCCCGGACATCGTATGGAATTCTAATGGGGTCGTTAAGTGCCGTAGCGTTTACACCCTTGCGGAGACGGAATTGTACAATTATGTATCTCCATATATTTGCTTTAAAAGATATATTACCTGTTCTAATATCTTTTGTCTGAGTTCATTTCAATCACTTTCTTGACTAGATATTTTTTATTCATCAGTTACATCACTAACTTAATCTGTAAATCCTCCTACCTTCATTTGAATTACATACAAAACTGTGATATTTTTCCAAATGCTGCATCACTGAAAAATGTTTTCTTCAAATAAACTCGATTTAGCGTTATTTACGTTACATTGGAAGTCGTAAAGATTTTAATCGAATTTATTGCCACTATCTCGGTTTTTGACTACAATTTATATGTACCTACTATTTGGATTTGGTGGAATTCATTTTATTCTTTAGACAATTAGATATTTATGTCATATTTCTTTGTTTCAGAATCCACCTGAGTGACGTTTTCTACGACGAAAACCAATATTATTAATCGTAAGTTAACAATAAGCTTTTTAAAAATAATTCAAACTTATAATTGTTTACTTTCAATTTCGATTAAATAAAATTGTATATTTTGCACTATGTTTTTCTTAGTCTGTGAAAACTGCATGAAAATCCGAAGGCAAATAAGACAAAAAATTGAAGAAAATGGTTTTGTTTTTGTATTTCGCTGGTCTTTTTTCATTGCCCCAAAATTTTTTTTAGCAATTATATTCAAAATTCGGTTTCTACTCTCTTATTTCACAAGCGAATGTTTAGAAAGTATATCGAATGCTCGAACAACAGTCTCAATTTAAAGAACAATGCTTAAATGTATAATAATGTTCCTGAACTGAAAACAAAAACATCAAGGCTTTATTACTTACGTCCAAGCTCTCCTCGTTATTTCGCTTTGCGTTTGTTTATTATTTTTTGTTTAACTAGCGAGTATTGTGTTTTGTTGAGTTCAAAGTAAAGTTGTCCACTGAACAATACTTTTTCATTAATTAACTGATATCCTTGTTGCGCTGTTACGTAATTTTTTAATTTTAATTTTCAGATTTTATGCCATGGAAGAGGGTTTCACGATAAGAGGTTTTAGAGATGAATCAAAAAACTAGAAAGAAAGTTATTAATCAAGGCCACGATAAGGCAAATTTATAGCCGAGAATCTGAAATTGCCAAAGCATGTGAAGAGGAATAACTTTTACCTTGAAACATATCCTAACAAATATCATTCTTAATATCTTGGACATATCTCATTATTTGATTCTAGTCGCCTATTTGTGATTATAATAGATAGTTTAAACATTATTGCTCAAAAGACATGTAAAATATATTCTATCATTATTCTATTAGATATTAATTGAAATATAATTATTGATATATTGAGGCAAATAGACAAATAAGAAGCGTAGTAAATATAAAAGAATTAATTAAAATATAAAATGAAATACTACAGCATGTTCTTTTTACGAAGGAGGACGTTAATATTGAAAGCTGTACTGATTCTGACAGCTTTATGGTTTATGGTAGCATTGCTAACGACTAATGGTGGAGCAAGAAATGCCATTGGCGCTCCGCCCATCGAATATGAAGATCCCGAGGCTAAGCCGCTAAAAATGGCAAAACCAACATCGACCAAAAAGAAAAGCGAGTCATATGGCAATAATTTGTCCGATGGTAAGAAATTTCTCTAATAACGACTAAATTTGCATGAGCTCTTGGTGTAGGTACTAAACACTAATAATATATTTGTTCGACATTTTATGTTACGCATGAATTTATATATTGCTAACAAATACAGGTTTTCTTTTAACTATTACATTTGTATATTATATAAACTTTATATTTGATGTTAAGTTTAAAATCTGCGATTTGTAGTTTTTTTTATTATGTTACTAGTTTACCTCGAGATTTCACCCAGTTCTCGAGAACATATTATCCGTAATATGTACTATTCCAGACTACAATCTATCTCGAAACTAGATTTCATCCATATTCGATCTGGTGTGATATCTGTGTCAATTTAGTTTTTTTTTATATTATTTGCTCAAGACATTATTTTTTATGTCGACGCCACGTCTGTTTTATGTAATTTAATCACTGTAAATTTCACCTTTTCCGCTATCTCCGTAAGCTATATCGCCTGTCACGATTTTATGACCGCTGTAAATCACGGGCCCATTAGAGTTCCCCGGCTCGTATTGTCCCTAGTTCCTTAGAAACTCTGCGATTGTCTCTCCGCTTGCCCCCGCAATAGAAATGGTAATGAGTAGAGACGTTACAAATTCCAATGAATGTTAAACGAAACTATCCCAAGGGCTTTAAAACACTCCTACTGATACACGTTCTTTTTTATTGTAATTCGTTTTAGTATTGGATTTTCGTCTAGTTCAAGGTGCCAGTTGAAAATTAAAACTGTGTGATCCAACATTTGCTTTGCTCGTGCGTCATAGTTTACTGAATTCAAAGTTATATATACCATACACGGTGTATTGGTTCTTCTACTACTTGGGTCTTGTGTAACATGTCCAAGTAGTTAAGGCACCAGAAACTTTAAATTTGTTGCATAGTATTCCATCTTTTTTTAGTTTCACTATTTAACTGTTTATTGCACATTCTGTTAATAATTAGACATTAGCAGATTTTTCTTTTATTGCTCTTATTGTTTTATGTTTTCAAATTATCTCAATGTTACATTATCTTCTGAGATTGTTACCCCTGAATAGTAAAAACACACATGTACATAATTATACTGGATACGTATGAATGAGCTCCTTGAGCACATACTTTTATGTTTAACCATGAGAAGTCTAGTAAAATTATGTACTCACTGTTAGTTTTTGTAGATATAATGCATGATAATGTTCCTTTATCCACCACAGCATCAACGCGCCTCGATTGGATGGGTCGGATCTTGGGGAGAGAAGGTAATATTCTTATTGCTTTTTGGCATTCAGTATATTCTTTGTAGTTTTTTTTTTGTTATGTTTTTGTAATAGTGATTTTTAGCTTTGTGAAAAGCAAAACATTTATACTTTAGTATACTATATAATATGCCTGTGCTATATCTAGATACTAGATACCTAATATAATAGTTATGTAACTTGTATTGTTACTTGTATAGTGCAATAAGTCATCTTTAGTGCTTGTAGATAGAGTACAATAACGAAGTTTAGTTAATTCAATACTACATTGCCGATCGTTTTCTTTAGCGTACTGTAGGTTTTGTTAAAAAATTCAATGCCCAAAGATAATGTACAATTTACATTATGTATTTTAGTTAGCTTACGGTAACTGAATGTAAATGTCAACTTTTTTTAAAGTATTTACGTAAAGTATATGTCCGCATATTTTAAAAACAACAATTTATATACTTACTCGTACCTTTAAACGTTTCCGCGTAAGATATACCCAACAAGAGTCGATGATCTAAATTTGTCTATATACTTTCTCTCTGTTTGTCCCATCGCAACGAAAGAGACAGAATTAAAAAGAGTGTGATACGTACCTAAAATTCTCTCTTTTTATCTTAAGCCTGCTGGATATCGAACCAGTAGTTTAGGAAAATCGCGTAAATAACAAACTTATGTACTTATACATACCTACATACAAATAACGAAAGTCCGGTTATAAAATTGGTTAAAAATAATAACACAGCGGAGTCTTGTTGTATTAAACGATCATCGACTAGACTATAATCTCAAGCAGAAGCGAATTCAATTAACCCATCTTTACTTAAGCGATTAAATGCCTTTCAGAGAAACATCATTGTAAGTGCTGTCCGTAATTTAAATTGAAACTTCAATTAATACTGCGGTATCCTAGTGGTAGGTGGAGGGTATGGGATATTATTAATGGCCGACATTAGACCTATTTCACACGTATCGGACGTGACATGTTGACGGATTTCCGATTGAAATATGGGCCAGTGCTTAGGTTCCACCGTATCCACCGTATCCGCCGATAAGTCCTTGCGTGACATGAAAATGCCTACTTAGTTAATGGTCAGGTTGTATCAAACATATAGTTATATTAATACGATATATATCTACGAATTTTCTTAATGCATAATAATGTTCCTTTATCCATTCTTTGTTTTTACGACTCCTATGTAAATAGTTACTTCTGCTGTTATGGAGGAAGGCCTGGGCCGTGTAAATTGGCCTATAATTATGATATCTACCTATATTTTTGATGGCCTCAGTGACTCAGAGCCAAGCGCAGTGGATTTGCAAGACGATTCCCCGCCCGGCCAATTGAGACTTACCTAATTGGTCCTGGTTTTGCTGGTGGGAAGGCTTCGGCAATTTAGCGTTCTGGTACGATGTCGTATAGAAACTGAAAGGGGTGTCGATTTCCATTCTCCTCCTAACAAGTTAGCCCGATTCCATCTTAGATTGCATCATCAATTACCATCAGGTGAGATTGCAGTCAAGGGCTAACTTGTAAAAACAACTGTCTCTATGTAGTGTCAAAAACCTGCGCTAAAAGATGTGCATTTAAATAACAAGAACTACCATCACAATTGATTGAGTTATTTTTGAGATAATTGCGGACTTACATAACATATTAGGTAATCAAATAAAGAATCCCCTTTGAATTCTGTGAAAAAAGTAACAATATAAACAGTACACAATGTGGATTATGGACAGATAAGAAAAAAGTACCTTCCGGTTAAATTAAAAAAATATATTAACAATAAATGTAATTTGTTGATCTTATTTTAATGCTGATGGCAATTTAGTAATTACTAGCTGTTTAAAAACATTAATTATCATTAATTTATACTAATATCATCTTTTACTAACATAAAATTTTAGATTCACACAAACATAACATAAAATCATTTCAATTATGATATATTATATTAAACGTTAATTAATTATATATTGAACAAAAATGTACAATTATATTCTTTTACTTGTACGCTTATAAATTTATAATTGTGTGGTAGCACCATATTGGATAAAAAAAAGAGAATTGCTTTGAAATTTGTTACTGTGTGATTAATAAATAATTGGTTTTTTTTTTTTTAAATTTAATTATTATAATAAACGTTGGCTTACTGTAATGTACTTTACTAAGGGAAAACAGGATGGTGGTGGTGGTGGTGAAACTTTGGGGTTGTATATTGTAAACTATGATAAACTTTTAAAAAATGGACAGTAAAAACGAAAAAAAAAATAGAATCAGGCATCGTCTTTTACAGTTCGTGCGGGTTACCTTGACACTGAACTGGCCTGAATGATGTTTGTACTGTTAGATTGGTTGCGTTTGGTAGCCAGGTGTCAAGTCAATGCGCACGAGTTATACAGGACCGAATTGTGGACCCAGTTGAAGAAATATTACATCAGTATTCAGTAAACGAGACAAAAAATCGAAACGAAAATACTGCCTCGATTTTTGGTATCTTCAAAACATCTGTGTCGCATAATGAGTCACTAGGTGACACTGTTCATTCCTAAATCTATGGTACAACTCTTTCTTCTAATCTGCATCTTCGCTTCCCATCAAGCGGGTCTGCAGTCAAGCGCTAGCAAATAAAGCAGGTATACTAGCAGATTCCTACGGTTTTATCCACAGAGATCCCATTCCCGTGGAAGAAATATAGCTTTATATCGGTGAAAAAAAATTAAAAATCGGTCCAGTAGCTGTGGATTTTAACTAACAAACAGGCAGTAAATCAAATCGTAACTTTTTAGAAGTTCAAATAACATATCCTTATGCAGGTCTCGGAGTGATAGCTGCCCCAGGGTCAGACAATGCGCCTGGTGAACTCGGCAAACCGGTCGTCTTACCGACCAACATGAGCGAGGAAGCGAAACTAGCCGTGTCAGAAGGGTGGAAGAAGAACGCCTTCAATCAGTACGCGAGCGATCTGATATCGATCAAGAGGAAGTTGCCTGACCCGAGGGATGAATGGTGAGAGATTATTAATGGTACTCGTTGTTTCACCGTGTTGAGTTAATTGGTGTGAAGGACGCACTTAATTAATTTCCGATTAATTAATATTAATTATGTATAACTTTTGACCACGACTTCATTAACGCGAATCACTTTATTGTATAGCATACGGAATATATTTGAATTAGATGCCATTACACATCGTAGGCAATAAGAATTGCATCACATTACGCGGGGATGTTGATAATGATAATAAAGCAGTTCTTGTTCAGCAGCGTGGTGGGTGTAAGCTCCAGATCCCCGCTCTTGAGGAATACTGACTCTATATATGTCATTTATAATATTTTAAGAGGACGTTCATCATTGTATGGAAATAGGGATGATGACAGTTTTTTTAAATTGTATATAAATTAAGAGTATGTTAATAGTAAAGCAATTTTGAAAAAGTAACAGGGTGTGTGCGATCATTACTTTCGGAGCTACAGGGATTTAAATGGTATTTGCGGCGCTGCCACGGATCACTTTAAAACGCTCAATACATTATATCAGAGACGTCGTAAAGATTGCATCCAACTATTATCTATTAGGTAATCTATATGTGAAATAACCATAGATATGTGTATTTACCAGGTGTAAGCAACCAGGCCGCTACTTAGAAGATCTCCCCCAGACATCCGTGGTGATCTGCTTCCACAACGAGGCGTGGTCGGTGCTGCTCCGGACCGTGCACTCCGTCATCGACAGGTCACCGGCGCATTTGATAAAGGAAATCATCCTTGTTGATGACTTCTCGGACATGCGTATGTATACTTGATTGTTCCTCTTTCAATTTATTTTCATATCTGGGAAAGTCGTGGAACAAGAGATTCATCATCATATTTCACATTCAAAGACGTACCGCCAAGAGATTTAGCGTTCCGGTACGATGTCGTGTAGAAACCGAAAGGAGTGTGGATTTTCATCCTTCTCCTAACAAGTTAGCCCGCTTCCATCTTAGATTACGTCATCACTTACCATCAGGTGAGATTGTAGTCAAGGGCTAACTTGTAAAGAATAAAAAAAAAATAACATTAAAAATGTTGTTGAAATATTTTTATTACAATTTTTGCAGGCAAATATCCAACAGTAGAAACACAAAATCTCAAGATTTTTGCTAATTGCTGGTTCAACCAATTTTGTATTTTGCATTTTTAAGCATGGAATTTGTATTTGAATATTTCTTTTTTTATATTTATAAACCTTAAATTAATGATTGTCATTGTAGCTAAATGATCAAGTGGTAATTTAGTTAGAATGATCAATCTTTCAACATCTTAATAAAGGAAATATGTTGACATTTTCTGATAAGCTTATCCAATTTTTGTCATACCTTTTCCCTATGATCTTTCTTCAATTTCCCTAAAAATGTCCATCCATTTAATATTCCCATACTATATAGCTAAGTGAGAACGTGAAGGATGGTATAGTTACAACTAAAATGCATTAAATCTTGATTCCAGCACACCTGATGCAACAGTTAGACGATTACATGTCGTCTCTGCCCAAAGTCAGGATAGTCCGCGCCACCCGCAGAGAGGGGCTCATCAGAGCGAGGCTGCTCGGGGCCCGGTACGTCACCGCTCCTGTGCTCACGTATCTAGACAGCCATTGCGAATGCACGGAGGGTAAGTGACATTTATATTACATTAAGGACCGTTTTCTCCCCTTTCTGATTCTTTCCGATAGTCTAACCGTAAGTTTTGTTACGTTTTTCCTTTATGTCAAATGACAAAAACTAAACTTGTGCATATATAGCTCTCTGACACTTATCAGATGGTGATGGAATATGAAATCATATCACCAAGGTAATTAACAGCAACCTTAAGGCTAAACAGGTACTATCCGTATCCCCTATATCCGTATACCTTGTACTTGACTACTCGATTAGGTATCCTTTAAAGAAATATCCTTGCAAGAAATATAATTGTTTACTTAATTTAGGTATGCCTTTGCAGCAATGCTACAATGATAAAAATTTACGATAGCCAAAAAAGAAAATTTATCAGAAATTGTTTTCAGGTTGGCTGGAGCCCTTGTTAGATAGAATTGCTCGTAACAAAACGACAGTAGTGTGTCCAGTAATTGACGTTATCGATGATAATACCCTAGAGTATCACTACCGGGACTCGTCGTCAGTCAACGTTGGCGGTTTCGATTGGAATCTACAGTTCAATTGGCATCCCGTCCCTGCCAGTGAGCGAGCTAGACACAAACATACAGCTGAACCAGTTTACTCCCCAACAATGGCTGGTGGACTCTTCGCTATTGACAAGGACTTCTTCGAAAGACTTGGTACTTACGATAGCGGTTTTGATATCTGGGGTGGAGAGAATTTAGAACTGTCGTTCAAGAGTTGGATGTGTGGTGGAACTTTGGAAATCGTTCCGTGCTCTCACGTTGGTCACATATTCAGAAAGAGATCGCCCTACAAATGGCGGACTGGCGTGAATGTGCTCAAGAAGAATTCTGTTAGATTGGCTGAGGTATGATTTTAATTTAGACTTTGAATATTTTTCTTCTTTCAAGTGTGTCATGATTGTATTACTTAATTTCTATATTATGTACCTATATATATTTTATAGTAATTAAAAAAAAACAGATTGGATTTGTATGTAATAGCAAAGTGACAGACTACCGCGACAATAAGTTTTACTTTTAAAAATAAAAGTACTAAAGGAATATCAGGCTATCAGAAACCCATTGTTAACGTGTGACATTGAAACCCCTTTTACCACACACAGACGGATGATAATTTTTAAACACGTTTCTGTTTTACCTTTAGTTTCACAGACAAAACGCCAGTCCTCATTTTGTCTGCACTTTAAAATTACAACTAAAACTGTTTTCCGAAAATGTACCTATATTTTATTTAAGTTTTCTGTATTTTAGGTTTGGTTGGATGACTATGCCAAATACTATTATCAGCGAGTTGGTAACGACAAAGGTGACTACGGTGACATAAGTAGCCGGAAAGCGTTGAGAGAAAAACTTGGATGCAAATCCTTTGAGTGGTATTTGAAAAACATTTATCCAGAACTTTTCATCCCGGGAGAATCTGTCGCCCATGGCGAGGTTTGTATAATTTTTGCTTCCATCAAACGATTACTTGCCTAATTGTTTTCAATTCACCCAGTTCATAATTTAAAGTCCCTAAAGGATATGGTAAAAAATACATTCGAATTCCTTTTAGATTGAATTTATTTTATGGTTTGTTACATCTTAAAAAACAATTATAATTAATTTATTTCAAGTAGGTCAAGTTTGTCTACTCTTTTTTGGAACTGATGAATTGTTTCTTGTTGAATTGATGTTCGAACTCAGAGTTAAAATAGTTATTGTACTTTTATTAACTGTGCTATAAGTGTACGTTTCTTTCAAAATTATTACATGTGCAGATACGAAATGTCGGCTTCGATAAGACATGTCTGGATTCGCCAGGCCACAAATCCAACCATCATAAGCCCGTCGGACTTTACCCGTGTCACCGGCAGGGAGGAAATCAGGTCTTCTGTCGTTTAAAATTTCACCTGTTGCGGCAGTACCACGTTGAAAAATCATTTCGACCACTTTATTGTTTTAAATTTGTCTGCACACTGATTTTCCAGCATGTTTTAAATCGCACGGTTTTTTTTTGTCTGATAGCACAGTCGTTTGCACGTACTTTTCATTACATTTTTTTATTAGTATATTGTTTATATGAATCGTTAGATTCGAAACGAAGCGAACGATCTCCTTTACTGCATCGACGGTGTATCCTTCGAGGAATTTCAAGAAACAGCAGCTCCTTTAATGTTAGACTCGTGTCACGGTGAAGGTGGCAAGCAGGTACTATCGGTATCGGAATGCGAGTGACGTGTTCAATAGAAATGGGTTTTATCGAAATTCACCACTCAACTTATTCCTGTATGATGAATAAGCGGCACACTTTTGTTTCAATCATCATTCATTACATTCTCACCCGGACATTATTACTTGTAGAGTAAGCGAAGTTTTAACAAAATGCTTCAAGTAATAGTGTCACCAGCACGCTTGCTTTGGCACGCCTTTCTAAATTATGGATGACATTAGATCGCGAATCCAACGTCGGATATGTGCGTCGACTCGGCAGCCGGGCCGGAAGATATGAAGAAGCCTGTAAATGTATGGCCGTGCCACGGAGAATACGGCAACCAGGTTTGTCTATTTTACGCCGAGACTGATTTACTCTATGCTTTTGCTTTTGGTATATTTTAGGTTGCGGTGCTCGCCGCGAGTGGCTAATAATAATTTATTAGAAAAATAATAACCCTTATTATGTTTTGTATCACACCACTTTGTTATAACTAATCCACGAAACTGTTGCGTGTTGATAAATTTGTTGTTTATTCCGCACGCATACGTTTTGGAACGTATTTTTCATTTATACTAATGCAATATTAAGATAATTTTAACGAAATATTTTTCGTCACTCATTCAGGTCTTTACATATTTTTTTTAGTATTTACATCGTGGTTTATCATACACGTTAAAATTATTGGTGGAAAATCAATACTTACTTCTCCTTATTAACCGACGTTATCATCTGGTACACATTTTAAATGATTTTTTTTAAACTCTTGGTACTGCCGCTAGGTATATTTTATAGTATGTAAGCTTAGTTAACAAATTGTATTAAATGAATTATTTATTTTTTTATTTAATAATTTATAATTTCTTGCATAAATTACGCATATTTTATAAATTCTCCATCACCTACATGTTTATTAAATACGCGAAGATCTATTAACCACACTTTGTTTTCATCAAAATACTATATTTATCTCCATTTCATTATGCATATTGTATAACTGTTTTAGATAATGCCAATGGATGGAGGGTTTATATCAATATAATTTTATCAAAGATTTCACAGATAATATAATAATTTCTTGTGTCATCTCTTATTTGGGTTGGTTTGGGTAGATACTATTTAGTTCAGATGTTACAAAACAAAACTATTGACTGTTTTTGTGCAATAATATTTTGTTATATGTTATCTACTTTTGGAAGTCTGGTTACATCTGATAAGGTTTGGCGTTTGACAGACAGCGCGTTGGTGTGTAAAACTGAAGGAACTTTCTTTGATTGTTATTATTAATCTATACAGCTACGGACAATGAGGTCTAAGGTTCAAATCCCGCTGCAGACCAACCTTATTGGGATTTTTCTTCCAAGAAAATTTTAATAACAGCTTGAAATGGGGAAGTTGGCGGTGTTGATACACTCGGGAAATGGGGAAGTTAGTCGTGAAGTAACTTCCCCACCTTCCAACTATGAAAGTGAGGGAATAGAGAGTCCACCTGTGCTTGTGCACTATAATATCACCTACGTACAGGTTGGTCTCAACATGAGATTGGCTAAAGTGGCCGATTTCGGTCGGGAGCGTGCCTATGTATAACCTTCAATTTGTACACACAAACGCGCTTGGTCTAACATCTTGATCAAAAGCCTGGACTTCCAAGCATAGATCAATAACAATACTATAACATTTATTTTACATTTTTCAGTACTGGATGTACTCAAAGAATGGTGAGATACGCCGCGATGAGACTTGCCTGGATTATTCGGGCCACGACGTCGTGTTGTACCCCTGTCATGGGGCCAAGGGCAATCAGTTATGGCTTTATGACCACAATGTAAGTATATCTTTTATAGATACATATTAACTATTATTTTTTCATGGTATTCCATAAAGATTAATGTTTAGGCTTGTTTTGCCGTCACGTTAATGGTTACGAAGATGGTAGATGTATTTTATTTCAGAGATAATTTTGGCTTGAATATGTTGGTAGCATAAAAGTTTTTGTGTAAACTTTTAAGGAACTTCAGCCCAGGAAAATTGGAATTTAAGATTACAGTAACTTTAAAAGCTTAATTAATTTTACCAAATTATTTTGTTCTCTTTTTGCGAAAAATTACTACGCTGTTAATTACTTATGCAGAACTGTAAATATTACAAAATATTACTATGGTTTTGTCTACTTTCTATGGAGTTGAACGAAACATTTGTGAACTTTGAGCTCGACTTAAATAAAATACTTACCTAATGATTGATTGATTGTTTGTTACAGACGAAGTTAATAAAACACGGATCCAGTGAAAAATGTATGGCGATATCACGGAACAAAGATAAGATAGTCATGGAGACGTGCAATGAATCCGAGAATAGACAGATGTGGAACATGGAAAATTTCAACGCTGACAGACTCAGTCCAGAACTCATGGTCGAGTAGCGGGAGGCCTACGATGAAATAATGTTCATATAAATAAAGACTATAGGACTATTATGCAGCGGACTATTCAAGAATTGTGAGTGTTTTGTTAGTTATGAATAAAATTATAGCTAAAACCGACATCATGGTCGATATTTGTTCAAATACTTTTGAACTACTGTCCATATTTGCTCTTGTTGATGGGATACACTGACTGAAGACTCCACAGGTTTCAGCTATAGTTTATTATTTGAAGTGGACTTCTATAGAAATAATGAAACACGGACAAGTTACTAAATGTGAGTGCATAGTATCACTTGTTGTTAAACGCATTTTGTGTATAGTCTATTAAAAAATTGTGTGTTAAGTGAATTTTAATGTATGCGACTTTTGATGGAGTGATGGACGTTTTTGTTTGTTTCTTTTACTTTTAAAATTTAGACCCCCTAGATTGACCCCAATTTGGCCTAATTTGTTATTTCAATATCAGACTTTAATTGCTAGGTTTGTAATACATTTGAAAACCTTCTCTATTTCTCAGTTTAAGTTTGCTCTCTCTTTAATGAGCTCGATTGCGACTGTGTATGTAGACTTTATAATTTTCATTTTACTTGGTGACTTTAAATCTTTACTAAATTGTTTACTAGTAAACGTTTCCCTTGTAAAATGTAATACTTTTGTGACATATCAGCTGTCTTTTGTAAAATTTATATTGTATAGTTTGTCTACTTTGAAAGTCTGTTTTGATTTAGATGTAGTGATAAAAAAATAGTTGTGATGGTAAAGACGTTTGACATTAACAATTTACAGACAAGTCATCTATGTATAGATGAAGAAATTTTATTGAATGGTGGACGTCCATATATCCGCTTCGTAAGTATCGGACGCATCGCATCAAAAGGATACCGTACTATTCTTTGTATAGAAAGATGTGCGTCCAATGATCCGCATCGTACGGATCGCATGAATTTAAAATTAAAAATCTATTCAATGCGATGGGTTCAATACTTATCGGTGCGGATATGTAGATTTTTACGAAACGAACCTTCAGTTATACACACTAACGCGCTAAGTCGGTCGTTTTAAGCCGGCTATATACGAACAGCTTGAAGCAATCAGGATTGACTGCTTCAAACTGTGGCTGTATAATGAACTACAGATTTCTTCATACGTACATACACCAACTGCTCGAGCAGTTGCAAATGCTTCGGGCAGTTGGTAGCACGGTGATACTCCATCGTGCCAACAAGCAGTTGCCAGGCTGACTCAAGCTGTCTACTGTTCAATCCATGTTGCTATTGGTTTGAATTAAAATTTAAATTGCCAACTGCTTGAACACTTATCAATGGCAGCTTCAAGCTACTGCCTCTGATAGCAAGTGCAGTCCATGTATGTTGATCACTGGCTAACTGCTCGAGCTGGTCGTGTAGCACCGGCCTTACCTACATCAAATCTCAAACGGACTTCCCAGAATAGATTGACTATAACGAATCTGTATTAGTTTTCAATTATATTATATCAACATTGTAATAGTATTCTATGTGAAGTATTAAATAAAATATACTAATTAGAATTAATCTCGAAACTGTACTGTACATATCTTGCTACATATTATATTTGAATTGTTATTCTCAAATGCCACGGTTTGTTAATCATAATGTATAAAATATTCCAAGGCAATAAAATAAACATAGCGAAATTCTGTAGTTTCGTCGATCGTTGGGTTTTTATGAAATTCGAAAGAGAAGCGATATCGTCACCTTAATTGCATGGAAAAATATACAATCATAGTGAAATATTTACGCTATAAAAGGCAACATCAGTTTCGTTTCGATATTCGCTTCAAAATCGTGGCGAAACTACGATGAATTCAACGTTAACGCGACAAAATTGTGCGTATATTTCGCTAAATGTAATTGTGATTTCTTCAATTAAATATTAGTCTTAAAATTTGTCCTAGAAAATGGATCTAGTGAAATATATTTATAACATAATATTGTAGATTATTACAATAACAATGAAAATGTCTAATATTTTAGTTACTATTTATGATAAGGATATATTTTTGTATTATTCGAGGGTTCATGAATTTAAGCGAATTTATTTTTGTCTCGATCTATTTTGTACTGTACGATATTAAAACAAGGTTTGACTAAAATAATATGACTGATTTAGTTTGATTTTATTCTTTCGTTATTTTTTTTTCTAATTTTAAATAAATGTACATATTGGTAGGTATACTTTTTGTTTGATCTTGTTTGTTTGCATAAAATGATTATTCTTCAGAAATTTAGTATCGGTATTTCTGTGAAAATATTATTTATTAAAGTATTTCATTTATTTTTATTTACTGATAATAGATTGATTACAAGTAACATTCCAATTTGTGATTTTATGTATGGATATATAGTATTTTTATGCGTAGAAAAAAACTGCCAGTTGTATGCAAAAATAGGATAAAAATGACGTTTTAAGTAAAATAAAAAGTGTAAATTTTAGTGTTATAAATTTTTCTGTCTTTGCTCAGGAATCATATCACATTGTAAAATATTAATGATTAGAAATTAAAGTGCCAGTATTTTTGTTTAAGATTTTTGTATTACATTGTTTTATTCATTCACCTTTTTTTATATATCTGTGTAGGTATTATTCAGTTGTCACGCCTTATATGTGATAGCTAATAATACAATAGGCATTGTGTTAGTATTTATATTCTGTTACAGTAATAATATAATTTATTCACAGATTTTTGTGAAAATTACCCGTTTCCTCTATTACAGATATTTTCAATCTCGTTCTCTACTTTAATTTACTGTTCTAATACTTTATCTTTGTATTTCTTCTTTTTAACATTAGGTATAATTTTGCATAAAACGAAAATCAAAACAAAATATAGGTATTCAAATAGCTATTATTAAAAGTTATTAAATTACATGAAAACATCAATTTCTTTATTGAAAATTACAAGTAACTTTGTATTAGAAATCTAATAAACATAGTCGGAGGGACGAAGTACATTCATATATAACTGTAAAGTATTTTGTATGACTCTAGATTCAATTTGATGCAAAAAGATTGGTGTCAAACTTCTTATCCAACCAATAGACAAATCTATCATATTTAGGAGTGTGTTAGAAAATTTCAGTTTTCTATAATTACCTAGTTTAGTAGCACCAGTAAAATTACCATTTTTTGTTAAGATAATCATTTTATTATTATAGCAATCTCCGATTATTATAACAATAGTAATTTAAATTATGAGTATCAAATTCTTGTTTCTGACCAAGCTACGCACCGGCCGACTTAATTAAATTATGACATTAATAATATTTTTAGAAAAAGTTATATAATCATATGGAAAAAGCCACCTCCATTCTAAAATCTTGGCTATTAGATCTCGTCTCTTCGACCATAGTAAAATATTTTGTTTAAATAAAAACGTAAAAATCGAAAAACATAATATAGATTACAATTATTCTCCTTGGGTTAAGACGTTATAAATGTGCCTTATATCTTTACGTAATATTGTATTTGAATGTTGAAATTTCTGTACATATTAAGCGATGTCTCCTGTACTATAATGCGATGGCGTAATGTTAGTTCGTACAGTAGTGTTTGTAAAATAAAGCATTATGTTGGATTTGTAAATGGTTCTTTCATTTTATGACTCGTTAGATTTCTTTACTAATGACAAGCTAGAATGCTTTCATGTCATAGAAATATAAATTATTGTTATTATTTACAAGATAACCCTTGACTACAATCTCACCTGATAGTATGTGATGATGCAATCTAAGATGGAAACGGATTAACTTTCGGTTTCGGTTTCTGCACGACATCGTACCTTAACGCGAAATCGCTTATCGGTAGGGTGGTAACTAACCACGGCTGGAGCCTCCAACCAGCCAGACCAGGCCAAGTTAGAAAATATCAATCGGCCCAGCCGGGGATCGAACTCAGGAGCTCCGTCTTATAAATCCACCGCGCATACCACTGTGCCTAAAGATATCGTAAATTCAATTTAAAGTTACCTAGAAACTAAGCAAACTGATCTGTAGGTTTATTATGTACATCGGTGTACCATTCAAGTAATCAGTCACTACATCATTTTTCATCGTATTTTCGCTTTTGAAATCAACTAACATTGTATTTTTAATGGTATGAGACAATTGTCGTCATTTTACGTAAAATAACATTAGTATAGTGGTAATGGCAGGTAATAAATGTTCTTTTGACGAAAAACTGGTATTTACGTAATTTCGTTGAAATAGTCATGTGAGATGATCGTAGACACAAAAAACGTTACCGCTTAATGTAAAATGGTGCAGTTAAGGTTATTTCGTGAAATAACTATATTAGACGATCACAAAAACGAAAATACGATGATATACGATGTAGTGGCTATCAATGATACACCGAGATACATAATACGCCCGCTGATCTGATCATGCCTTTCATTAGACTAACACTGTGAGTTTTGTAATAAAAAGTTGATTACTACAACCTTGAACCAAAGCCTCCGACACAAGTCAACGTGCGCAAGCTGAAGTGGCGATAGACGGCGGACATAGTTTGATGAGCCGATGAACGTGGGGTTCCAAGGTGCTGAAATGCTAAGCCCGCTCCAAAAAACGCAGTTTTGGTCGAGCCCCCACCAGGTGGATTGACGACATCAAGCGAGTCGCAGGGATTTACTGGATGCAGGCGCCTCAGGATCGTGATGTTTGGAAGTCCCTACAAAAGGACTGTGTCCTGGTGTGGAAGACTATGGGCTGATAAGATGACGATGATGATGATGATACTACATAAAATTACAATGATACTCCTTTGATGCGAATACCAGTCAATATTTAGCATATGACGTTAAAGTACCGACTACTACTGAACCGAGTTGATTTCTACATTAGGTTTTTTAAACAGCCCGCTACTTTACAACACGGTACTCCGGTGTACTCAAGGCCTATCTGCCTTGGAGTACCATTAATACCATTGAAATACTAACCCCAGGCTGCTAAGTGATTATTCCTTAGAATAGGCCGCTCTAGAACTCTTATCTAGGATCTCGTGGTCAGCATAGGCTAATAAATACTACCGCCTCAATTGTTTCTTATTTTTTTGGCCACGGCCTATCTTTTGGTGAGAGATGTACGCAGGAGATATTATAGTGCACAAGTGTGTGCGGTGGCACTCTCACTCTCTTTTTCCTCACTCTCTTATTCCGATGGGACGGCAGACCAATAAGAGAGCAGGCGCATAATTAACGGCTTTACGTGCTGTCCGAGGCACGGGGGTGTACCAACTTCCCAACTCAGGGTGCTATTAAGATTTTTCTTGTAAGAAAATTGGCTGACCCGTTGGGCCTGACCCGGGATATGAACCCTGGCCCTCATTGCCCGTAGCTGAACCAGCTAACCACGGGACCATTGAGGTATGGAGTACTTGACTAAAGATTCAACACGTACGAGTCTGCGAAATAATGTCTACATTAGTGTGGCGTCGCACGGTTCTGTAAATTGTCCTCATCCTTATAAATTGTCCATTCTAAAATTCAGCTTAAAAACTAAAATTCACTTTGTCAGCAGTTAAATGAAACCGTAAAACAAAAGACTAACTTGTGTAACTCATGCTCGATTGCCCTCCCTCGACTTTGTGACATCATAACTTCACTTCACTCTTTTTGACTCGGTAATAACCGGAAAAGATAAAAATGCCTGCGATAGCCAGACATACCTCATTTTAGAAAGGCTGAAAGTCTGTCAGCTCATGCTCGTGCCATATATAAGTTCGGTAGCGAAATATGGAGTAGAGCTTACACCGTCGTGCCTTTGGTAGCAAGTAGATTTCAAGTCTCCAGATCCCTAACTGTCCAAGTATAGAATGTATTTTTGTTCGTAACCCCATGGCAACCTTTTGCTTGAGTTATACATTAATAAAAAGGAGGTTGGCGAAAGTGGGAGTCACACTCTGAAGTATCGTACACCCATACATTTGTAAGATAGTATTAGATAAAACAATTATTTTGTAAGATGCTTGTAAAAAAATATTTAGATTTTACATAACGGGAATGAAAAGAAAAAAAAGTGTATTTCATTAATAAATATTGTTGCCTATGACCGAAACGCCTTGTTGTATTTATGAAGCAATCACGCAGTTGTATGTCAGCGGCGGTGTTTTTCACGTTAATGTTAATGATAGGGTACCTACTTTTAAGGTACCTACTTTTAATGTTTGATCTTCCTGCTTTTCAAGACTGCTTACCATTTGCTTTTTTCTTAGTTTAATCACGATAAACAACTATTAATAGGTTTCAACTATGTACGCTACTTCTATCTGCTAGTCCCAAAATACATGAAATCTCGCCATTCTTCTTTAGTACTTTGTAGGGTGAAGGTTCTGAAACGAAAAATTAACAGGATTTCAGAAAACTACGGCCTGTCGGTTATGGATGTTTGTTACTCAATCATGGTTGTTCGTAAATATCCCTAATTTAATTCGTCATTCGAAATTTCTTCAATGTAGCTTCTTTTGTCTCCGATTTTGAGAGTGCATTTGGAAAAACCACCTCACCGCGCTCGAGCGCCCGTCTTTCGTTGGACGCCGCCATTTGAATTCAATCTTCGTCTATTCGTTAATACGGAGAAAATTGCAAGGTAAGCGACCCACCTACCTGTGTGAGCGACTGCTTTGGCGGAAGGATCGAGGAGTGACGCGGGTGATCAACCAATGCAAACTGGTGATTCCTAGTTATAGAAATGCAGCGATAAGGGATGCTTTCGTTTCGCTGCGGCTAAGATTTGGAATGACCTCCCACCTCCAATCCGTAATCAGGGTAAGATTGTTAGCGAAGCTACCTTTAAATACAAAGTGAGAATTTTTTACATTAATTCTCAAATAGAGGCAGCACGATTTGTTTATAATAATTTATGAAATAAATATCTATTTAACTTGTATTTTTAACCGACTTCCAAAAAGGAGGAGGTTCTACGTTCGACTGTATGTATGTTTTTTTTTTTTTTTTTTTTTTTTTTTTTTTTTTTATGTATGTCCAGCGATAATTCCGTCATTTGTGGACCGATTTTGAAAATTATTTTTTTGTTTTGAAGGGTTTGATTCCAGGGTGGTCCCATTTTTTTCATGTCAGGATCTGATGATGGCATCCTGGAGAAATCGAGGGGATCTTTTGAAAGTTGTAGGGACGGCTAGTGCGTTTGTTAGTGTTTCCATAAGGTATTTTAAACCACTACAATTTTATGAAGGTCTGGAGTTGGTCTGATGATGGAGCCAAAACACAGACGATGGAACTCGTCAACGATTTACAGCAGGTACCTTTTGTTTGGGCTTGATTTATTTGTATTGATGAGAACTTTCCACCTAAATGAGTTGTGACTGTATTAAGGGTCTGATGATGAAGACGAAGGACAGTTAAGAGAACTCCTCGACGGTTCACAGTAGCTACCTTGTGTTTGGACTTGATAAATTTGTATTGATGAGAACTTTCCACCTAGGTGGGTTGTGACTGTATTAGGGGTCTGGTGATGAAGACGAAGGATAGTTAAGGGAACTCCTCGACGGTTCACAGTAGCTACCTTGTGTTTTGACTTGATAATTTTGTATTGATGAGAACTTTCCACCTGGATAGGTTGTGACTGTATTAGGGGTCTGGTGACGAAGATGAAGGATAGTTAAGGGAACTCCTCGATGGTTCACAGTAGCTACCTTGTATTTGGACTTGATAAATTTTATATTGATGAGAACTTTCCAACCATGTGGATTGTGACTGCATAGGGGGTCTGGTGATGAAAACGGAGTACAGTCACCTTTCATGTTTTTCTGAATATTCATATTACGTGTGGATAAAGGGGGAGTAAAATTTTGTATATGAGTTAAGGTAGTATTTTTAAAATTGGGATTGTAGGACTTAGATACTTATTATAAAAAAAAAACGTTTCAACTAATTGCTTATTAATTTTTGTTCACACTCTGTAGGTGTGCTAACACTAAAAATTAAAAAATAAAAATTTTAATAAAAAAAATTCAACCGACTTCCAACTCAAAAATTAACCTAAACTAAAAAGCAAAAAATAACATCTTACCTATGTGCTACCTTCTGATCAGTTTGAAGGCGGTGCCAATCTAGTGTCATATTTTAATTAAAGCCGTTTCTGAAAGAACCACAGAAATTTTGTAATTTAAACGGCTTCAATTAAAACATCACTGGCTTGGCACCGCCTTCAAACTGATCAGAAGGTAGCACATAGGTAAGATGTTATTTTTTGCTTTTTAGTTTAGGTTAATTTTTGAGTTGGAAGTCGGTTGAATTTTTTTTATTAAAATTTTTTATTTTTAATTTTTATTGGTATGTATATGTGTAGATATGTGTAATTATACATATATGTATTATTATGTATTATTTTATACTTTTATGTAATATTTTTGTATATTGTATATTATTATAGTGTAGATTTTGTAAAGTATATTTTATTGAGTTTATGTTTATCCTATTCTATTTTTCTTTTAAATAATTTAGTAGTAAGCACGGTGCACGTTAGACCGTTGTAACGGAGCAAACTGAAAATCAGCGCTGTGCACTATGCACAGCAAAAGGCTGAGTTTGCGACCAGTTGCCATGTTACTAGGTAGGCGAGTAATAATAATTAGTTTCTTTTCTTTTTGTTTAATTTATGCATTATAGCTTAAGCACAATCATTAAAATTAAATAGAGTTTATGTATGCCTAGTAATAAGTATGGTAATAAAGATTATTTATTATTATTATTATTATTATTAGTATTATTCGAGACGATCGCTGTATTCGTGTGGCCTTAGAATAACAAATAAACATGTGGCAATAATTTCGATTGCTTCCACCTAAACACCAAATTTACGAGATTCAAAGTGTAAATCGGCACTTTTTGAAGGAATCACATTGACTGTAAGTAATGGGCAAGAGACTTTAATTGTTTTAACCACAGAACAGACAACGCTAAAAGCTAACGCTTTTAGCAATAGAAGTAGCAAGGGGGCGTGGCTCGCGTACACCCGGGTGTGCGGAACATCGCAAGCGTGTCCGCGCATGTACTAGCAGTCTTGTTTTGTTCTGTGACAAAAGGAATAAATAATATTGAACTCTAAAGTAAGGGTGACATATTTCATTTTTCACTAAATATTAAACAGCCATTTAGGCCACGCCCCTGGGTACGCTGGTTTCAATACAAATAAGTGACATTTTATAAATCTAGTTACCACTTATATCTGTGGTTTTAACAATGCCGCGGCCAAGAGTTATTCTTGTGTGTTTGTTCTTGATTGCCTTCATTTCGGTGATGAAAACCTGTCCAATAGACAATAATCGAAATTGTCGAATTATTTTCACCCCGATAGGAATCTTCCCACCGCTTTAACGGAATAGATCTGGATAAAATTTTGGCTCGATTGGCTCAGAGATATTCTTTTACATACTCGTAGCTAAGAAGTTACTTTTTATCCTTATATTATCACAAAAGTGGGGTCTACGCGAGTAAAACCGCGGCGCACATATAGTCTTCTTTGACTTACCATGACTGGTATACAAAACGGAGAGAAATATATCGTACATTAAATTTGAGTCATGGTACGTGCACTCTTTGTAATTACTATTTGCCTCTTGTGACCCGGCCAGAGTTTGTTTTGTTTTGGAAAATTGTGGTAATTTCAGTACAGCGCGTAATTAGACACGGTTAGGTGCATTGTACCTAGTTACTCCGTTGGCACCACTGTCTTTCGTCCCTTGTTGTTGATTATTATCATTCACAAAATTAAAAAAAACACAATTTATAGCTAGATGCCTGAAAAATTGTTAAATGTCATCTTATACTGTAAAATACCATGTAATCAATGTAATCTTCAAAAAATTCAACGAAATTACTCTGTTCATGTTATTCGAGCTCAAAACTCAAGGCGGTTTGACCAAAAAAATAACAATAAGTTCTAAAATAAAACCCTGCAAACTGCAAAACTCACAAACTTTACAAAATACCTAGAAACAAAAAAATATTTTCTTATCTGAAAATTTTATGTATAAATTATTCGGAATGGGCAGTCGCCGTTAAGAAGACGCCACTTACCATTTTATCGTAACAACAGAGAGCTTATAGTTAGTTCAAAAAATCTCAACGCTTAGGTTCAACAATACCTCATTAGTTACATACCTATGGCGTAAATAGTTTGCAAGCTATAAGCTTTTGACGGCCTCTGTGGCGCAGTGGTATGCGCGGTGGATTTACAAGACGGAGGTCCTGGGTTCGATCCCCGGCTGGGCAGATTGAGATTTTCTTAATTTGTCCAGGTCTGGCTGGTGGGGGGCTTCGGCCGTGGCTAGTTACCACCCTACCGGCAAAGACGTACCGCCAAGCGATTTAGCGTTCCGGTACGATGCCGTGTAGAAACCGAAAGGGGTGTGGATTTTCATCCTCCTACTAACAACTTAGCCCGCTTCCATCTTAGACTGCATCATCACTTACCATCAGGTGAGATTGTAGTCAAGGGCTAACTTGTAAAGAATAAAAAAAAAGAGAACAAATTAACATATATACCAGTCTCTTTTTCCTTAAGTGTCCCTCCATTTATGAAGATCGGTGGTCAGCTTTCTAAATTTCTGATAGCCCATTAATAGGCTTAAAAGTTCTTCGACTGTTTTTATGCCACTCCACTCCCTTGTTTCGTAGTCAAGACTTCTTCCTTCTCCCTACTCCTCTTTTGCAATGTTGCCCTTCATAATGTTTGAAGTATTCGCGTCGAAAAATATGTCCGAGATACGAGATCTTCCGTTGCTTGATGTTTTTAACAGGCTCGGTCTTCTTCCTCATTCTGGCAAGAACCTCAGTGATAGACACTTTCGCCGTCCAGCTTATGCGGAGCATTCTACGGTTCGCCCACGTCTCAAGTGCTTTCAGCTTTTTACGTAGGTCTTCCACTAGGGTCCATGCTTCACAGCCATATGTAACACTGCAGGAGTCTGGTACGTAGTCTTAGAGAAAGTACACCCTCCTTAGTCTAGTAAATAATATTATCAACTTATGTTTTCAAGATTAACTAAAATAATGGTCAGCACACACACAGCAAACACTCCTTTTTCACTCAAACAAGTCGGAAGTGTTAAACGTTCGTAGTGTTTTCGTTGCAATTATCGAAGCTCCCACAATAAAAGTGTCTTTGTCTCCAGTGAAATGAAAAACCGCTGGAACAATAGATTGAACTGGAGTCACGGTCGGTTACACTCTTTGTATTACAGCTACATTCTTTGTATTACAGCTTCACTCTTTGCGAGTCGGCGAGTGTTTGTGTTGCAATTACCGCTTTTCGCTGTCAGTGGGTATTAGCGACGTCTCCTCCTTTGATACATTAGTCCGGTATTTACACTGTGTTTTGTCTTCTTAAGTCGCGCCGTTGCTTTATTTGTACAAAAATCCTTCATTATTCTTTAGGTCTTAACCTGATGAACAGCAATGTAAACTTTCAAGCCCTATTTTAAAACTTAAGAGGTTTAATTTTAAAATATGTTGAATCACATCATATTTCGTATTTTTTTATGATTTATGATAAAAATTTTATTACTGTAACTCTAAAAAATGAAGGATTTTCCATACAAACTTTCAACCCCTATTCACCCCCTTCTTATTTTATTTTATATAAAAAGTATCCTATTACCTTTTCCATAATATTATGGTCTTAGATCGTGCCAAGTTTCATATGAATTCATTCAGTAGTTTCAGCGTGATGCCCGAATAACAAAAAAACACGGACAGACAGACAGACAGACGGACAAAAAATAAAAAAAAAATATTTTTGGCTTCAGTATCGATTGTATAATAAATACCCTGCAACAAAAAATTTATTTTTTTTTAAATTTAAATATCTTCAATGTACAGAATGTACAGAATTCGTATTATAGGTATGAATTCTAAATGGCGCTGGCGTCCGTTATGCCACGGCAAAGTTTGGTGTTACAAATGGTATAAGTAAAATCTCAATTTGCGAACAAATGTATAGAATTCGACCAGTTTTATTATAGGTATAGATATAGATGAGCTATTGAGACTTCAAATAAATTGTCTGTTGTTAAATTGTAAAAAGGGGTATAAAAAGAAGACCGATTGAGGCTTTTCTCAAATGAAATCGTAGGCGTCCTCTAGTACAAAGACAAAACTTCTTTAAAAACTCCATATAAATTGCAACAAGTTTTACTTTTAAATTCCCCTTTTTTCACTTATGATCTTAATAAAAATTAGTGCTAGTTATCACACCTTAGCTTTAAATTACCTGGTAATTACCTACCTACTAAGTACTAACTACTTATCGCCATTGAGGAACCGTTAGCCTTAGCGGCTTTACTTGCCAAGTTAATCGCGTAGTTAAGGAAAACATTGTGGCAGTTTTCTTCCTTGATAGCTTTACTTAAACTATCTAGCTCTAAAGCTCAGGATGTATTCACAGTTTAAGTCTTTTGCCTACGAATTAACGCCATTTTTAGGTACAACTTTACGTGACTTTTTGATCCGTGATAGGTGAAGGAAAACATCGTGAGGAAACCTGCATAATGTCAGAAAATTTTCTTAATTCTCTGCGTATATGAAGCCAATCCGCATTGAGCCAGCGTGGTGGACTAAGACCTAACCCCTCAAATTCTGAGAGAAGACTCGAGCTCGGCAATCAGCCAAATATGGGTTGATAATGATGATGATGTTGACCACTTTACGCCTTTCGTTTTATAGATTTACAAGCACATAGTATATGAACATTAAAATGCCAGGCTTACATAATAATAGTTTAGATATTACTGGCAAACGCTACCGACTTCGTCTGCGAGGAAATCGCTGTACAAATAAAAGTATTGTAATCATCATGCATTGTTTTGGTAAAGGAAAACTATGTTTGTTTTGTATAAACTCCCAGGCTGCATAATTTTTTCGAGCACTTTCAATATTTTTGTCAAATGAAAGAAAACCTTGGAGTACTACTAAACTTCTTTGTGAATTTTATATTAGTAAAAACCGCACGAAAAACCGCGTGAACAGACTGAGAGACACACTTTATTAAATGTAAAGGTACAATCAATACTTATATTAAAACCTCATTTTATAAATATAAAACATTACACACATTTACATTTTATATTTATTTTTATAAATATATTACTTTAAGAATTTCTTATAACAAAAATCTATTTCAATATGGAGCGTAGAAAACAATCGACACGTGCTTTCAGACTAATGAAAACAATTCCCTACGGTCCGTTCATTTCATTATCGAAGTTCTGTTTAACCGTGTGCGAACTAATGTATCGCCTAGCTCTGGGAGCCGGGATATGGAGAAATTGAATTGCTGGAGCGATGATAGAAAAATTTTTAATTAAAGTATTTTTTTAAGATTTTAATTTTTTTTTATAAATAAAATCTTTTGTTCAATTGTAAAAAAATGTGAATTATGAAATATGATATTTTCAACATTGATAATAGTTATGAGTTCCTTCATCTCTGTCAAATTAAATCTATTACTTACAATGGCAACATGGTAACGGGGCGTGGTGGATTATTAGCCTAACCCCTCTCATTCTGAGAGGAAACTCGAGCTCAACAGTGGTCGAATATGGGTTGATAATGATGAATGGGTTGATTATGACTTGATATTGACTTGCATTGCTGGAGCAATGATAGTAATATTATTAATTGAGGTATTTTTTTTTTAATTTTTTGCAGATTTTTATTATTTATTTTTGCTCTAAGTAACAAAGCAACAATAAACTACTATACTTTGTATATTTTTCCTGATCTTAACAAATATTATAACACGTCAAATTTGTTTACTCTACTCATACTCAATCTATTTTAAAAACTCCCTCACCTTTCGAAAAGCTTCATCTTCAAATATATCTATACATTATTATACCCAGATTCCTATGGGAAAGGCAACAACGCTACACTTTTTAACAGGCCATTGTTAATCTACACCTTGTCATAAAGGACATGATATTAGCCGTTAGGTAATTATTAATAGCGATTGAAGACAAACGTTAACATAACTCAACTTTCGTTCTACTTCTGAAACTATTCTATATCACGCATTATACACATACAACTTGTCTCATAATTAAAAAAATCATGACCAACACACTACATTCTACTATAACATTTAAGCATAGGACTAACAAACTCAATCTCAGGAATAAATATAAAATCAATATTTGGCGACCAAGGACAAAACCTATGGAAATAAAAATATATTATGTGAGGGTGCTCAGTTATATAACAACCTGCCAAACTCCATTAAGGAGTTAAACAACATAAAAGCATTCAAGAAATCGATTAAATCCTACATCCTCACAAACTTGAACAAAATATTGAAAAAACAATGTAATGAGAAATAAATATCTTTAAACCGAAAAGTAAATTCACAAACAAATAAGGTCAGAATTTCCAAACAAAATAAACAATCGACAATTTACTTTTACCATACGCATTTAACATGCAACATTGGGGAATTTTAGACAAAAAAATCCATCGACAAACGCAATTCTACTCAAACAATTTCCAATTCAAAGTTATCCCTTATCTAATGAGTCAGTCAGTCCATTTACGTATCCATCAAGAACCTCACGCGAGCCGAATACAAAAATCCTTATAAATTTGTGAACCTTTTGATTTTTCGATTGATTGAAACTTTTCTGCGGTTTACGAGTATTTTGGCGGTGTTCCAATAGTCGCTGAACATTGGAACTTTTTCATTTACGCCCGCGGACGGCGGCTGAATAATATATGAGGTGCTTTGGTGCTGGAAATCCTTTGGCTTCGACTTCGGGGGGATTTTAAGCCACTCTTGCTTGTGTGAATTAATGTGAATTAATGATGTTTCGTTTTAACTATTCTCTGTAAAAACACATCAATTATCTTAGAGGACATTATCGAAAATTGTATGGAAATCTGCCCCAGCATATCCAGAAATTAGTCAAGATTGTAAACAAAAGCTTTTGTTAAATTGACAAAAAAGATTGCGATATATTCTTTAATTGGCCTATCTTGAAGGTCCTTAATTTTTGTGAGATTACTACTAGAAAAGAGAGACGTGATAGACGAAGGGCGTAGGTTCGAACCCAGTCCGAGGTCCGACTTTTAAGTTATATGTATTTGAAGAAATTAAATATCACGTGTCTCAAACGATGAAGGAAAACATCGTGAGGATACTGCATAGCTGAGGATTTTCTTAACTCTCTAGGTCTGTCAATCCGCATCAGTCCAGCGTGGTGGACTATAGGCCCTAACCCCTCCTACTCTGAGAGGAGACTCGTGCTCAACAGTGAGCCGAATACTTATAAATTGCTAATAATGATGATGACTACTAAAAAAATCGTGTAAAGAAGGGTCTTTAGCAACTAATTGCCAATAAATTAAGTGTCTAAGGACATTTCTCACATTATATACCTACGAATACAAAAAATAGGCTTCTGGATTCTTGAAACACACAGACAGACAGACGATAAAAACATTTTTTTTTCTCGCTTCAGTAAGTATCTATTATGCCCATGCCCATAATAAACATACATTTCAAAATTACTGCAATGTAGGTACAGAAAATTGTCCTGTTACAGTTTTATTATGAACTAGTGGACCCGGTCAAGCTTCGCTTTGACTTATGTGCACTTCTTCTCTATCCCTACTCTACACTACTCTACCCCTACCATACCCTACCCCTTGACTCTTAAACGTTTGTATGGGAAATAGAAAAAGGTTGTTTTTATGGTTTTCCCGGCAATTATTCTAATTTTTCTCACCTTTTAAACCTTCCCTATACCTCCACGAACATTTGAAGACCAAGATAAGATAAATCCGTTCAGCCGTTCTCGAGTTTTAGCGAGACTAACGAACAGCAATTCATTTTTATATATATAATAGATAGATAATAGATAATAGATATAGATAGATATATCACAGCAGTTGTAGTATGCAGGACTGTAGGTACTTCCCGAGGAAATCTATTCAGTTTGAAAAACGAATGCGCTGAAGCGTTGGCAGCTAGCACGTGCAAATGGACGTCGTATCTGGTCAGTTTTTCATACGAATACCAGCTTTGACGATCTATATGAGCAATCGGTATTCTGTGACGCATGACCCGTTTTGTTTCTTCATATCAATGGCGCGTAGACAGGCTGTCCGTGCTTTTACTGAAAATATTGAAAGGGTTTTAGCAACCCTACTGGTTGCTATATAACGTGTATAAGGTCCATAACTAGGGTTGTTTGTAATTTGGTACATTTTTGCATCTATGAAGTTCATGCCAAAAGCATCTATATTTCTTTTCTATTCTCTCTCTTCTTTTCTAATTTTTTTTTATTCTTTACAATTTAGCCCTTGACTACAATCTCACCTGATGGTAAGTGATGATGCAATCTAAGATGGAAGCGGGCTAACTTAGACAACGACAAATCGGAGAATCAATGGGAATATATTTAAATGATACGGCTTATAAAAAATACGGCTTCATAGAAAAAAAATAACTCTCGACAAACACAGATTGGTAGAATAGCTAGCTATCTTTGCGCTGTCTTGAGCCTATCAAACTAAAACACTAACACCGTCTTAATAGCTTCAGCAAAACAATATTATTTATGGTTCATTGTCTATTATCACGGACTCATCGAATTTTCGAGAAGATAAGAAAAAAAATCTCTATTCACAATAAACTTCCGTAAAGTTACACCTGTTTCTATTCAATATAAATAAAACATGCACCACCAAAATTTTGTATGTGCCACCACACACCGCATTTCCGAATAAAACACAATACGCTCTAAAAGCAAGCAGTTTCCAAACAAACTGCGAAGTTACGCGAAGTTCGTAGTCAGTCGCAGATTGTTCCTCTGAAAACTCTATCGGCGTGCTTAATTCCAAATTCGAAAAAGTTCTTATCAAATTTTTAACTCATTCGTTTCTTTTTTCTATTTTCAATTCGCGGGTCATTTGAAATTATTATATTTAGTGTGGAAGTACCAGATTAAGTTTACCATTTCATTATTAAGATTAATATTACCATTTCATTTCATTTCAATAAACTCCAAAAAATATACTATAATATAGCCAACCAAAATAGCCATTGTGTCAGTCCATCTAAAGTATCTTACGACAAATATGTATTGTACAAGTATTCTCTGTGTTATCTACCAAAGGATTTGCACCTTAAAATACGACTACGCGATAAAAAATACGCAAACGTGTAAATAAATCTATGGCTACCCATTTGTTACATTCCAATGCTTTTTTAACGCACGTTGATAAAACCGAGCGAAGGAATTCAGAGTTATTGTGATTCTTTCGCTATCTTGTCAATACCATAAGTAAGAATTTTCTTTATCTACTAACAGATACCTCATGACTTTTATATGTTTTTATTTTACCTCTATCTTTGATAATATCGTGATAAATAAAATGTAACTTAATGGAGTTTAAATGGAGTAGACTCCTTAAGTATCGATTTTCATATATAGCCCCCGGTATGAAAAAAATATGGGCAGTAAAATTATATTATACTAGCGGACGCTCACGACTTCGTCCGTTACACCACTTTAAGGATTGAATTAAAAAAAAACTTGATTCGCATTATATTTCATATTTGTTTAGAAATTTTTTAAAACTGTTGCTCTAAAAATTTACGACTTTCCATACAAAGTTTTAACGCCTATTTCACGCCCTTTCTTTTTATTTTAGGGATAATAAGTAGCCTATGTTCTGCTCCAAGATCCCTTTTATCATAATACCAAAATTCATCTTTATAGGTTCAACCGTTTAGCCGTGAAAAGGTAACAAACAGACAGACTTATTTTCGCGGTTTATATTATTAGTATATATATAGATTACACCCGGTAACTCGCATTCGAGTAGTGTGGTGGGTGGAAGCTCCATATCCCTTCTCCTCTAAGTAAGAAGCGTTTCGGCTCTTCGTTTCTGATCCGCACTGCGAAGTTAAGGAATGCTCTTCCAGTTTTCGTTTTCCCTACCACTTACAATGGATAATTATATTTAAGTCCAGAGTGAATAGGCATCTTCTAGGCAAGCGCGTTCCACCATTGGAAACCTATTCATAATTCATAATTCTTTATTTGCAAATTGTTAAATACAGATCTTGATATAAATGTTGGCATACAATTTGCTACAAAATAGCATGCAAATTATATATACAAATAATACACTATAATTATTGAAATTTACTTAATGACTATGATGTTAAAATTATTAATTTATTATTATGTCCGTTATCGTCGTATCGTCCGTTCCGAGCGCAGTGATAGCCCAGTGGATATGACCTCTGCCTCCGATTCCGGAGGGTGTAGGTTCGAATCCGGTCCGGTGCATGCACCTCCAACTTTTCAGTTGTGTGCATTTTAAGAAATTAAATATCACGTGTCTCAATCGGTGAAGGAAAACATCGCGAGGAAACCTGCATACCAGAGAATTATCTTCATTCTCTGCGTGTGTGAAGTCTGCCAATCCGCATTGGGCCGGCGTGGTGGACTATTGGCCTAACCCCTCTCATTCTGAGAGGAGACTCGAGCTCAGCAGTGAGCCGAATATGGGTTAATGACGACGATGTCCGTTATACGTCAAAGAACTATTAAAATAACAATTGTAAAAATAATCATTTTCGTTATATTGCAATTGTAACTTTATTTTATTTTTCATTTAATTTGGTTATTATGACTGTTAGTGTTATTTTTTCTTTTTTATTTGTAATTTTATTTAGTAATTGTGACTGATTGTATTTATCTTTTTCTTAATTTCATTTCATTTACTTTGGTAATTGTGACTGTTTGTATTTATTTATTATTCACCATGTATAATATTTGCACACTATTACTTTAGTTGAATGTTGTAAAGAACAATAATTCTTGCAAATAAACGATTATTATTGTTAGGCTGCATCATCGCTTACCAACTGTCAAGCATGATAGCAGCCAAGCGCCCGCATGTATAATGTAAAATACAGAGTTTAGGCTATAGTCGACCTTAAAAATCATCATCATGAACAACCTATATTTGGCTCACAGCTGCGCACGAGTCTCCTTTCAGGATGAGAGGGCTAAGGCTAATAGTCCACCACGCTGGCCCAATGTGGATTGGCAGACTTTACACACGTAGAGAATTGAGAAAATTCTCCGGTATGCAGGTTTCCTCACGATGCTTTTCCTTCACAGTCTGAGACACGTGATGTTTAATTTCTTAAGAATAACAATAAGAATCATTTATTTGGAAGAAACATTACATTTAGTTATACAAAGGTGTGCTTGAGCCGGTACAAGTAGGTATATACCTACTTGTTGTCATTTCATGAAAACATAAAAACGCGCTGTAGAGTTGGATGACACCGATTTTCGCGCCTCTCGAAGACGGTCGTGCACTTCAAACGCAACGCATTAAAAGTTTAAAGACAGTTGTCATTACACATTACGCAGAACTAAAAACTTAGTGAAATCCTATAGTGGTGCCATTCCAGCGTGGACATCCAGAAGCCAGTCACGACGCCCGCAGAAAGCCGAAAAGCAAGGTAAGTCCATTGGCTGTTATCTACTGTTCTATTCGTGTAATGTTTGAATGAAATGACAACTGGTGTACTTTACTCAAATATACGCCGCCGCTAATCAAAGTTTGTAAAACGCATCAACCCCCACAAGAAAGGTGGGACACTATTTACACGTGTAACACCATAAGTTTGGTCCATTCGAGCCTAGGATAGTGTTCTAGCTATTAACAGTAACTAAAATTCATACCTACGTCATACGTTAGGCATACTCATATAGTTTTTTCTTCCGCCATCTTTGTGATATCCAAAGAACGCTTATAACTTAATTACATGTCTTATCTCTTGTTATTATGAAGATTTAAGTCATTCCGCATTTATATATACTTACGTAAAGAATATCTAAGTATTCTCGTAAACTCCGCGATCGACATTAAGTTCGATACCTACCTACCGCCACGCGCGCGCCGCTTCACGCAATCTTTGTGTAATATCATCACGAGATTAGTTATAATTTATTTAATTCTCATTTTCTTTTCTTTTCAATAAGATGGAGAACAGTGAATTAAAAACGCAGTTGAATATACTTATTTGCAAAAAGGAAAATATCTTCCAAAGACTAAATAGGCTATATGATAGTTCAAAGGCCATTTCTACCTTCGAGTCTAGAAAAAATGATACTTTTATGAACGAGTCTGAAACTATCGATGCATTACATGCGAAGTTCGAAAACATATTGGATAGCATAAATGATTTATCATTACAAATAAATCCGAAAGCCCAGCCTGACTACCAGGCGCTGGATTCATTTGAGGATCTGTACTCAACAGTGAAAAGAGTTAGGAATAAAATTTTGTCAAATACTAATAATAATTTGTCAAATACTAAGAATGAAGCTCCAGCTACCCACATTAATTTGGCCCCAATACAAATTCCCTGTTTTGATGGGAAACCACAAAACTGGGCTATATTTTACGAAACATTTAAGGCGAACGTACATTTAAATAAAAACTTAACAGATTCACAAAGGGTTCAATATCTTATTTCTAAATTGACTCAAGGTGCATTGACCTTTACTGCAGGCTTAGTTCCAAATGGCGATACATATAATATCATTTGGAATAACTTGGTGAAAAAATACCAAGATAAACGCGCATTAGCTACTCATTATTTAAATAATATTTTCGATTTGAAAAACTGTTCTAATAATGTAAACAGTTTAAATATGTTTATAGAAAAGTTTTCTTCTTCAGTCGCCGCACTTAAACAAATTGATATTTCCGATCTTACAGATTTTATTTTATTACACTGTGCCTTAAGAAAGATGGATTCGCAAATAATACAAAACTTTGAGATGTCCTTGCAATCGAAAAATATTGATATACCTACATACACGCAATTAGTAGAATTCGTTCAAATGCAAGTAAAAATTCTCGAACGTTCTAACACTTCGCTTCAAAAAACATCAAATTCAAATTCCCGTAATACCTACAAAACATTGATTGCACAGACTGATTTTTCAAGTAACAATGCAACGACAAATTCTTGTGAATTATGTAATCAAAGTCACTCGAATCTTTATAATTGTAAAAAAATTATAGAAATTAATGATCCTTTATCGAGATTTGAATTTATTAAATCAAAAAATGGGTGTATAAATTGCTTATCACTTTTTCACAACTTAAGATCATGCAAGTCAAAGGTCACCTGTTTTTGTAACAAAAAGCATCATAAGCTATTGCATAGGGATAATAATAACACTAAATACGCACAAAGGAATACATCAGCTGTTTGCAACAATGCACAGAGTGAAACTGCGAGAATAGTGCCGTCTCCCTCTGACGCTAGGATAAACACCTCTCAAAATTATGTCGCATCCTTCTCTAACGCACGCCATACGAACACTCTGATTAAATCGAACATGAATGAAGGTAGGTCAAATATACTACTCGCGAGTGTTGTTGTAAGGGCTACGCCTTATAAGAAACGTAATAAGGTTGATATTAGATGCCTGCTCGACAGCGGATCGCAAAATAATGTTATAACTTTAAAATGTTGTCAAATGTTAAGTTTACCTATAAAGCCGATATATAATTCATTCATTAAAGGAATAGGAATGAGTTCACAGCCTATTCATGGTTATGTAACGTTAGATATACAATCGCGAATTTATCCTATGAATAAATATAATATAAGGGCACTTGTTTTAGATTGTTTAACGGACCAGTTACCGACACAATACGTTAATACGTGTAACATGGACTATATCAGCGATATACCTCTCGCAGACCCTACCTGGAATATCCCAGGCGGTATCGATTTAATTCTAGGCGCGGAATTATTCCCGCACATATATATAGGTAAACAAATTATACCTGAAACGCACGGTCCTGCAGCGTTACTTACTACATTTGGATATATATTAATAGGAAGCTGCAATCAGTATTGTGAACAAAGTAATAACTCCTTTACCGCGCTAGCTATAAACGAGTTAAGTTTCGATCTGCAAAACTTTTGGGAATTAGATCAAATTTCTGTTAAAAAACATTTTAGTCCAGCGGATATCGAATGTGAGAAATTATATTCAGAATCGATTTCTCGTAACGAAAATGGACGATACTCAGTAGCTTTGCCATTTTGCAAAAATCCTACTATATTTAATGATTCATATCGCAACGCATATCGACGATTAATTTCTTTAGAACGGAGACTTAATCATGACTCCACTTTACGCACGCAATATAACCAAATCATAAACGATTATTTGAGCTTAGGTTATATATCCGAGGTTAATGATCTCGAAAAAAGGGATGAAGGATTTTATTTAGCACACCATCCCATTATTCGGTCAGAAAAAATTACTAGCCCAGTAAGGATAGTAATTGACCCTTCGGTTAAAAATATTAATAATATTTCACTAAATGATATATTACATGTCGGTCCAAATTTACAAGCCGATTTGTTTACTCTTCTTTTGAACTTTCGATTATTTCCGGTAGCAATGACTGCAGACATTAAGCAAATGTATCTTCAAATTGAAGTTACACCACGCGATAGGAAATATTTAAAATTTTTATTTCGTTTTCACGATAAAGAACATATCCGCATTTTTCATTTCAATCGCGTGTAGCGGCTGGTGTGTACGCAGCCTTATTACGACGTACACGCCGACGAGGCAAATATTACTCGACGTGCACCGCAACGCTCCCACGAGGGAGTCTCTCGTGGTAACCCAACATAGACGGTCGGTTCTAAATCTTATTTCCGCTTAGCTCATAATTGTATTCTTATTTTCTTTTATTCACTATCAATAAACGTATTCAAGTTCTCGGTTCGTTTCACTTAACTCCTTGACGGAAGACACGCACAGCAAGTCTTCAATAAATCATCTATAAACATCATCACCTATAAATTGGTGACCCCGTTCCGTCAGAGAGTTATTTTTCGCGTTATATTAAGTCGACGAACTCGCGTATCTAGAACAGCGGCGGACTCAGCAAATTACACGTGTTGGGCAATCACGGGAGACTCGCGGACTTAATTAAGTTATTATTATTTTTTTTCATATTGTATAACGTTTAAAGACTCTAAGTGATAAAATAGTGTTGTGCCGTATCGCCCAAATTAGAGACTGTAAGTAACAACTTGATTAATCTTCGTGATCCACACGTATCCACACACAACTAAAGCAAAATGACAACGCAACCGTCCACTGTAATCAAAATGGAAGATGCCGGTCTCGCATCAATTTCATTAAGCTCACGTGTTCCCGAATTCTGGACAGACCAACCAAGGGTCTGGTTCATTTAGCTAGAGGCAATACTCGCTCCGCAGAAATTAGGAGACGCAGCCAAATACAACTTAGTCGTCGCGAAATTAGGCAAAGACGTAATACAACAAGTCACCGATATCCTTATAGCACCGCCGGAAGAACAACGTTACGACAAACTCAAAGAAAAACTGCTGGCAATTTATGAGGAGTCGGAAAACCGACAAATTCAAAAACTAATGGGAGAAATGGAACTAGGTGACCAACGGCCGAGTCACCTACTGAGAAAAATGCAAGACCTGGCAAGAAATAAAATCAACGACGAAACACTTAGCGTACTGTGGCAGAACCTCCTCCCCGTAGCTGTAAGGGGCGTACTCGCTGCAACGGATACAAATGATTTGGCGAGATTAGCGAAAATAGCAGACAAAGTCATGGAGAACATGCGACCACAACCGCTTGCTGAAATAGCAACAAAATCAACCAACTCCGACAATACAGCAATATTGGCTGAAATAGCCAAGCTGACCGACAGGGTCGAACAACTCAGCAGACACAGATCCGAGTCACGTGACAGAGGTTTTCATGGAGGATTTCGCGGCGGATTTCGCGGCGGACCTCGCGGCGGGTTTCGCGGAAGATACCGCGGACGCTCACATTCACGCAGACGAGACAGTACAACTTCGGATCCGGACAACCCCAGCCAGTTATGTTGGTATCACGAACAGTTCAAGAGCAGAGCCAACAAATGTAGCCAACCTTGCAATTGGAAAAAACCGTCGGAAAACTAACTCAGCCGCAGGATATACAGGTGGGTACTTGCAGCCATGGCGGAAACCACCGATTATGTGTAACTGACAAAATTAACGGCATACGTTACTTAGTAGACAGTGGCGCAAACATCTCCGTTCTACCAAAAACATTAAACTCTTTACGTAAGTGCGCGGTGAACAATAAATACAAATTATATGCAGCTAACGGCAGCGAAATTCAAACTTACGGTACAAAAACTTTAGAATTAAATTTGAACCTCCGTCGCGCTTACAAATGGACTTTTGTAGTAGCCGACGTCAATCAACCTATTTTAGGTGCTGATTTCTTAAGTAAATATAATTTGTTAGTAGATTTAAGAGGCAAACGGCTTATCGACCAAAATACAGGTATATTCGTTGTCCCTAAACTAGTTAAGTCCGAACACACATCAGTTTTTACCATTGCTGAATCTCACCCTGCTTATCGTCTCTTAAGTAGATTCCCAGAATTAACTCAGCCAACGTCATTCAAGGAGCCACCGAAACACAACGTAGTACACCATATCGAGACAACAGGTCCACCAGTTCACGCACGCCCGAGACCGCTACCAGCTCACCGCTTTAACAAGGTAAGAGAAGAATTTCGCCTTATGCAGGAAATGGGTATTTGCCGTCCATCTAAGAGCGCGTGGTCCAGCCCTTTACATATAGTACCCAAGAAAGACGGAAACTTAAGACCGTGTGGTGATTATAGAGCGCTAAATGCAATTACAAAACCCGACAGATACCCCATTCCTCACATAAGAGACTTTACATTTATTTTATCTGGTAAAAAAGTATTTTCGCGTATAGATATCAACAGGGCATATCACTTTATTCCCATAGCTCCGGCCGATATAGAAAAAACGGCTATAGTTACAAATTTTGGCCTCTTTGAATGGCCTTGTATGTCCTTTGGACTAAAAAATGCAGCTCAAACGTTTCAGCGTTTTATGAATAACTACGTCTTACAGGACTTAGAAGTAAATTTCCAAAAAAACAACCCAGAATTCGCAAATTTCAAAACAGAATTCGTATTTTCTTACTTAGACGACCTAATAATAGCTAGCGAAAACCACAACCTACATGAAAAGCATCTAGAAACTATTTTTCAACGGTTAAAAGATGTAGGGCTTACTATAAATTTAGCAAAATGTGCATTTTCACAGGAAAACATTGAGTTCTTAGGTCACGAAGTTTCATCAAACGGTTTAAAACCATTGCCAAGTAAAGTCCAAGCTATCGCAAACTTCCCTAGGCCAAAAACCGTAGAACAACTACGTAGGTTTCTCGGTATGTTAAACTTTTATAGAAGCCACCTGCCGAGAGCCGCTCAGTATCAGGGTGAATTAAACAACTATCTTTGTGGCGCAAAAAAACGCGATAAAAGTACCATTATTTGGACGCCAAATGCAGTCCAGGCCTTCGAAAAATGTAAATCTAGCCTACAAAACGCAGCAATGTTAGCCTACCCAGCGTCTGGTCGCGCTCTTGCGATCACGGCAGACGCAAGCGACAATTGTATCGGAGGTACATTACAACAAAAATTAAATAATGAGTGGACACCCTTAGGTTATTTCTCTAAACGTCTGTCAACAGGCCAGCAAAAGTACAGTACGTACGACAGGGAATTGTTAGCAATTTATTCATCAGTTCAATATTTCAGAAATATGTTCGAAGGTAGAGAATTAATTCTATTTACAGACCACAAACCATTAGTTTTTGCATTTAAAAAACTAGGTAGTAACAAAGAAACACCGCGTAGAACCCGTCAGTTACTTTACATAAGCGAATTCACAACGGACATTCGTTACGTTAAAGGTAGTGAGAACTTACCAGCGGACGCGTTATCGCGTATCGAAACAATAACATGTCCATCCGCTCTCGACTTCGTAGAAATAGCACGTGTACAAAAGGTTGACAAAGAGCTCGATACATTAACTACATTACACAACGGAAATGCATCGCTCGTTAAAATTAATATTCCACCGAACGATGACTCATTGTTTTGCAACATAGTAGGTGACAAAGTCAGACCATACTTACCTTTAGAATTTAGACGTGTAGCATTCGAATCAATACATAATATAAGCCATCCAGGCATAAAATCAACCAGAAAATTAGTTACTAATAAGTTTTATTGGCCAAACATGAACAAAGATGTAGGTTTATGGGCTAAAACTTGCATTCAATGCCAAAAAGCCAAAGTACACAGACACACAATGTCAGCACTAGGTCAGTTCGCAAAGGTTGATAGGATGTCCCATATTCATATCGATATAACTGGTCCTCTAGCCACCTCAGAAGAGGGTTACAGGTACTGCCTAACCATGATAGATAGACAGACCGGTTGGCCAGAAGCTTTTCCAATTAAGGATATTTGCGCAAAAACCATAGCTCAATTGGTATACAATGGCTGGATATCCAGACATGGTTGTTTCGAGACACTTTCTTCCGACCAAGGCTCACAGTTCGAAAGCAGTTTATTCGGACACCTTCTAAAATATTTAGGTATACATAGAATTAGAACTACTAGTTATAACCCTAAGAGTAACGGCATGATTGAAAGATGGCACCGTAGTTTTAAAGCAGCATTAAGGGCTAGGTTAATAGATAGTACATCTTGGGTCGATGAATTGCACACCGTCTTGCTCGGACTTCGCGCAGCACCACGCAGCGACACTGGGGTAAGTGCAGCAGAATTAACCTACGGGCGAACTCTAAAGCTCCCAGGCGAATTTTTTGTAAACTCCGACAGCAAGATAGCAGACAGCGAAGACTTGGTAAAGCACATCCGACAGGTAATAATCAACTTAAGACCTAGACCCGACAAGCAGAGGAGTTCACGCAATATTTTCGTTCATCCAGCATTAGTTGACTGCAAAAAAGTCTTTGTAAGAGTAGACAGAAGTAAAAAAGGTTTACAGCCCCCATACGAAGGGCCTTTTGAAGTCATTAAACGGTATAACAAAGGATACGTAATCCAGTTACCGAGCAGACAGTCACTTATTTCAATCGATAGACTAAAACCAGCATTTATTTTAAATTGTGAACCAAACGACCAACCAGCATCAGATAGCAACAACAACATTTTGCCGACTCGAACCACTCGCAGCGGCAGAGTCAGCAAAATGCCAGTTAGATTTATGTAACTAAGTAAGTTTCGGCACGTATATTATTGTAAAATGTCCCTGGTCCACATAATTTGTCAATTTAGAGAAAATATCAAGTAATATTAAAATACACATTTAACGACCATTTCGTGTCAGTAACTCAGTAACGTTGTAATAATCATGGGCAACCCACATAGTAAAAAAGACGTAGTCGAAGAGCAAGTCATAATAGCTCAAAACGCCTCTACGGGTAATCAGGATTTAGAGTCAAACATTAGATTTTTCGGCAATATCTCCATCGGAATATTGTCATTGTTACTAGTAATTACAATATTTTGGCTATGGTGTAAGTGCAACAAACACAGTAAGAATTGGATTCAACGGCAGTTAGCCAACGCGGCAGCAGCAGATAGAAACTCTAACATAACAGTACCGCAGCAACCAGCTCAAGTGCTAGTGACATCAGGAAACAGTGTAGTATAATTTAAATATATTATATAGTGAAATTTGTATAACGCAGTGACATCATCAATCAACATAACATTCACTTTCGCGTAAAGGTAAATTGGACCAGAGGCATTCCTAATCACTTCGTTTGTACCTTAAATTAAGTTAATGTAAGTAGGATTTAGAACCAACTATCAACAACATTTTTTTCACACCCCGCTCTTATACTATAAGCCGTATGCATTGTAAACAAGTGTCGAGTTTCAGGTAGCCACTCAACGGCGAACTGATAACGACGTAAGCATTTTTACCGACACATTGGCTCGATGTTATCCAACTCAACAAAAGAGGTGTTAACTTTTGCATTGTATGTTTGTATCGTAATTTTTTTTTCTATCAATTTTTACTAACCTAAAAATTTGGGGCGGAGTACTGTAGCGGCTGGTGTGTACGCAGCCTTATTACGACGTACACGCCGACGAGGCAAATATTACTCGACGTGCACCGCAACGCTCCCACGAGGGAGTCTCTCGTGGTAACCCAACACAGACGGTCGGTTCTAAATCTTATTTCCGCTTAGCTCATAATTGTATTCTTATTTTCTTTTATTCACTATCAATAAACGTATTCAAGTTCTCGGTTCGTTTCACTTAACTCCTTGACGGAAGACACGCACAGCAAGTCTTCAATAAATCATCTATAAACATCATCACCTATAGCGTTCCCTTCGGATTGAAGTCAAGTCCGTATCTCGCAATGCGAACATTACAGCAATTGTGTAGTGAGGAAAATAAACGCTTTCCATTGGCGAGTGAAATTGCCAAATCACAATTCTATATGGATGACCTAGTACACTCAGAACCGAATGAGGAAACAGCGAAAGAATTATCACGAGAATTAGTCTCATTATTCAAATCTGGCGCCTTTGAGCTAGTCAAATGGACCAGTAATTCTACGTCACTGTTAGATAATTTACCGAACACGCACCGCACAGTTGTAAATTTTTCTGATAAAAATAATATTTGCAAGGTGTTAGGTCTCGCTTGGGAGCCTAAACCAGATATATTTCATTTTACCATCTCGAAATTGGATGATAAATGTACGAAACGCACGATTTTATCTTTTGTCGCTAGGCTATTTGACGTTTTAGGTCTTGTGTCACCAGTTATTTTGTACGCAAAATTACTTATTAAAGAACTTTGGATAAATAAAGTTGACTGGGATGACACACCTTGCGAAAATGTAACTAGAAAATATCTAGCATTAACGAAAGAATTCTCTCTCTTATCAGATTCTTTACAAATACCACGTCATACTGGCATTAAAGAGGGAAGTAAAGTAAATATTGTAGCTTTTTGTGATGCAAGCCTTAACGGATATGGATGTGTGGTATACTTACGCATTACAGATTCACATAACAATATTATTGTAAATTTATTATGTTCTAAATCGAAAGTATCCCCACTGAAAATAACTACACTTGCCCGGTTAGAGTTATGCGCCGCTCTTTTAATGTCGAAATTAGTTAAATTCGTAAAGGAAACTTATTCTACTCGCATTAATATTGAAGAAATTTACGCATTTTCCGATTCAACCATCGCTTTGTCGTGGATAAAATCCTCTCCGCATAGGTGGAATACATTTGTAAGTAATCGTGTTTCTCAATGCCAAGAAAATTGGATCCACAACATTTTTACCACGTAGCAGGAATTGAGAATCCTAGTGATTGTTTATCACGTGGTATGTTACCAGCTCAATTAATATCGCATTCACTTTGGTGGAATGGTCCAGAGTGGCTTAATAGACCACCTTCTGAATGGCCCAAAAGTGATTTTTTTCCCGCGACATATGAAACGCTGCCTGAGTTTAAAAGTAATACTCTAGTAATAACTAACGTTCAATGCGAACAATCTATATTATATAATTTAACGCAACGCTTTTTCTCTTGGAATAAATTAATACGCACTGTTTTATATGTTTATCGCTTCGCTAGACTTTTGCCTGACACTGGAGAAGTCAATAAAATATTTTTTGTTGAAAACGCTTTAATAAAAGAAATTCAACGCGTTCATTTCGCTGATGAAATAACCCGCTTAAAAAATAAACAATTACCATCAAAAAAATTACAGAAGTTGTCTGTTTTTCTCGATGATAAGGGAATTGTACGTATAGGAGGGAGGCTTTCGAATGCAGATTTACCCTACGAAGCCAAACATCCGGCCTTGCTTCCTAAACATGATCACGCAGTTGACCTAATAATTGATAATTATCATTTAAAGAACTGTCATACCGGAGCAGGTCTTTTAATGTCGATCATACGACAAAGATTTTGGATTCTTGACGCTAGGACGGTTATTAGGTCTAGAATTCATAAATGCAATATTTGCTTTAGGACGAAACCTTCGCACCCTTCTCCAATCATGGCTGACCTTCCGTCTTATCGCCTCCAGGAAGCAAAGGCCTTCCTTTTTACAGGAATCGATCACGCAGGTCCGATTCGCATAACCCTCACTCGCAGACGTGGATATCAGTCACAGAAAGCGTATATATGTTTATTCGTGTGCTTAGTGACAAAGGCAATACACATAGAGCTCGCGTCAGATTTAACATCAGATAACATGATATCCTGTTTAAATAGATTCTTGAGTAGACGCGGTCCAGTAAATACCATCTGGACTGACATGTCCGGGACGTTTATTGGAGCAAAGGCTCAATTAGATGAAATATATTCTCTTTTACTTAGCTCAGACTATAAAAATAAATTTGGTCTAGAACTACAAAAAAAACGAATAGAATGGAAAACCATTCCGCCGCGTTCTCCACATTTCGGTGGAATATGGGAATCAAATATAAAATGCGTAAAAGCTCACCTTTATAGAGTCATTGGCAAGCAACTCCTTACTTATGAGGAATTATTTACTGTACTTACAAAAATTGAGTGCATCCTCAACTCGCGCCCGCTAGGTTTAACAACATCTGACCACCAGCCCGATATTATTACACCAGCGCATTTTCTAATGACCACGCCTTTAGAATACTTTCCAACGACAACCTTTAACCCTGAAAGGCCTAATTTAAAGAATCGAAAACAGTTACTCGATAGCCTCGTTATGTCATATTGGAAGAAATGGCGTTTGGATTATCTGCACACTTTGCAAGTCAAAGGCAAATGGTGTACACCGGACAATCCAATCACCGTAGGTATGGTTGTGTTAGTTGAATTTGATGATGTACCACCTTTGCAGTGGCCTCTTGGTTTGATAACCAAAACGTTCCCTGGAAAGGATGGTGTAGTACGGGTCGCTTTAGTTAACACTAAAATGGGTGAATATAAACGCCCAGTTGTAAAACTCTATCCACTTCCCACGCAATAATAGTTACGCAAATAAATATATTCTCTGTTGTTAATAATTAATATAAGTATTTTTCTCTTTATAAAATAATTTAATGTTTAGTATTTCTATATAATCTTTAATATGACACTTCGTCAAGGCGGGGTGTATGCTTGAGCCGGTACAAGTAGGTATATACCTACTTGTTGTCATTTCATGAAAACATAAAAACGCGCTGTAGAGTTGGATGACACCGATTTTCGCGCCTCTCGAAGACGGTCGTGCACTTCAAACGCAACGCATTAAAAGTTTAAAGACAGTTGTCATTACACATTACGCAGAACTAAAAACTTAGTGAAATCCTATAGTGGTGCCATTCCAGCGTGGACATCCAGAAGCCAGTCACGACGCCCGCAGAAAGCCGAAAAGCAAGGTAAGTCCATTGGCTGTTATCTACTGTTCTATTCGTGTAATGTTTGAATGAAATGACAACTGGTGTACTTTACTCAAATATACGCCGCCGCTAATCAAAGTTTGTAAAACGCATCAACCCCCACAAGAAAGGTGGGACACTATTTACACGTGTAACACCAAGGTGTTCTTATGTATTAGGTAACTGTGTGTAAAATTAATGTTTTACCATTAATAGTATACAAATGTTTATTGTTTAATTAATTAAATTAAAATTTAATGACATTAAGTTTAAAAGAAATATAATTAATACTATTTTTTGAAGCATCAGCAAAGTACTCTTCTATGGAGTATTAACATTTCTCTATTAAAAACTTTTTAAGATTTTCTTTAAGTGTAGGTTTGCTTATGCTTAAAATGTGCATAACTTAAAAGTCGGAGGTATATGCCCCGAACCGGAGTCATATCCACTGGGTTACCACGGCTCAAACCCCCGGCCTTATAAATAAGCTTATTTAACAAACCGAAATATTAACTTAGTAGGATCCTCATACATAATACGTATACTATATACACACTCCCGGGTCGCTTAAGGTTCAAAAGCTTTCAGTGTTCGATAGAGTAGCCGAACGACTCTTGAAGCCGCTACGGTGTCGTAAACAGCAGCTAAGGGTAAACAGGAACAAGGTAGCTATATAAACGCGAATTATACATGTTTTTATGTATATACTAAAATGTTTTAAGGGTAGTTATTTATTTTTTGATGGCTCCTTTTTAAAAATATACTCGCAAATAGCTGTCGCTCAAATAATTATGTGCAGCAAGCTTTATATTAGGTCCTTTACCTATGAAATTGCCGTTTTGTATAAAAATCAATTACACATGCAATCAATGCATTTTTGCCAACACAGTAGCAGTTTATTGATGCCCTTCTTTAAGAAATCAGCTGGACGGGAGGCAACAAATTCTTCAAAGGCATTTTGTAGTGCCTCTCGGTTATTGATTTTTTTTCTCGCCAAGAAATTAAATTCTGGTAAAAGTAGTAGTCTGTAGGAGCAAAGTCTGGTAAGTAGGGCGGATCTTCCAACCCCAGTTCTTGCAACTTAGAGACCATCTGCTGTCCAGTATGAACTCGGGCGTTGTCGTGCTGGAGCAGTGGAGAGGACCGATTGACCAATGCTGGTTGGAGATGTGCCAGCTTCTCCATCATTGTGTTTAGTTTTTCACAGTACACATCTGCAGTAATGCTCATCCCGTTTGTTAAGAAGCTGTGATGAATCACACTGGCGCTAGACCACCAAACAATGACCATCACTTTTCTAGAGGTAAGTTTTCGTTTGTGGTGTGGTGCTGAACCAGGATCCCAACCAACCAACTTGCTGAGTGCAACAATGCGGTTCCGAAATTCCTTAATTTGCGTGTCTGTTGAGAATTGCAAGTCACGTCTCGAAGCGTACTTCGTGCTGGCGATCATTGAGTTCGTGGGGTACCCATTTTTCCAGCTTTTTTACCTTGCCAATTTGACGCATAATATGGTCCAATATTGTTTTGACGCTAACGTCGAAAGCTGCTGCCAATTTAGCCGTAGATTGTGTATCATCAGCTTTAACAATCGCTTTTAATTCGTCATTGTCGACCAAAGTCTTCGAACGACCGCGAGGTTCATTTTTCAGGTCGAATTGCCCAGAACGGAAGCGAGCAAATCAAAGGTGGTGCGTTGGTTTGTAGTGTTATATCTGTAAACGTCGTTGATGTTGCGTGCCGCTTGTGCCGCGTTGCTGCCACGACGGTACTCATATTCCATAATTACACTAATTTTTAACGTATGATGACGCAAAAGACTGAAATGCGATAATAATGTAACAGTAATCAATAAAGAAAATGACTACTTTTGGAAAAAGAATTCCATGTTTTAAAAATATTATTTTTTCCAACGTTTTGTTTGACTAATTGAGTCAAACAAAGACTAGAAAGAGAGAATAGAGACCACCACTAATTTGAGTTTTGTTGTGATACTCGTACCACCGGGTTCATGTACTCGTTTGAAACATACTTCATCAACATCATCATCATCATATCAGCCGATGGACGTCTTCTGCAGTATAGGCCTTTTGTAGGGACTTCCAAACATCACGATCCTGAGCCGCCTGCATCCAGCGATTCCCTGCGACTCGCTTGATGTCGTTAGTACACCTGGTTGGAGTCGACCAACATTGCGTTTTCTAGTGCGGGGTCGCCATTCCAGCACCTGGGACCCCAACGTCCATCGGCTCTTCGTACTATGTGCCCCGCCCATTGCCACTTCAGCTTTGCAATTCGGTGACTTTGGTAACTCTGTGGATTACTAATTCGATCGTCGTCGTCGTCGTTATCAACCCATATACGGCTCACTGCTGAGCTTGAGTCTCCTCTCATAATGAGAGGGGTTAGGCCAATAGTCCACCACGCTGGCTCAATGCGGATTGGCAGACTTCACACAGGCAGAGAATTAAGAAATTCTCTGTTGTGCAGGTTTCCTCACGATGTTTAACTTCAACGTTTGAGACTAATTCGATCAGGCATACATAGTCCGAGCATAGCTTGTTCCATCGCCGAAACATACTTCCTGGGAACAAATATTTTCAAAGCAGTGTAATATAATCCTTATTTACCGAATTATTAAAACGTGCTTAAACATAAGCTTATGGTCTAAAATGTTGATGCGTTTACAGAACAACAGCAGACTGGCAAGTAAAACCCCAGTACATTGGTAAAGCGATCTTAAGTCGTGCAAAGTTCAAAAGGCTTTTAGTGCTCGATAGCGTGGCTGAGCGGCTTTAGGGGCACTGCGGTGTAGTAAACAGTGGCTTGAGTACATCGCATGCATTGTGTGTAAAGGAGTTAGTACTGAATCAATGTTTATTAAACAAGCTCAAATTTCATCAAATGACCACAATTTGGATCTAATGTAAGACATGTGGACACTACACTTATTGCTGTCTTCGACAGGTAAATGTATAGGTACTAATATTAAAAATGCGAAAGTAAGTCTGTTTGTCTGTTTGTCTGTCTGACTGTCTGTACCTTTACAGGGCCATGTCTCTTAACCGATTTGGATTTGGAAAAAAAAATACATACGAAGTACATAAATACATACTTCTGTTTGTTCCTAAATATTGTATTATGCAATAATAACCAGTGCACAGTAAAACCAACTGTGGTTTGTGTTGCACTATGGTTAGGCTTAATTTAAATGTGTTGTTTGTTGAATAATAAATAAATAAATATAAGACACTGTTTGACGATGCAGCTTAATATCAGGTGATGAGATCTTAATCGTAGTCAAGGAGTAAAACAAGTGTTAAATGTTCTTCGATTACAGGTGGTATTAACATTCATTATTTATGTTATAGTAGAGGGCAGGTATCAGTATTGGTAAATATTATATTATTATTTGATGACTTGAGCTCAGTTGTTTGTCAGGCAGCGTATACACCGTCACGCTGCCAGTCGCGTTAGTCATTTTGTGCAATAATGTTTTGTGTTGTAATTATTGTTTATCATAAATTGTTATGTGTGGGCATGGACAACATGTCGGGCAGGACATGGTGAGTGTTTTTGCATTCTGAAAGTATCCTTTAAACCTTCTCCCAAGGTCACAAGTCCTGGGACCTGCTCGAGGTGTTCTCTACTACAACTGGTCACACAAGGTTTCACATTTATTGGATTTAATAAAGTTTCACATCGAATATTATAATTTATGTTGGTATTACTAGGATTATACGAGTACGTTAGCAAAAAGTATAGCTAACAAAACTAATAGCCGACTCGCCCAACCACTTGAGATTCACTCAACTTCTGAAAAGCTGGATTCAATGCAGCTAGCAAACGAGCTCTCAATAAATCCACCGTATTTTTCTTTCGGAATACTTTATTTCGTCCAATTCACGTGACATGAGCAGTTTGAGAGGTCGACGTGCAGTGGCTGCAGTGGGTTTGGACAGTCGACGAATTTGCATGCGAAAACGAGCCCGACATTTTTTTAAAAGAACTTGCTTTTAAAAGACACGCATTCACTGTGACAATATCCAATCTTTCAAAGCAATGCAGGAAATAGACGATTTAGCATGTACTAAAAGGTCTATTTAAAGACAAACAGGCCATATTATAATGCTAAAAGAAATGCGTGATCTTAATTTTAATGTTCAACTTACCGCTACAATATAGATAGATACATATTCAAACGGTGAAGGAAAAACATCGTGAGGAAACCTGTATACCAGAGAATTTTCTTAATTCTCTGCGTGCGTAAAGTCTGGCAATGCGCATTGGTCGAGCGTTATGGACTATACTATATGGTCTAACCTGTCTGATTTTGAAAGGAGTCTCGAGCTTAGTAGTGAGCCGAATATGGGTTGATAATGATGATGATGAGAGATAGATAGGATACAATTTAGGGTCTCAACTGAGACTACCCCTAAACTACATGTACCGTACAAGTGCAAAAATTGCTCTGACGAAAGAAAAAGAAAGAAAGAAGAATTCGCAGCTAATCCCTAAATAATTCACACGAAAGTTTCACTGCAATATATATTATTGATTGTTGTTGCACAAATACAGTCCTAAAATAAGAAAATTACTTTCACGATTGTTTTCAAAGTCAACCTATTCATTACAATAAATGAAACTCAATGTTTTTCGTCAAGTATAATTGTGAAAAATAATGACTCTCGTAAAGTTGATCTCTCCAAACTATTTGATAAAGCTCTGCGGGCGGCATGCCAAATGAACCCCGGGACAAAGCGATATTGTCGCCTTGGTAAAAAGTAAAACTTCTCGGGTCACCGGATCTGGACTCGCCTCAAATTAAGAGCTCGTGTTTTAAGGAAACATTTATCTATTTACTGATTTATCTTTTCTCAAATTTTGTTATTTCTTATTGTAACTTAACTTTAAGATACTTTTTAACCCTGAGGCAAAAAGAGTTTGACGTGTCTGTCAGTCTGTTTGTCAGTCTGTCTGTGGCACCATAGCTCCCAAATGGATGAAGTGATTTGAATTTAGTTTTTTTTGTTTTAAAGGTTACTCGCAAATAATGATGAAGATCGGTTGAGCCGTTTAAAAGTTGTGGGGTGAAAGTGGGGAAGAATAACCAAATATCTGCAAATATACTCGAATGGGGTCTCAAATGAAAGCTTAGGTAGGTGAAAGAGAATATTGATGACTCGATCGAGAGTGTAAGTGTGTAACCTGATGATTTTTATGGTATGAATGTTTGTTTTTTTTTCACGCCTCGGCTACTGAACTGGATCACCTGAAATTTGAAGTAGAGATAGATTAATTATAGTCTTTATCAGGATTAACACATAGGCTATTTTATATTCCGGAAAAATCACAAAAAAGATAACGCGATGTCCAGCGCCACTCAACCAGTGGCATATGTTTTAGGCGTTGTATGACTTTAATTTCATTCACACAGCATTGCTGTTTAGCAGTAGAAATGAGCTTTTTTAGAATTCAAACCTTTATACTAGACCAAATGAGATTTTCTTAATTTTTCTAGGTCTGGCTGGTGGAAGGCTTCTGCCGTCGCTAGCTACCACCCTATTGGCAAAGATGTACCGCCAAGCGATTTAGCGTTCCAGTACGATGTCGTGTAGAAACCGAAAGGTGTGTGGATTTTCATCCTCCTCCTAACAAGTTAGCCCGCTTCCATCTTAGACTGCATCATCACTTACCACCAGGTGAGATTGTAGTCAAGGGCTAACTTGTAAAGAATAAAAAAAAGTATTTCCTTTAACGAGCGTAGATAAACAACTCTCCTACAACTAAAAAGTGAGAACTCATTAAACAGCACGAATCAGAATAATGAAAAGTCCATTATAAAAATTAAATAGTGGAAACGTGAAGAAAAATACACGGAAGTAGATAATGCTCTAGTAAAAATTTGTTGAATTGTTCCCGCGTTTCAACCCCGCAATTGCAAGGCAATTTGCAACTAAGTTTACACAGCCCCCAAACAAAAGTATTTCCTCTGAAGCTTTGTTCAGTATAAAACAGGAGCTTATTTGCTCTACAACTGAATATCTGTCTTGGGTTGTATAATGGTGGCTACACACGGCGCGTGATGAAATGAAGCGTCGCCTCTCGTCTAACTACGAATATTAATATATATAAATATATCGACAAATATTGAACATTCAATAACTTTAAGTTTTACCAAATATCGAAATATCATCCCAAAGTCAACATCAGCCTATTTCTTAAATGTCACCTAAGCTTTTTCATCTTTAATGGGGCAGGCTGTCTCTAAAAGGGGCAAGAAGGGCTTCTTGCCCTTTTTAGCGACCTTTAATCAATATCTACAATAATATTATAAAGCTGAAGAGTTTATTTGTTTGATTGAACGCGCTAATCTCGGGGACTACTGGTCCGATTAGAAAAATTCTTTCAGTGTTAGATAGCCCATTTATCGAGGAAGGTTATAGTTTATATATTATCCCCGTATACGTACGGGAACGGGAACCACGCGAGTGAAACCGCGCGGCGTCAGCTAGTTATCAATATTATTAAAAATTAAGATTATTAATTACGGTTACAACTTTACTAAACGACAATATTCTTGAAAATTGTACTGTATTGTATTGGATTCTTGTACATCAGAATATAAAAGATCTAATTAATTTTAGAAATCAACAGCTGTAAACCTAAACCAGTTTGACTATAAGAAAGAGTTAACTCAAGCACTAATAACTGGTAAAATAAACTATAAACAATGGACATTCACTTCATTAGAGCTCTGCTTCTTTAAGTAAGTCCCTAACTGTTTATGTGAAGTTTATATTAAACCAACCAAATCATAAACTACGCGATAATCGTTGTTATAAGAACACTATTAAGATGCATACTTGAATAGTTAATTATTTTTTATTCAAATAGACCTATGAAGCCATATTCCATTCAAGGTCAGGCTGAATATATGGCGTCGTGTGTAGACACACTAACAGCCTTCCATAATGCTTTTCTTCGAGACATTTTGCATTCCTCACTCGTGCTAGGGAGATTTATTTCGAAGAAAAAAATTGAAGTAAAAAACAAGTGGACAGCAAGTTTGTCAACTTATAAAAGAACCTCCTTTTTGTGTCGTGACACTCTTTGTACATTCATTCGAGCGACAGGCGAGCCGGTGTCCTGCGAATAAAGCTGATAGGGGGTAGCGGGAAATAGCTCATTTAAAATACAGCATACCATTTGTAAGCACGGAAGCGTGCTGTAAGGAGCTCCTTTCATATTCTTTTTTTTGCGGCTCGCTCCAAGATAGTGTAGGTTTAAGTTCTTGGTCGTTTAGAAATATGAGATACCATTTAGTTTTACAATATATTTCTTTTTATGTTTTCCACAGAATAAAGTATGATACAGAATGAGTCTGAATATAAGCAGCGCTGTCAGGCCGGGGAAACCCACAAAAAAAAAAACAAATGTCTCCTTGACATCCGCATATACAAACGTTTTTAATAATGTGTTGTATTTCAAGTCTTAACACTAACAATAATTACATAAACGGATATCATAATAGATTTAATAATCAATTTACCTATAAAAATACTCTATCTTATTTGTTTAGTTTGTTTTTAAAATATTTAAAAACATAAAATTTTCTTGATTATTATTGAAAATTACAGATACGACGCTTCGTGTCGTACTGACTTGAGAATGTATTCGTTTTTGAATTTGTATTTGGAATGGCTGCATCACTGCCGTGTTCCCTACTATTTGCATATTATTCTTTAATTTAATCTGTGATGTTTTCTATCACTATCAGATGGTAATTGATGATGACAGGAAACGACGAATTAACGTGCTCTTTCAGGCACGGCGGAGTACCATTTTTCCAACTCTGGGCTGAGAGTTATATAACTGAAAATTTCATAGGAGAAAGATAATCTCAGTATATTATAGCCCGACTCAGGATAAGAACCCAGGACCTCAAGATACAAAACCACATAGACTAACTAACCAACGAGGCTGTTACAACGTCTGTTTCCGAACAACATTAACAACATATACTCGGCTCACTGTTGAGCACGAGTCTCCTCTCAGAATGCGAAGGGTTAGGCTAACAGTCCACCACGCTGACCCAATGCTGATTGAAAGACTTCACACACATATAGAATTGTCTCAAACGTTGAAGGAAAACATCGTAAAGAAACCTTTAAATTTTCTTAATTCTCTGTGTGTGTGAAGTCTGCCAATCCGCATTGGGCCAGCGTGGTGGACTATTGGCCTAACCCCTCTCATTCTGAGAGGAGACTCGAGCTTAGCAGTGTGCCGAATATGGTTTGATAATGATGATATAACTGAAAAGTTGGAGGTGCATACCCCTGGTCGCATTGCCCTCCGAATCAAAGGCAGAGGTCTATACGCTGGGCTATTGCGGCTCTTAACAACAGCCACAAAAAAAAATTTAATAAAAAAAATTCAACCGACTTCCAACTCTAAAATTAACCTAAACTAAAAAGTAAAAAATAACATCTTACCTATGTGCTACTTTCTGATTAGTTTGAAGGCGGTGCCAAGCCAGTGATGTTTTAATTCAAGCCGTTTAAATTACTAAATTGCTGTGGTTCTTTCAGTAACGGCTTTAATTAAAACATGACACTGGATTGGCAACCAACCAACTCTAGACCTCCATAAAATTGTAGTGGTTTAAAATACCTTATGGACATATATAAAAAAAAACATACATACAGTCGAACGTAGAACCTCCTCCTTTTTGGAAGTTCGTTTAAAAAGTAAAGTAATTACGTTCAAAATAAAAATGTAAGTAACAAATCTACAGTCGGACACATTTAAGCGGAGAACAAACCCCAGTACAACACAAAACAACTGATAATGAACAGACAGCGTGTGACAGCACAATTTGTCATCCGAGTTTCTGACACTTGCGGCCGTTCGTTAAGCGGTTCCTCTGAGTCCCAGTTTCTGGGAAGTTAATTTAATCGCCGATTAAATAAGCAAATTCTTAATTAAACTGTTCAATTGTCAATATTTTTTCCACAAGTCAACGTTCATTTTACCGGTACTGGAACGCTAATTCATCATTATTAACAGCTAGACTTAAGCCGATTTTTTTTTATTCTTTACAAGTTAGCCCTTGACTACAATCTCACCTGATGGTAAGTGATGATGCAGTCTAAGATGGAAGCGGGCTAACTTGTTAGGAGAAGGATGAAAATCCCCACCCTTTCGGTTAAGAAATTCTCAATCTGCCCAGCCGGGGATCGAACCCAGGACCTCCGTCTTGTAAATCCACCGCGCATACCACTGCGCCACGGAGGCCGTCAAAAACCACTCAATCTCAATCATTTTTTTCCACAAGTCAACGTTAATTTTACCGGAACGCTAATTCATCATTATTAACAGCCGATGCTGGACTTAAGCCTATTGCATGGACTCCCAAACACCACGGCCTCAAACCGTCAGCATAAGCAAAACTTAGCCTTTGAAAAATCTATACTAATATTATAAAGCTGAAGAGTTTGTTTGTATAATTGAACGCGCTAAACTCAGGAACTACTGGTCCGATTTTAAAAATTCTTTCAGTGTTAGATAGCCTATTTATCGAGGAAGGCTATAGGCTACTTTATCCTCGTATTCTTACGAAAACGGGAACCACGCGGGTGAAATCGCGCGGCGTCTACTAGTAATAAATATAAAAAATAAGAAGAAATTGCTTCTTTATTTACTCTATATGCAATTGCACTGTGCAATATCATTTCACATAACGATTATATTCACGGCGAATAACGTCGCAGCGCACGTATCGTTGGCCATTAGACTGCAAAATTGCACGTTTATAGTGGATACCTACTTTATTTAATCCGATTAGTACTCCAAGTAGCCATTCCGCTTAGCGTTGGAATCTAAATGTATATAAACGTTCATATGATGCAATCAACATTATCAGTCAGTTTAAATGCATGCCTTCCTTTTTAAAAGAGCTTAGACAAGTGGCGTGCACAAGGTTTTTAAATAGGGTATGCACTATATCACTAGTATTATAAAGGCGAAAGTTTGTGAGTAAGTGTGTATGTTTGTTTCTCCTTTGCGCTGCAGCTACTAAAGCGATTAGGCTGAAATTTTTAATGGAAAAAGGTTTTACTCTGGATTAACACATAGGCTACTTTTCATCCCGGAAAAATTTATGGTACCCGCGGGATTTGTGAAAAATTGAATTCCACGCGGATGAAGTCGCGAGCGTCCGCTATCACACTATATTATAAAGGCGAAAGTTTGTGTTGTTGTGTTGATGATACTAGCGGATAAATTGTACAAAATGGAAAATTCTTGCTCCAATACAGGTACCTAATGAATACTCAGGGTATGCATTGCATTTATGCATCTATATAGTGCACGCTACTGGCTTAGACCCACCACACTGCTCCAATACGGGTTAATGGTAATAATATCAGGCACTGCAAGTATCGGATGTTATTGATAATAACCGGGATTTCTCTTCAATTCAACAAACCTGTACTAAAAGGGTCTCAAAGGAGACGCCTTTAGAGAGTCGTTCTGCCCACATCTTCTGCTTCTGCCTTCGGCCCCATCAGGCGATTCTTCTGCGCTCGCCCAAAACGCCGGTGACGCCGCTGAAGGTCCCATTAAGGAGCCTACGACACTTACATAATTAGAAAAAAGACCAGGAAGAAATACAGAAATATTTCAATGGGTAGTCAGAAAAAAAGATTGATTCCCAAAGTGGTCCACGGGAGACTCCTCAGGGGTCTTTGACGGCGTGTCAAAAAAACGGGGGGAGGGTTTCTTCACTATTTGTAAGCGGGGACCACAAAAAAAATCTGGTTTCAACTATGAAAACTACTAAGTTTCATACCGAATAGGTAGGTAGGACTTCTTAATCAAATTTCAGAACATGGTCCAAAAAAAAATATCCTGTAGTCAGAATGAGTTCCTTGTGCTGTGTTGGATGAAATCACTTTTTTTGGTTTGACAACTTTTTCTTTCACCTACTCATTAAAAATACTCTCACTTTTTTTTATTTATGTTTGGAACTCAGACGGAAAATATACATATCCAAAGATATTTTATAGTTAGTCTTTACTGGTTCTTGTCGAGTTTTGGGAAATGGTAGAAATGTAACTGCAGGTAGTCCACCATTACCAGCCAAATTTTGAAAGTGATCTGGTGGTTTGGGAACAAAATATTCTAGAAAATTTAGTAGACTAGCTGACGCCGCGCGGTTTCACTCGCGTGGTTCCCGTTCCCGTAGGAATACGGGGATACTATATAGCCTATAGCCTTCCTCGATAAATGGGGTATCTAACACTGAAATAATTTTTCAAATCGGACCAGTAGTTCCTGAGATTAGCGCGTTCAATCAAACAAACAAACTCTTCAGTTTTATAATATTAGTATAGATATTTTATCTCATTATTTCATTGCCCACCATCGAACTACAAAGGCTAACCAGTCTAACGAGGCATAAATTAATTTAAAAAATTAAATACAATATTGCACACAACGGCTTACGCAACTACTTCAAAACTTGTACAACGAAAGTAGCATCTTGAGTTAAAAGCGCTTCGTGCATTACACTCGTAGCGAGTAAAATCGTAATTGGATGTGGAAATTGTGAAAGAAAAATTCAATAAGCTGTGAAATGATGAAAATAAACATTAATAAAATAAGACGGTATATTTTCTAAGGTTTGCAATTGCAAGACATACAAGAAACATGCATGCCCTACAATGCACATATTTTTTTATTCTTTACAAGTTAGCCCTTGATTACAATCTCATCACATACAATCTGATGGTAAGCGATGATGCAATCTAAGATGGAAGCGGGCTAACTTGTTAGGAGGAGGATGAAAATCCACACCCCTATCGGTTTCTACAAGACATCGTACCGGAACGCTAAATCGCTTGGCGGTACGTCTTTGTCGGTAGGGTGGTAACTAACCACGGCCGAAGCCTCCCACCAGCCAGACCTGGACCAATTAAGAAAACCGCAATCGACCCAGCCGGGGATCGAACCCAGGACCTCCGTTTTGTAAATCCACCGCGCATACCACTGCGCCACGGAGGCCGTCAGAACAACCTAAACCTAACCAGAACATAAAACCTAAGGCATAGGACTCAAGACTTTTTGGCATGTATGTCTTTCGTATATCCGATTGCCATTAAATTGACCTTCCGGCGAATGTATTTCCTGTCACTTACACCGTTAAGGCAAGAGGTAATCCTCTAGGCAAGCGAGCCTCATCTTACCCGTTGCATTATCTTTTCAAGGTGATCATAAAAACAAATCCGGCAAACATACTGGACTGGAACACCACCTTCTGTTTAGCGATAGAAATATACAAACGTATAACATGGTGGTAGTACTTCCCAGAACTCAGTCACAAAGTTTATTATTTATAACCTCGTAACAATTTAGATAACGTATAGTCACTCAAAATTCCGGGCTGCTCTCCCATTATCCTATCAGCCACGTGACAGACGGAGATAACGGGGACGTGACAAATGTCCTTTATGTAGTGACGCCATATGACGCTTCTATTTGAGACTCAATCGATATCTTTGTCTTATAACAGAGTGCCTCACGTATGGTCCAAAACTAACAGATTATTTAACATGTTTTTCGATGGGTTACTGCGAAGATAAGTGACTCGCGGCTGGGGACATGATTTCTCGTATTATGCTCAGGAAAATGAAAAAAAAAATACGCTGTTTACTTGGACGATTGAGGGTCTGAACCTTTGAAAGCTGCCACCTTCCAAAGGCACTACAGTTCAAACTTGCACTACCACACTTACCTATTAACGGCAGAAGCATTGGCTGACAAATTAAAAAAATATTAGCCTTTCTAGAATGAGGTGTGTCTGGCCATTGTAGGCTCTATATACATATACAATATGTATACGAGTACCTATTGTTCTGTCATTTTCATTGCGTTTACTATTAAATAAATTATGAACTTCATTATTTCAAAAGAAAGAAAGAAAAGCTATCGAGTTCAAACTGAAATGGGTGTGCATTTTCATCCTACGCCTAACAAGTTGGCCCGCTACCATCTTAGATTGCAGCATCACTTACCATCAGGTGAGATTGTAGTCAAGGGTTTTTTTTTATTCTATACAAGTTAGGCCTTGACTACAATCTCACCTGATGGTAAGTGATGATGCGGGTTAAGATGGAAGCGGGCTAACTTGTTAGGAGGAGGATGAAAATCCACACCCCTTTCGGTTTCTACACGGCATCGTACCGGAACGCTAAATCGCTTGGCGGTACGTCTTGGTCGGTAAGGTGGTAACTAGCCACGGCCGAAGTCTCCCACCAGCCAGACCTGGACAAATTAAGAAAATCTCAATCTGCCCAGCCGTGGATCGAACCCAGGACCTCCGTTTTGTAAATCCACTGCACCACGGAGGCCGTCAAAAAAACTAACTTAAAAAAAAAGAAAGAAACAAATATACATTTGATCAATCAATCAATCATTTGATCAATCAATTGATTTAGTGTATGCCACACATCACAATAACTCCAATATAATATTCTCCCAGGACAATTCCCTGTGATGTGTGTCATAACACAGAAAATGGCCCCAAATCAGCATAATGCTATATGACGTTTTAATGATCTGGTTTAGACTATTTTAGTGTGTCCAAAAACAAAGTTCTCATAAAAAAAATATTCCATAAACGTTTAACAACATGTGCGTTATACTGGTCAAATGAGATTTTTGTGGCATCTCGAAAATATAAAAAAAATATATTATACTACGGATCATCGTAAAAGTTTACTGCGACGCTAAAACACGGATCATGTTTGCATTTATGCCTACATCAGTAATTCTGCTCTTTGAACTACTCATGTGTCCCTGCCAACTTAAATATTTAATCAAAGTCCTTCTGTTAGGCAGAAATAAATGAAAAGTTGAAATTTTCCAGCATTGTTTTTTTTTATAAGCATAATTATTACTAGTTGAGTCAGATCACGAGGTCCTGGGTTCGATTTCTGGAATAATTGAGCTTTTCCTTCTTCCATAAAATTCTTCAGCCCGAAGTTGATGCAGTTATAATGAATGACACGTCCACTGTACGTCAGAGAGCACGTTCTACCACCTAACATCTCATAGTGATTGTAAAAAGTTAAACATTAATTACATTAACAGCCTTAGCCCGCAACACGCATTGGAGAAGGGTGGTGGATCTCAGCTCCATTTCCGTTCTTTTAATATGATAGAAATCCATAATATGTTAATAATGATAATGTTAAAATTTTATTTACAAAATTCTGGTCATTCAAATCTTCAAATCTCAGCCGATAGAGGTCTGCAGGACATAAGCCTTTTGTAGGGACTTCCAAACATCACGATCCTGAGCCGCCTGTATTCAGCGAATTTCTGCGACTCGCTTGATGTCGTCAGTCCATCTGGAGGGGGATTCAAGTCTTTTACGAAGTGAATGAACTTTAAAAAATTGTTTATTTGATTCAAAAGGGTGGGTTAATATTGTACAAATATGTGTATCAAGAAACGAATTCTCAAGCATTGTATATGAGGTCTATAGGACTAGACAGATAGTGTTTAGTATACTTATACTCCTTTTTCCCCTTCAACTTAACTTATGTACGCTGTAGCATGGTGCGGGTGACAGTTGCCTGTATGACGTCCATAATACGTTCTGTTATAGTACATCGCGGCAAACTTTCAAGAGGGAAACGAACTGTCAGCCGCACCATGCTACAGCAAATAAACTGTAGCTAGTGCTATACATAGTACGTAACAGATGGATATCGAACTCCAGATCTCAGGTCTCACACGATTTCAGGCCATGTATCCATAGAATAATACTTCCAAATTCCAATAACGAAACACAAAAAAATATTTTAATTTAACAATATTAACTAAAACATAGGTTCCTGGGATTGCACTAACCGTTTTTGCCTCTTATTTCAATAATCGTAAACAAATAGTACAAATATCTAAAAATAAAAGCAATTCTCAATTAGTTACTTGCGGTGTTCCTCAGGGCTCGATTTTAGGACCATTACTTTTCCTTATATATGTTAATAACATAATAAATCTTAACCTATCAGGACAGCTAACCTTCTATGCAGATGATACGTGCCTATTTTACTTTGCACACTCTATTCATGAAGCAATTGCACAAGCTCAAAGTGATTTAGACAAATTAAGTAAATTTTTCTTGTATAATCTTATAACAATCAACACTACTAAAACATCTTACATGATATTCAAAGCTAAAAATAAAAAAAAATCTAGATTTTAACCTACTTACAATCAACAACATTAAAATTCAAAGATCTCACGCAGAAAAATATTTACGCCTAATAATAGATGACAGCTTGATTTGAGACTCTCATATTCATCAACAAATTTCAAAATTAACATCACTAACAGATGTCTTACGAAGAATATCGAATTGCATTCCGTACAAAGTAAGAAAAACTATCTACAACGCTCTAGCAAAGCCACATTTGGAATACGTAACAAAAATTTAGAGAACTGCTGCACAGACACATCTTAACAAATTACAACGCACAGAAAACAAATAATCAAGACACTATTTCATTACAATTTTTACACACCAACAAAAGATCTTTATACTAAAACAAAACTGTTCAATATCACGCAACTATACACATACAATACCTGTCTCATAATTAAAAAAATCATGACCAACACACTACATTCTATTATAACATTTAAGCATAGGACTAACAAACTCAATCTCAGGAATAAATATAAAATCAATATTTGGCGACCACGGACAAAAACCTATGGAAATAAAAACATATTATGTGAGGGTGCTCAGTTATATAACAACCTGCCAAAACTCCATTAAGGAGTTAAACAACATGAAAGCATTCAAGAAATCGATTAAATCCTACATCCTCACAAACTTGGACAAAATATTGAAAAAACAATGTAATTAAAATTTTGTTACAATAATGCATGCTGTCTGCAAAAATGACGATATGTTAACTCTAAGTTAAGTGAACAGTACGTTCTTTTTTGGAGAAATAAATATCTTTAAACCGAACTAAAACATACTTCCACAAAAAAAAAAAACAACTTTTTAATACCTACAAACAGTTTAAGGCAACGTGAAATAGCCTACAAAAACTTTTCCATTTAACTCGTACATTAACATTGTCATACCGACTACGTATCCCTAAGCGCCATCAAAATCCCAAGAAGGATTGCCATTAGCAAACTTTGGATTATATCTGCCTAATGAAGGCTTACATTTTGGAAGTTTTAAATTTTAATACGTCCCTGTTCTACGAAAGTCAGAGGTGAAAATATGTTTTTAATTATTATAATTTATCTTTATTCTTACGTTTACGTTACGTTTTTATTCCCGCGGTTTCAGTCGCATAGATCCAATGCGACTGAAACCGCGTATTCATATAAGCTATTTTTTATTCTGATAAAGTATCAGAATAAAAAATAGCTTATGTACACCTTTCAACCACTGCACTTTCCGGTGCGGGGTTGCCATTCCAGCACCTTTGAACTTCAACGTCCATCGGCTCTTCAGCTTCGTGATCGCAATTCGCTGAGCTTTATCAGTGACTTTGGTTTTTCTGCGGATCTCCTCATTTCTGATTCGATGACGCAGATAAACTCCAAGTATCCATCCTCTTTCCATACACCTTTTATTGTAAAGCGTAATATCAGACCATCTTGGTTAATACGAAATGTTTCGTGCCGAACAATTTCTCACAACAAATGATTGGGCTGAAAGGGATTAAGCGTCATTTATCATACGGCAAACAGTGCTACGATTTATTGATTCGTAATAAATAACGGATATTTTAATGCTACAGTTTAACGGCAATCGACGGGTGATGGCTAAAGGCTGCCTGTCAATTTTTATTGACGGGAATTATAATTATATTTCATATTTAGGGGTCCGTTCCAACTCAAGAGAAAAACACGGAACCCTTAACGGATCACTTATTTGTGCATCTTTCTGGCTACGCTTCATCACGGGGACGAGCAAAGGTGTTGAGTTGAAATATAAACGATATACCATACCATATCTATGGTCCCTTGAAGCTGTGAAAAAATCAAACTTTTAAGATAACGATCAAAATTTCTGTTTTTTACTTTTGAGGGACTGAACCTTAAAAAGGCATCATAGAGGCTTTGTTTCTCTGATTGGACCAGAAATCAAATATGCCATGGAGACTCGTCAGTCTTATATAGCGGTACGTACTCGTATGAGCGTCACGATTACGAAAAAGTTACGTAGTTAAAAGTTTCGGCAGATTTATCATCATTAAAAACTTATACAATTTTTCTGCTTGTAGCTATTATTTTGTTAACCAAATACTTTTGGTCGCTAATTACATTGCTGACAAAACATTGTAGGTACGTTGGTAAAATTTCTAAAATTAATTAAACACTTCAATGCTTGGGTAATTGCGTTTTTAATATTTAACCCTTGACTACTAATCTTCGTCGATTCGACTACGCGGATTTAAAAATACAGTATAACCTTTTGTGCAGGCGATCGCACTTGGTCCATACTTTGGCTAATCTCGGTCCACCAATTGCCTCTACGACAGTAGATGCCTCTACGAAGGACAGTATTGTGTGTACGAGGCTTGTAAGCGGAGTTACATCACTTTATTACACGTCTCAAGGTCACGTGATATTTTGTATCAATAAATCAAATTATTATTTTTGTATAATTATTTGCAATTTAGATTGATCATTTTTAATGTTTTCGTTTGTATTACCATTTTGGTGAACTACAATTTTCAATTTTATTGAGTATTGGTGTAATGTAACAGGATTAGTAAGTAGTCAAATTAGGATAACCTGTAAAACAGAGTAAGGTAATTTATATTTAACTAGCTGATGCCACGCGGTTTCACGAGCGGTAATTCCCGTTCTGAGAATACGGGAATAAAATATAGACTATGACACAAATAACGTAGCTTCGATCGCACTTCTTCCATACTTTGGCTAATATCGGTCCACCAATTGCCTCTACCACAGTAGATGCCTCTACGAAGGACAGTATTGTGTGTACGAGGCTTGTAAGCGGTGTTACATCACTTTATTACACGTCTCAAGGTCACGTGATATTTTGTATCAATAAATCAAATTATTATTTTTGTATAATTATTTGCAATTTAGATTGATCATTTTTAATGTTTTCGTTTGTATTACCATTTTGGTGAACTAAAATTTTCAAATGTAACTGTTGATTTTGCATAAAAATGTATAAATGTTACAAATTAGTTATTATATATTGAACAATAACTTTATCTATCTCGGAGTTTTAACACAGTTATTTTGAAACTACAGACATACACTTCAAAATTTATATTTTATTGAGTATTGATGTAATGTATCAGGATTAGTAAGAATCATGTCAAATTAGGATAACCTGTAAAACAGAGGTGAATTATGAAATAAATGAATAAATCATATACCACATATTATATTATAATATATCCTAAATCATATTATTCTGTATTGCTTCCTTTGTTTCTTTCGCTGGAAAGACGTTTGCTCCTCGCTGTTCTTCCATTGTTTGTTTCCGTAAATAGCAATAATTAATAAAAGTGACATCTCAAGAGGAAGCGCCGCTGTGATTTGTTACGGCTGTCATAAGCAGACTAATTACGCATCGGCGAAACATCTGAGATATATTCCCACCGCAATATTTAGGTTACGTATAATAATTTGAATTAATTTTATTTATAAGTTGGCAATGGGACATATTTAACGCCGTTCCCGGAGAATAAAATAGTAACTGCCATCTGGGATCTATAGGTATTAATACACTGCTCAATTTTTTTTTGTAATATTTATGCAGTTATGAACGAAGTTACAAAATATTACAATAGTATTCCAAGAATAGCCAATGGCAAAAAGTTATGAGAATAAAGTGGTAATATAATATTACCATAATGTATTCCTACTACTTACTGCAGTAAACAGCCATACAATTCTTGTCTTCCGGTACTCAACATTTGAGACTTCATTATGATAAAATCAGTTAACATTTCATAATCGTTAAAAATCTTCCGTTCGATACACGTAATTCATCAACCATTTTATTCTATAGGTTTTAAACCTACGAATAAAAATGATAAGTGCAGAGTACAATGTTTGATTCCTGTTAGACTATACGGCGAATAAAATGGTAATGGACATTACAATATGAAATTTAAAATACAATGATGATTTATTTTCGGTAACATTTCATTTTTTAATTTATGGCTTTATGCTTTATTTATATTTATGCTTTTGTCAATTAAACTTAACAAAAGCTATAGAAATTCGGTTTTTCGACAAAATTCGGTTTTTTTATTTTTCCTGAAAATTAGCTTTTTGCAATTACAATTTTATTCTCCGGGAAGGGCAATAGTTCGAAGAGTCGATGGACATTAGGGTCTCAAAGTACTGGAATAGCAGCACCGCTCCTATATAAAATAACTAGCGGACGCCCGCGACTTCGTACGCCCTCAGACCTACTAAAACGAAAAAAAATCCGTTCTTAGCATTTAGTGGTTAGTTTTCAATATTACCTTTCTTATTTATATATTTAGATTTAGTATTCATATTTTTTTTCTATTGCCAAATAGGAATATAATATTACTTAGCGAGTGGGGACTACACATTTTTCCTTTAAGCAAGTTTTTCGCTTTACCTTTTATGTGGTTGTAAAAGTAAAACTTTATCCATGTCAAGAACAAAGTTTGATTGAATATTCGGAGGAAACCAGCATTTTTCGTGCACGTATCAATGTTAAATGGATTTGGTTTTTCCTATTTTATCAGGTTTTTTAAGCATTTTTATCTGTATCAACTTGCTAGCATAGTAAGGTAATTTATATTTAACTAGCTGATGCCACGCGGTTTCACCCGCGGTAATTCCCGTTCTCGTGAGAATACGGGAATAAAATATAGACTGTGACACAAATAACGTAGCTTCTAGTGGTATAATATTTTCAAAAAAAAAAACACATTTCACGTTACATTCTTAGGGGAATAAGAGGATAAAAAACCCATGTTTCTCCTCACTACATTAGCTGATAAAAATCAACACAATCGTTACAGAGATAAGCCGGAACAAACATACTGATAGGCTAACATTTTAAAAATTGATTTTTGTAGTACCGTACCTACTTATTTCATACATATCAAGTTAACCGAAAACAGCTAAAAGTTATTCAATTTAACTGGCAAATATTTAAAAGTGTTATCTGAAAGCACCAAGTTTACGCATAAATTAAAAAACTCATGACGTTTATTATAATTTACAGCAACTTATTTTTAAAAGGGAGCCGTAAGAGCCGTTAGGTTGAAGCTATATTATCCGGAATGAGGAACAAAAAATAATCCCTAAGATGAATGTTATCAAGCAGGAAAACTAAAATTAAAACTTAAAAATTATATTTTGTCTCGATATTTCTACGCCTACGAATTTGATAAATAGTGAATGAATAAATTGACGGTGGTTGAATGAACAGACAATTTCTGTCCATTTCTAACAGGAAATGATTTATATATACTACATACTAGCTGATGCCTCGCGGTTTCACCAGAGTAGTGCCTGTTTTGATGGGGACACGAAGATAAAACATGGTCTATGTCATTCAAAAATAACGTGGCTTTAAATTCGTAAAAAAATTCAACATCGGTTTAGTAGTTCCAGATAATAATATAAGTAGGTATAGAAAAATAATTTTCAACATCGGTTTACTAGTTAATATAAATATAGAAAAAAAAAATAAAAATAGCGACCAAAGTAGTGTTAGTAATTACATTTAAATTACAACATGGTGTTAATGATATATAGGACCGACTTATCAGTATATGAATCATCTGAGTAATTTATTTTTTCACAATTCAAATGTTACGGATTATAAAATAATTATGATTACCTATTTTATTTATTTTCGGTTAGGAAAAAAAACTTTCATAACATATAAAAAATATCCCAAGTAAATAGAACTTTACGCGGCCAAAGTCGAAGGCAACGGAATAGAACTTGCAAACACGCAAGCTTTGCTTAAATCTATAACTTAAGCAAACATAATTTACAATTTAAATCCACGCCTCACACTCAAATATTTGATTTTACTGAGCCAATACCAAAGTTATTGTTTAATATACCTACTATGTAATGTTTGACAAAAGGCTTACTGAAATATACAAAGGGCATAATGAAACGGTAGATTAACATGACTATTATATTATTATTAGTTATTTATATTTTCATCTGCTTGTGAGTAATTGAGATTATTTTGTTAACCCTAAATCAAAATCACAATCCGAAATGTTGTACAATCTAAAATGTTTTTTAAAATTAATAACTTTTTGTTTTCATAATGTTTTCATACATTCTCCTGAACAATTGTACAAACAGCGAGCTTCTGTTTCCAAGCGTATACGAAATGACCTACTAATCCAACACGTGAATGTGCTATGAAATTATAAATTTTCCTAAGCACCACTTTATCCGCCGACTCTCAACGATAAATTTAAGATTACGCAAAATATTCAGAATCTTGTTTAAGTATTAAAGCTAATATCCAAATGAGAACTAAACAGTAGCAAAGTGCAAAAATTAAATGTTACAATTTAATGTAAAGGTAACAAAACAGCAAAAGATATTATTTCAGTTTGTAAAATCTACCTAATCTTTTACTTTTACAATAAATTGTAACAGCATGAAATATTTTTATATAGATATTGTTTATTATTTTCCATTTAGATATGTTTTTAGGATTTAGATAAATTTTACAAATATTTATAAATTTTATAAATAGAAATTACAATATAGGTAATATTACTACCGGAATATTATTGTTTATTGTTTTTGCATAGTTTTTATTCCCGTGGGAATGTAGAAATAAAAATAACCTGTATAATTGAATGTAGAATTATTCTCTAATATAGCTTTCTATTGGTGAAAGAATTTTTCAAATCGGTCTTGTACTTTAGTTTATTCGATATTGGCAGACGCCGTGCCGTTTCACCGGATTGAGGTTTTGACTCTCTTTAAGTATAGATAAATAAGACCGTACTTAAACACCTGAAATAAATTTACAATGAAAATACATCCTCTTGATATAAAACATTCATACCCAGTTTTACGGTACCACTATAAAGTGAGGTTATGTCTTACTTGAGAGTCGCAGTCGTCGCGTTAATATTAAATCTCACATAAAATTCTGGCTAACCCTTGTCCGATATACGAAAGGTTCATAAAAAACCTGGTCGTTACTTCACCTCTGAGTTTTAGTTCATTTCTTATTTAACTCCCTTTTAGAGATGTTTCTACAGTTACAACGGTCTATTGCAACACTATATTACTTGTAGGTTGTTTGCGAATAACTTTTCACCTTTATGTACAGTGTTTTAGTGTGAGTTCCAAAAAAGAACATTGGTTTATTAGATAAAAAACACATAATGGCGACAATTAAGAAACCAAACTGAAGTCTTCATCAGACCTTTACAGCTAATCTAAAAGATTTGGTTCCTTATTCCACACTCGAATAGATCTAGAATGCCATTTACTCGTATAATGAGGGCTGATTCAGAAAATAAAAGTTTTTGATCTAACTTGTACATCGAACCATGCTTCATGCATCTTACTAAAAAAAGTAAGTAGTGAATTATCATGATAACCACAAACATTAAGAAGGTAATTTAGGATATTGTTTAGTAAAGTCAGTATACACAACAACTCGGGTCTAATTTAATTTACGTACCTAAACGTAATACAAAATCGAATGCTTTAGCAAAAACAAAAAGCATAAACAGAGTAAATTGAACGCAAAAGTTAGTACATAAACAAAATAAATATTTCAATTAAAATGCTTTTACAAAATTGAGTAACACAAGACTCCGAATCCTGAGGGACATTCGCCCATAATTTATGAGGGTTCGAATGGCTGGATAAGCAGATTCCCGCTAATCAATTTTGTTTGTAGCTACATTTACGGCCTGAGGGATATCGGTATTTATGTATCGACAAGTTTACACGAGCGTTTTATGAGGTGGTGTAAACAATATTTTGATTTTAATAATGTATGTGCAACTAGTAGACGCGCCGTGGTTTTACCCGCGGTTCCAGTTTCCTTTATAAAAAGATCACTCAAGTAGTAATAAAAAGTTCAAAATTCCTTTATTTCAATTAGGCTTAATTTACAAACACTTATAAAACGTAAGGTTATGTTAAGAGATAATCATCATCGTCATCATCATCATCATCATCATCATTATCATCATCATTATCATCATCATCATCATCATCATCATCATCATCATCATCATCATTAACATCATCATCATCATCATCATCATCATCATCATCATCGTCGTCGTCGTCGTCGTCGTCGTCGTTAACAGCCTATGAACGTCTATTGCAAGAAGCTTTGTCCAATAGGCATCTTTTTATTAGCGTCCAGCGGCTTCCTGCAACCCGCTTGATGACGTAAGTCATTCAAGTATCCAATTTTTATGAGATAAACGCGATACTTAGTTAAAGTACAAAACTAAAATTTTTTAAAACTTAAGTTACGAGGGTTCCAAATGCGCCTTGCTCTGAGACGAGCCCATTAGAAAATCAGCCAGTGTTTTTTTTTGTTTATCACCATTTTACAATGTTCAGTCCTATTTCTGCTCACATAAAAAAATACTTACTTGTAAAAGCCTGCAAAAAGGTTTTACGTTCGGCATCTGCTATGGGAATAGTAAATTACTTATAGGACACGCCATCATGTCTTTCGGGATTTAGAGTGATATACAAAAACTTTGCTCATATTTTAAACTTTACCTCATATTTTCGGTGAAAGAACTTATATCCCATGTGAGTTGTTTTTGTTTGACCATTTATTTAATACTAGCAGACTCATCGCAGTTTTATCCGGATAGTTCAGGGGTAAATTATAGCCACCATAGCCATATTTGGTAATTGCTGACAACGTAGCTTTTAATTGGTGCGAAAGTTTTAGAATCAGGAAGTTTTAAAGGCGCTTAGGCGTAATAGAGTAACAAACAAACTATCACTCTCTCTGAGTCATAATATTATTTACGATTATTTACCTCATCGTTATTATAATGGCCCACTATGGGACCAGGACTTCCTCCTTCAAGGCGAGGGCTTATGGAGCTTAGACCCACTACGCTGTTCCAACGCGAGTTAGCGGGATTTGGGTGATAATGTTAAGTTAACGGTCACTCAGATGTTAATGACAATGACCTGGACCGGTGGCTTAAAGTGCATTCCGAGGCACGGGTACGTGAGACCAACTACTTTTGTACCAACTCCAGGCTAAGAACTTTTACTGAAAATGTCTTAGAAGAAAGGAAACCTCAGTAGTAAATCATCAATATCCATATTCGGCTCACGGCTCAACCCATTTTGGGTGAAATCAGCGTGGTGGACTATTTATCCTAATCCCTCGCATTTTGAGAGGAGGCTCGACCTCTCAGCATGCGAGGCGCCAATTAATAGTCCACCACGCTGGCCCAATGTGGATTAGCAGACTTCACACACGCAGAGAATTAATCTAATGAAATTCTTTAGATGCCCGAGTCTTTATTCTTTAGTTAAGTTTTATTAAAATTCTTTATTTAAGTTTTGTTGCAGAATTTAAGTACTACATTATTAAATGTTCAGACCTTTGTTTTGTACTTTATTATAGTAGAAAAGAAAGAAAATAAATCTTATCTAAGCGAAATTAATAGACTTTTCAAGGCGACACAATTGTACTGTAGTTTAGATTGAGTTATTATCTCACAAATTCTGCCTCTGCAGATCTTTAACGAGATTCCCGGGACTCCGGGTGAGGGTCGATTTATCAGCGCTTTCAGACACTGTGTTTTTAGTCTGAATTGAGACTCAGCCTAGTTCTTGGACAATTTGAGTTATGAAAAATAGGGTAGTTGACTCTTATCAAATTTAATATAAACAATATTAATTTCGTGTAATACATAATGAATAAGGGTCCGAAATACATCGATATCAGTAAATGAAAGTTAAGGATTTCTTATAAAACTTAATTTAAATATCACGTGTTTTTCAAATTTTCCAAACGTCAAAAACGTTGTCGTCCATTTGTGACTTCACTAATACACTTGATGTACTAAACGTCTAATTAGTTGTTAATTAATACTTTTGTCAAACCCTCCGTTTCTAAGGGATTTATTATAGTGACGTCATGAAATAGTTTAAATATAAACCGTCATGTCCGACAAGCTCGTATTGTTAAAAACATATTAAAAACTAAAATTTTCATGTAATCACGTCTCAAAAAAATATGATTTTTTTTAATCTACTATATAATGAACAATTTAAAACCATTTAAAAAAAAGTGTCTACTAGCCTACTATACTAGGTACTTATGTCGTGATTTTTCTTTCTTAAACTCTTTATTGGTTGTCTGGGGAAATATAACATTTTTGAAACGAAGCAGATTTGCTGCGATATGGAAGGAAATTTTAACTACACGCTTAATTTGTCAAACGCGCATAAGGAAGTGTATTTAAAGCACGTTACATACCCTGCGTAGGGCTCTTCTAGTATAGGCGAAAATGTTTTACTAAAATCAGTAGGGCCATTTGCTCGTTCCGTCATTATTGTCATTATGCTAGACAAAGGCTTTCTGTAAGTAATTTCAAACACCGCGGTGTATACATGCCTTTTTTCAGCAGCTCCCCGCAACCCTCCGTCATCGATCCATCTTGTGGGATTTGGATCAACTGCACTTACCGGAATAGGATGTCATTTTAGAACCTTGGAACCTCAACTATATACTAACTTAACGTAACTTCAGCTTTTGATACTTGTAAGTAAAAGCAGTAGCTTAGGGCTCCTTATTTCTTTTGCGATTTTACAGTAACACTACAAACATAGCTCATTTAATTTGATTGTTTTTACGGCGTTAATACTTATCTAAGCAAACGAACATTGATCTTTCAATATAAGTAAAGATACAGTTTAAATAAAATTATAAATAATCAAGTGCACGGTACACAACAGTGCTAAATTACGTAGGTTTATTTACGTAGCACTCAGAATGAGCGGAGAACGTGCATTTTGTACAAAGTGAAACGCTACTCGACCGTAATGAGAGAACTGGCCCCTGATTCGGCCACCGCCTGAAGCGTTGCAACTTTTGTGCACTCTTACGTACTGTATTACCAACTGCAGTTACCTTCATTAGTAATTAGTAACAGGAATGGCGGTGCTTCCATTAGTCGATTGTGAAACTAAGTCTTGCTACTTTACTGTTATAGTAGTTTTTTTTTTTTTTTTTATTCTTTACAAGTTAGCCCTTGACTACAATCTCACCTGATGGTAAGTGATGATGGTCTAAGTCAGTCTAAGGTGAAAGCGGGCTAACTTGTTAGGAGGAGGATGAAAATCCACACCCCTTTCGGTTTCTACACGACATCGTACCGGAACGCTAAATCGCTTGGCGGTACGTCTTTGCCTGTAGGGTGGTAACTAGCCACGGCCAAAGCCTCCCACCAGCCAGACCTGGACCAATTAAGAAAACCTCAATCGGCCCAGCCGGGGATCGAACCCAGGACCTCCGTCAAGTAAATCCACCGCGCATACCACTGCGCCACGGAGGCCGTCAAAAAAAAAAAAATAGTAGTAGTACGGATAGAAAATGTTTTTATTTTATCTAATTTAAAAGCACATATTCAAGTGTTAGGTGCATTAATGATAAACGAGTGAACGTAATAACAGATTTTAGGGGCAGGTAACTATTAGGACAACAGAGTAGAATAGAACAACATATTTATCACATTTATGTATTGTTTAAGTTTATTTATTATTTATTATTTATTTATTATAACAAAGCTTTAAACGTGCAAAGAGATTCGGGTTTTAATTTGTTTTGAAAGCAACCGCGTTAGTGAATATTGGTAGTGTGGCCATTCTAATACTTAACTTGCCAAATTAGTCATTCCTATTACTTATATTTTTTATAAGATAAGATTTCCCGACAATTCTCAAATACATTCAAGTCTGTGTAGGTATTCATATTCATGTAAAATAATTATGTCCAAGAAATACCTACTACCATTGCTTCCCAAATTAGTAATTCCTATTACTTATATTTCTTATAAGATAAGATTTCCCGATATATTCTCTAATACATTCAAGTCTGTGTATTCATATTCATGTAAAATAATTATGTCCAAGAAATACCTACTACCATTGCTTCCCAAATTAGTTATTCCTATTACTTATATTTTTTATAAAATAAGATTTCCCGACATATTCTCAAACATTCAAGTCTGTGTATTCATATTCATGTAAAATAATTATATGCAAGAAATACCTACTACCAATCGTTAGGAAGTTGTAAATTAACCACAATCCTAAAAACTTTAGTAGTGTCTTTTAGTGTATGTCCAAGAAGTAAAAAAAATAAAACTACTCCACATTGTTAGAAGTAAAAAGTTATCTAGAAAAACGTACCAAGACCGCATGTATGAGCAGGAGATACGTGAAAAATTCAAAGAGACATGCCCGGAACTGGTATGAATACGCCCGGGAAATAAACATGTCAGTGCAAGTTACACTCGGAATATAAAGGTCGATGCATACGTAACGTGGCAGCAGTTGCTTTGGGAGTTTCTTCGTCTACAAATTATGTTGTTCCAAAACTTTCTGTCTGTCTCTTTCTAACACAAATTTGATTATTCTCTGAAGTGGATTATTTTATAAATAAAACATTGTTTGTTTGTAGAATTTACTGTCCGAATTCTTATTACTTCGTAAGCTGTGCTGATTTTAAGTAATTAATGTCAATGTCTTAGTTAATGCTAAACTAAAGATCGTCATGATCATCGTAAATGCTAATTTCCCTTCATCAGATCTAGTTGAAATAGATCAAGATGTATATGATGCACAAAATAATTAAGTTTATTTTGAGTAAAATAACATACGAGAAAGCCTTTTGTGTTTTCTGTATTTTTTGTCCAAAGTAGTGATAAAGATTTCAATAAAAACTTAACATTGACATTTTTATCAGACATATTTGAATCAAGCTCATAAGGTTATTATTTAAAAAAAATTTTCAAATAACAAAAAACTGCTAGTTTAGGCTTAATTTGGAATTCTTTTTAAATACAGTATTTTTTTTTTATTTTCTGCAAGCTACTTCATTCTTTAATGTACTTTATCTAAGGATACGTATAAAGGTAGATGCATATTTACCATGACGGGCGTTTGTTTTGGCAGTTTTATTGCAGCGACTTTCATATTGGACAGATTGTTCTACGTTTTGTTGTGTTCCGGATTTCCATTATTATCATATTCCAGCAAATTCTTGCGGTCTGAATAATGCATTGTTATTGGAGCGAAGTGTTGCATAAAATGTTTAGTTTATATATCCTATTTTTAGCCGACTTCATTATTATTCTAGTAAATGTTATGTTGGCATATCGGCTGATAATAATCAAGACTTTATTAACGCCATTTAGTTATCGACTTTAATATATATAGTCTTAAAAGAAGGCTTCAAAAGTGGATTTAAAAAAATATGAGAAAACCAATGTTGAACAAAGGTTTCACAATATTTGTCAGGGCAACTAAATAAGAAATATATTAGAAGAAATCCTAGAATGGCAGAGAATGCCTTGAGTGAAGTCACGCACTTGTGAACGCTGTGTGTAGAGTTAAAGGTACCTTTGACTGTGAGCAAACACTTCCCTTTTCCACGTCACTCTCCCCGCCTATCCCAAGTCACCCATAAAGAATTACACAACAAGAAATGTGGACGACTCGAACGCCAAGACACTACTATTTCCTACAAAAGATAATTAATCAGAAATGACAATTGACAGACAGAATGATGTGACAGTTGTGGACTGAGATATTGGCATTTTTAGTTTGATGTTTCACCTATTAATGGTTCACACACAGATTGTGTGAGTCTCGTGAAGAGCTTACTGTAGAAATGTTTTATGTATTTATGTCTCGAAAAATATGATTTTTTATTTTCAATCCAGCAGAACGATAATGAGCAATTCAAAACCCTTTTTAAAACAGTGTCAACTAGCCTATTACTATAAAAGACCATTACAAAATACAAAACAAAACCGCGTTTAAATAGAACTTTTCAAAGAGATACAAAGTTGTGTTGGACTTAATGAGGCGAGCGTCTTAAGATCAAATTAAAGACTTTAAGATCGAGAGTCGGGACAACTTTTGAAATGTAATCAATTGTTAGTTAGTTTTATAAGAAACGTTAATTTTATTTTCAACTAGCTACGCCCTGTTGATTTATCCGCGTAGATCCCGTTACTGTTCCTTGGAAAATGTATGGTGGGTATTTATTTTATCTATACTAATATTATAAAGCTGAAGAGTTTGTTTGTTTGATTGAACGCGCTAATCTCAGGAACTACAAGTCCGATTAGAAAAATTATTTCAGTGTTAGATAGCCTATTTATCGAGAAAGGCTATAGGATATATATTTTCCCATATTTCTATGAGAACGGGAACCACGTGGGTGAAACCGCGCGGCGTCAGCTAGTTACTAAAATTTAAACATTACCCCTAATATATAATCATAAAGTTAAATTGGTAACAAAGTGATTGTTGTAACATTACACAGGACGTAATACATTTTTTTTGGATTCGACTGCCGGACATTGAAATAAACGAAGAAAATGTCTAAATTTCTTATTTACAAAACTTCTACTCACGATATCTCAGATCGATTTCAATATTTCGATCTGAAATTTCAATGCAAAATATTTCAAGTGATTATGCGACGAATGAGATGAAGTAAATCTTTCAATGTTCATAAAATACAAAATGGCAAAAAATTATTACATCGTGTGTAGTTTATCACAGCAATAATTCTGGTACCAAATTTACGAGTATATTGTGGTTCAAAAGTTACGGATACATCACTAACTTATTTTACGCGCTAAGCCACTCGTCTATAAAGACAAGTCTCTCGAACCCAGTAAATATAAAAATGCGTCCAGCTTTTTTGAGTTCAACCTAAATCATGCAATTTCAGCGTGACGTTTATCTTCCTCTTTGTGCAAAATAAAAACAATTTTATACAATATAACCTGCATACCAGAGAATTTTCTTAATTTTCTGCGTTTGTGAAGTCTGCCAATCCGCATTGGGCCAGTGTGATGGACTATTGGCCTAACCCCTCTCATTTTGAGAGCAGACTCGAGCTCAGCAGTGAGCCAAATATGGGTTGTTAAAGATGATATCGAATTAGTTTTAGTTCTAAAGAAAAAGGGAATATTAATCTAAATACTTTTCTTTTGAAACCAACCCAAAATAAATATTTAAAATTATTAAAATATATTTTTTTCAAATCGAGATTATGTCTCATTAGCTTAATTATTATTAAACCCACGTGGCTTTTCCTATAGGGATGGAGGCTGTGTATAGGCTGATGATAATTATAGTACCTAGAAAATGAGAAAATAGGTTTATTCTTAAAAAAAACAGTTTTTTTTTTAACTCTATTGTTGAAGGCATATCCTCCTCAAATTACCTATAAAAAACGTAAAAATATTTTTAAATAAACAAAATATGCTATGGTTCACGTAGAATACTTCTATATGCTTGCAAATCTAACCCGGGGCAAAGTATGATTAATGACGTCATCAACGGAGGCCGCTCGCGGACTTCAGCGTATTATGTTGATGTATTACGGGCAACTTAGAGTCTTCCAGCTTTCGATATTTCATCTAATTTTCACTCATCTATCTCGTAATTTGTTTTATACTTGCGCGATTATTTGAATAAACCAATAAATATCGTAAAAGCCAATTTATCATAAAATCCGCGGAAAATTTAGCTAATAAATTCACAGTACAGTAATGAGGGATTTCATGTTATTTTAAGATATGTCATGGACTACAAAACTAATTTTTACATAGGTAGTAGTTTCGGAAATAAGTGAGGGCTTTCGACGCTGTTTGACCAGTGCCGCTAATGATTGCTAAGTCCAGTCTGTTTATGTAACAAAAATACATACTAAATGATCGTTGGCTTTTCTATATTATATATATATATATATAATATTATAAAGAGGTTATAATTGTGGTATTGTAGGAGGTAATTTCTGGATCTCTGGATCGATTTTGAAAATTCTTTTACTTCTAGAAAGCCATAAACCGCGTTGAGTCTCCTAATACTAAGGATGTCGGTAACGCGAACTCACAACATTACACCCATCTCAAAAAGTGTCTTAATTCGCACTTGCAAAGTGCACGTGCGCCAGGCATGAGAAGCATGACGGTAGCGCGAACCCATAAGATTACACCCATCCAAAAAGTGTCTTAGGCGCACACCACTCTGCACGTGCGCCAGTCATGAGCATGTCGGTAACGCGAACGTACCAGATTACACTCATCCAAAAAGTGTCTTAGGCGCACACCACTCTGCACGTGCGCCAGTCATGAGCATGTCGGTAACGCGAACGTACCAGATTACACCCATCCAAAAAGTGTCTTAGGCGCACACCACTCTGCACGTGCGCCAGTCATGAGCATGTCGGTAACGCGAACGTACCAGATTACACCCATCCAAAAAGTGTCTTAGGCAAACACGCACTCTGCACGTGCGCCAGTCATGAGCATGTCGGTAACGCGAACGTACCAGATTACACACATCCAAAATGTGTCTTCGGCGCACACGCACTCTGCACGTGCGCCAGTCATGAGCATGTCGGTAACGCGAACGTACCAGATTACACGCATCCAAAAAGTGTCTTAGGCGCACAGGCACTCTGCACGTGCGCCAGTCATGAGCATGTCGGTAACGCGAACGTACCAGATTACACACATCCAAAAAGTGTCTTAGGCGTACACCACTCTGCACGTGCGCCAGTCATGAGCATGTCGGTAACGCGAACGTACCAGATTACACTCATCCAAAAAGTGTCTTAGGCGCACACCACTCTGCACGTGCGCCAGTCATGAGCATGTCGGTAACGCGAACGTACCAGATTACACCCATCCAAAAAGTGTCTTAGGCACACACGCACTCTGCACGTGCGCCAGTCATGAGCATGTCGGTGACGCGAATCCTTAATATTGTGCCCTACCAATAAGTGCCCAACGTGGCTAAAGAAATTTTAACTTAAAAATACATAGTAAATTATCGTTGGCTAGTTGAAAATATATTTAAAAGCAAAGCTCTGGACGCGAAGTGTGAAAGTGAATACTTTATAACATCACACGTGACCAATCTCGCCGCGAAGAGCCTCGCATGGGAGTCTGTTTGCTCGAGTAAAGAGGTTTTGCATTTTTAACCCTCCATCGCGTAGTCGCTGCGGGTTCTATACAGATGTGCTTTACAAATACTCGTAATACCTACTTGTTTAGTGTTAACAATTTGAATAATCAATGAATATAGGCTATATTATTGTTAAGTATTGTACAATACTACGTAAGAAGTTATTTATTAAACCTAACTAATGAACTAACTAAAGATGGCTATGTAGTTAGTCTGTACGCCATAGAAGAAGGTGCGAGAGGATTACCAGCAAAATCTCTCTATAACTTGCTTAAAGACCTTGGCCTCTCTAGAAGTGCAGTTAGTTCTATATTAGAACGAGTATCCAAAGCTGCTCTAATAGGATTTTACCAAATTTGGCTAGGCAGGGAGAACAACACGAGCAGAGAACGGGGAGTGTTGATCGATCGTGAAGGAATTCCTTAACCCAACATCCTATAGTCACAAGATCAGGACTCTGCTCGGAGTTATTCTCTCTACCACACGATGAACCTGGCACCCGCACTGTGAATCCATAGAATGCTTGTCTAATTAATAAATTTAATATTAGTCTATGCTTATAAGTATCCGTAAAATTAATTAATCTACCTACTATGTTAAAATTATTAAATAGCTACACAAATAATAACTATAAATTTAACCTCAACAACTCCACATATTTCACTCTAATATTATCCTATATTAAATGTTACCTGGGAGAGCTATGAAGCGATAAGGCCGCCTTTATGTATCCTACTTCTTATTTGTTTCCTTGGTTTGTCGTGAACAATTAAAGTGTACTCTTAAATAATTGTCATACCTTTGCAGTATTGCTATTTGATAATAATTTGTCAGGAAGTTAATTTAGTTGTCCGATTGTGGGCATTAAACTCATGACCATGCAAACAGAAGCAAGTGTCTATACGCGTAATGTAAGGGTAATTTTACACAGTGATATTACCATTTTCAGCTAGATGCATAGCTCCATACTCGATACAGGACATAGTTAGAAATTAATTTCCTCTTTAAAGTGAAACTCTACCAAGAAACTCTACGTAAATAAATAAACTTTTGTATTATACTACTGTGTAAAGAAGAAAGCGAAAACGGTGCGTCGTCTACTCGAGTAAAGAGCTTTTGCATTTGTTAGAGCTAAATGATGTTGAAACTGAACAAGATTACTTATTTTACAAACTGTTCTGTCTTTAATGTCATTTATATTTGCGACAAGATTAAAAACACTCCTTAATAGCCCTACAGGCTAATTCACTAACTTTGACGTAAGTTGGTTGACTTACGAAATTGACATTCTATATAACAAATGTCATCCGGTGTCTACAGACAACCCTGAGTGGATATCATACAGTAGGTAGATGACATTTCTCAGTTGATTTGATGTTTATTTTAATAGGTTGTTAATTAAATATCAAATTAGTGAATAGGCAAATATCAACAAGAAAACTGTTAGCGACGCAAATTATCCGGCTCGAAGGACCACTTTGTAACGGGCGAAACAAAACACAGAAATATTTGGCGAAAATGAGCTCTTCGGGACGTATATCGTTGCAAGGGATGTTGACAAAAACAATATAATACACAATTAATAATGAAATAAGTACGATACTTAAAGGCGGCCTTGCTATATAGCGATCTCTTTTTGACAAAGTTTAGGAAAATATCTTATTATATTTACCTATAATTCATTTATTTATTATTTAATTTTTGTTTTATTTTTCTTTTAGAGGTACAGATACCAATATAATAATGAAGTATTTCCTAGAGATGGCTTATACTACTCAAATATAATTTAACGAATAAAATCAGATTTAATAACAATTATAGGATATTATCAAAACTTCATCTTTTATAACCCACTGACTAAGCTTTTTTGACGACAAAGGTTTACTCGATACTGAGTGATAGTAACCATTGTGTATATGGAAAAATACTTCATAGGTCATACATGGAGGAAGTCCTATAATAATAATTACACCAAAAAAAGAAACAAAATTTTATAAAAACAAATTTGTGGAAAAACAAGCAACAGGTAAGGTGCAAAGGCGGTCTTATCTCTAGAAGTAATTTTTCCAGGCAAACTACAACTACCGCCATGTGAGTTAAAAGGGGAGTAAGTATCTATCTACATTAAGTATCTATATATATTAGGGCCGCGATACCCCAGTGGATATGACCTCTGCCTCCGATTTCGGGTGAGGGTTCGAATCCGGTCCGGGGCATGCACCTCAAACTTTTCAGTTGTGTGCATTTTAAGAAATTAAATATCACGTGTCTCAAACGGTGATGGAAAACATCGTGAGGAAACAAACCTGCATACCAGAGAATTTTCTTAATTCTCTGCGTGTGTGAAGTCTGCCAATCCGCATTGGGCCAGCATGGTGGACTATTGGCCTAACCTTGGAGGAGACTCGAGCTCAGCAGTGAGCCGAATATGGGTTGAAATGATGAAGTATCTATATTAAGCCTCCTTTGCATGAAATTTATGTTATATAACTATATAATAAAACAACAACGTACTAAATCATGGTAACAAGCCCAATCGTATAGTGCCTACAGCGCTAAAATTTCGGCCTCGAAAGCGTTTTTATCAAAAGTTATGACTCTATTAACGCTGACCCCTGGTAGCTGTTTAATAAAGGTCGAGCGGGCGACATGCCAAATTAATCCCCGGGATAAAGCAATATTGCCTTCTTCGAAACCTCACACTATCAAAGACTTGCTTGAAAATGTGGACATCGGGATTTGGAACTCATTTTGTAAATCTGCGAAAAGTGTCAAAGGTCCCTTATTGATTACCTCGCTTACGAATAAGACCTTGCTTATATTGTAGACCTTTTTGGCGGTATCCGTGGCGCAGTGGTATGCGCAATGGATTTATTTACAAAACTTTACCCGGCTGGGCCGATTGAGGTTTTCTTAATTACCACTAGATCATACTGGAATGTCTTTGCCATTAGAGTTAACAGCACAGACGTTCCAGTATGATATCATGTTAAATATATAAAGATTATACTATGTGCGCTGTAGCACGGTGCGGGTGACAGTTGCCACTGGAACAAAAAACTACAGGAAATATGCCGGTAGCGGCATTCTGTGGTTGTGGCCGCTAGCCCGTGTGTAGGGAGCCCTTAAATCCAAAATTCAATCCACACAACACATGCCTGACACAAGCTAATACCAAGACTACAAATTGATGTCAGTTTTGGTAGTAATTTTAATTTGTATTTTTTTCATCATTCATCTCACAATATTTAATACATACATAATATAACTGTTTCAAACAAAGTTGTAACTATAATTACGACGAACTCATACAATATAAATTATGTTGAAATCCCCGAAGACCTCAAGAAAATGACACAACGCTCCGAGATTTGAATCTCAGAATATCTGAGATGAGCTAATTCGGAATACCTCCAGAATAGAGAATTAGGTGCAGCAAAGCAAATGAGATTTTGTTATCGCAAAACGTCTAATAACATCTTGTTTGAATAGATATTGCAAACTAATATTATTATTTTAGAAAATACGTCATTTAATGACTTTCTCAGATTACAATACTGATTGGATTTCATACTAGATTCAGTATCTAAACATTAAATAAGGTCTAGTATTTCTAATGAGAGTTTAAACCCTATCATTGATGTTTGTGTATTACAAACATTACTATAGGAAATTTTTATATTATTTTATAATTCTATATTTATCATTATCAACCCATATTCGGCTCATTACTGAGCTCGAGTCTCTTCTCAGAACGAGAGGGGTTAGGCCAAATGTCTACCACGCGGGCCCAATGCGGATTGGCAGACTTCACACACGCAGAGATTAAGAAAATTCTCTGGAATGCAGGTTTCCTCACGATGTGTTTTACGCATCCCGATCATAGAGTGACAGGCAGAACTGGCATTCTACGGCCGAGTGTGTGGGATTCACTGACACCAGAATACCCACTAAAACCCAGCGGGGCCTGCGTTCTATTGGGATGCAAAAAGATCACGAAAGCAGGCATTTTTGCATCCCGACGCACATGATATAACTAGCTGATTTTACTCGCTGATAATGTAGTTAAAAAAATACAGAAAGATAAAACATAATTTCACATGCATTTAGTAAAAAGCTGTTAATTTATAACTACAAACAGACAATCAATGCTATAATACCAGCTTTCCTGATTTTAGTTGGTGATGCTGTCCAAGATGACATCGTTCACTTTGGAAGAAACTTAAGTTTATTCAATCATTATAGCACTAAATAGATGATATATTGTATTAGTATTATTAGTATTAGATTTTGTTAGAATTCGAACAAATCAAAATAATCAACGACCTCTCAATCAACATTCCATCTCAAAGAGATTCGTCAAAACAATTTTGTTTTTTTTCACACGCCGCGTTCCAAGGACCAACTCATGAGTAAGAACCCCGTATGGGTTAGAAACTAGTCAGCCATACTCTGACGTTATTGTCACGTGAGTTTTAGCCGTGTTTTATAACAAATTAATATAAAATACAAGTTGTTATGGAAAAGTTTCCAACATTTATTTTAAGCAACCACAATATTTCTGCCTCATAAATATTGGAGTCTCTATTCGTTTTGCTGTTATTTAAGAGTTCTTTAGCACGCTATTTGTTTTTTCGTTCTACAGATTTTAATACCTAGAGCGGGCGAGTTGCTCTTAAATATTAATGGTTGGAATTAATTCTCCAATAAAGCAAGGCGATGTTATTTATTATTAAATGCACCATAAGGGTGCTTTTCCACCAAATATGTGCTACGCTACGTTGCTATAGAAGCGTTTGACCAATCGTATTCATTGATGCAGATAGCTTAGCATTGGTGGAAATGGATTCAACGGAGATATCTATACTAATATTATAAAGCTGAAGAGTTTGTTTGTTTGATTGATTGAACGCGCTAATCTCAGGAACTATTGGTCTGATTTGAAAAATTATTTCATTGTTAGATAGCCCATTTATCGAGGATGACTATAGGCTATATTATATATTATCCACGTATTCCTACGGGAACGGGAAACCGCATGGTGTGTATGAATGTTTGGATGTTTGTTACTCTTTAAAGCCGCTACTACTGAAGCAATTTGGTTAAAATTTTGAATGGAAATGGATTTTACTCTGAATTAACACATAGGCTTCTTTTTATCCTTAAAAAATCCATGGTTTTCCAAGATTTGCGAAAACTGATGATTTTAATGATATGAATGTTTGTTACTCTTTCACGCCTCGATTACTTAACCGAATTAGCTGAAATTTGAAATTGAGGTATATTAAAGCATGGATTAACACATAGGCTACCCATACCAATACCCATGGTTCCCGAGTGATTTGTGAAAAACTAAATTCCACGCGGACGAAGTCGCGGGCGTCCGCTAGTGTTTTTATATGGAAGGATGCATACTATGGGCCTTAGACCAATTATATAAGGACCTGTATCGCACTCATAGTCACGAACAAAATTGTCTGTCATTTTCTGAAGAAAATGAGCTTAGATTTATCTTATACTAAACTAAAAGAGACTGTTTCTATAATCGCATTAGATCGTTGATCATATACTTTGACAGAAAAGTAACGTCTAGCGAGGCAGGTCCTATACAATAATTGGTCTGAGCTATGGGCCGTCGTGAGTGGCTCGATGCGCCGCGCTCACCTCTTCCCTACTATCGACACATCGCATACTCGTAGCTCGGACTGCGCATCTTTCTCGCACAGCTACATAGCTTACGTATTGGTGGAAACGGTCACATATTTTCGTAGCGTGCAATTCACATCTTCGCAACATACCTGCATAGCACATCTCTGGTGGAAAATCACCCTAAAACACAACCAGCAATTTGTTGTAGTTACTACTACTACTAGGTCTATTAGGCCTTGAAGCTAGTTACCATTCACAAGCACTAAATGCCTGCGATAGCTAGACATACCTCATTTTATTTATTTTCGTTATTTTGTCGCCCGATTTTGTGTTAATAATTAATTTTAGCTTAGTCCTATTATATAACATTTACTTTTAGTTTGGTTTTCCTTTTAGTTTAGTTTTATGTGACTACTGATTTATGTGGTGTCTGGTTTAAGGATATCAGCCGAAAATTATCTATTATTATTCTTAGCTATTATCCAATATTGACTTGGTATATGCAGCACAATGCTGAGCTGGATCCTTTTTCAAGATGTGCCAAAAATTACATAGTCTTGTTCTGATGCTTGGACTATTTTTGGTTTTTGACTTACCTAAGTGGTCAACACAAAAAGGCACTACATGTGTTAAGTGTGACACAATTTTTGAAATAAACAATTTTTCTTTCAATGTCGTGTATAAAAAAGTTAGAAGTAAAAATATGATTTTGCTATCATTATTTGAAGGCTTTCTTTTCTTATCTCTGTAACGTTGAATCTGTTCATACGAATTTCCAATATACCAAAAAATATTTTCACGGCGAAAACACTCTTTTCATTGAAAATAAAAATATGTTACCGATTTCCACTGAAATAATATTTACATAAAAAATTGTTCGGATTCCGCAAAAATCATATTTCAATATGAAGCCATTTATTGCCTTCGTAAAAAAACTTTGATGTCACGTCGGATTCGTGCGAACTTTTCTAATAACGATGACTTATTATTTAGGATATAACTTATCTTTTTCTTAATTGTTTATAATATACCTGTCGCCGTGGAAGCTTGGCTCACTGAAAAATAATCATTGTTCGATAATGTTTCGTGATGAAGTAATTATCGTTCTTAAATTGTTTACTGTGGGCATGGAGAGCATGTCGGGCTGGGTTGGTGAGTGTTTACTAAAAGGCGCCTTTAAACCACACCCTTGTCACAAATCCTGGGACTTGCTCGATGTGCTTCCTTTACCACAACTACCAGTGTAAAATAGTAAAATTAAGAGTAGTTTATTGTGTAAGCGATTAGTGAAGTTAAGCATAGCATACCTATTGTAATTGGCAGAGCCGATGACCAAGGTTAGGTAAGTGGTTCTGTCCATATTTTTATTAATGACTCTACGTTTTCTACGACATACCCTTAGATAGATATTCGATATAAACTCCGCGCCACGAAACAAGTCCCGTAGACGCGGCGCTAATGTCTTAATGGCGCTCATTGTCATTTGGTAATGGCGGTCTTATAGCCATTTGTGTAAGGCGCTGTCAATTTTAGTTCAAGTTTTGGCCGCGGGTCGTCTTTCGTCTAACTTTGAATATTAAAGAGTGAAAGTCAATGAGGTTTTTCTTAGTTATATAATATAAATCTTTATACAATATAGATTAAAATATTAATAAAATAAATCCATAAACAAAAAATAATAAATCTACATAACTTAAGAGCGATTTTGTATAAAAAAAAATATTTAGATTTCAAGTAGGTACTATGCCAATATCACTGATGCTGCTTTGCAGATCATACAAAGACTTTCAACGAATAAAAAAGCGTGCCTACGCTTCTGAAGCTTTCAAAAAAGCTTTTCTAGCTTCGGCGTGTCATTAATATCTCAGACGCGATGAAAAAAAGCTATTTAAAGAACTCTTAAGGCTAAGTTACACAAGAAGAGTATTTCGAATGCAAGACATTTTTTGTTAGATATCGTATAAAATAATCGCATAGTGTAAACAAGCGATTTTTTTGTTACATATGAGTCTATTGTCTACTGGTCGCCTATCACATTAAACTTTGTGTATAAGTGTGAATGTTTGTTCCTCCTTTACACTGCGGTTATTCAAGCGATTTGGCTGAAATTTGGAATAAATTTTACTCTGGATTAACACATAGGCTACTTTTCATACCGGGAAAATTCATGGATTACGCGGGATTAGTGAAAAACTGAATTCCACGCAGACAAAGTCGCGGGCGTCCGCTAGTTGTAAATATTAATGTTATAGGCATATTTTAGTGCCTCATTGGTCCAGCGGTTAGCCTATGGGGCTTCAGATCACGCGGTCTTGGGTTCGAGTCTTGAGCTGTGAAATACTGAGGTTTTTTTGGTTGTAAGAAATTTTCAGTAAAAAGTTAGTGGGGGAGTTGGTGGTGTTACAACCCCGTGCCTCGTGAACTACGCAGCTCCTGCTGGCGTATTCACTCATCATCATCATCATCATTATCAGCCGATGGACGTCCACTACTGGACATAGGCCTCTTGCATGGACCTCCAAGCACAATGGCCTCGAGCCGCCCGCATCCAGAGGCTTGTTGCAATCCGCTTGATGTCCTCGGTCTACCTAGTGGGGGGTCAAAAAAGACTGCGCTCTCCGGTGCGGGGTCGCCATTCCAGCACCTTGGGATTCCAACGTCCATCGGCTCTTCGAACTATGTGCCCTGCCCATTGCCACTCCCTGACTCGCTGAGCTATGTCAGTGACGTTGGTTCGTCTGCGGTTCTCCTCATTTCTTATGCGATCACGCAGAGAAACTCCAAGCATAGCTCGCTCCATTGCCCGCTGAGTGACTTTGAGCCTTCTAACTTTGACTAAATGTAGTGGATATATCTACACGAAAATTACCAACTAGCTATTGTGATTATTTCTTAATACACGTGACTTCGTTTTGACTATTAATTAATTGCTAACTGATCAAAATTACTAACCAATGTGTTTGCCATTGTGATTAACAATGGGCTTTACGAAACACGAAAAATGTAGTGGTATTGATTTGATGTGATGATGAATAAATAATGATGATTGTAAAAGAGATTAATAGTGATTGTAATAGATCTAGGCTCCTTATATCTTTTCCTAAAAACACAGGTATATCCTGGGAGCTTTGCGTATCCAAAGCATTTATCTCTCTCCTAAACGCACATAGACATAATACTCGTTAGAGCATTATTTACACAAGTCGAGACACAAATGCATACAGTTACGAGTTGTTGCCTATAGTGAAAACATTTTAGTAGATTAGTAGAGAACACATCCTCTGCAGTCGACACTAAAATAAATTATGGATAAGGAGTTAAGAGGTGTTATGTTTACTTTACAAATTATGTACACTCAATTCCTCACAGCGCCTGGACTAAAAGTATAATTCAGTTGAAGCAATTAAAATATTAGTGGCTGTGTGAGTAAATGAATTCACACTACTACACACACAAAAACTGCGCATTTAAAGTGGATTGATTCCGAATGAAAATTTGAAACGTATGCTTTTAATCTGGCGGCCTTACAAAAACAGGCGGTTGGGCTCATAGCTTTCAAATGCAAATGACTTGGCACACTCGGCCCAGTGAAACCACCGCACGTATTCACACAGCTCACTCAAATGATACGTCACGTATTTTCAAAAGGAACTAAAAGAAGCACATTAGATTTGGTATTGAATATAAATTGTGAACTGACAGAAGTTCAGAATAGTGAAGGGTCATAATGATGTATCTATAAATAAAACTGTAACAGGTCAAATTCTGTACATTGAAGATATTTTGAAAATTTTTGTTGGAGGGCTTTAAATAATCGATACTGATGCCAGAAACATTTTTTTTTTTGTTTTTTTGTCAGTCTGTCAGTTTGTCCGTGATTTAGTTGACCGGGCATGACGCTGAAACTACTGCATGAATTCAAATGAAACTTTTCACGGTTTAAGAACATAATACGGAGAAGGTTATAGAATACTTTTTATTGCGAAAATAAAATAAGAAGGGGGTGAAATAGGGGTAGAAAGTTCTTAATTTTTAGAGTTATAGTTTTAAAAATTTGTTCATAAATCATAAAAAAATACTAAATATAATGTGATTCAAGAATTTTTAAAATTCAACACCTAAAGTGGTGAAACAGGGGTTGAAATATTACATTGAGCTCCACGCGGACGAAGTCGCGGGCGTCCGCTAGTTTTTCCTAAAGTGTTTAAGACCATATGTATTCGTATTTCAGCTGACAAACGTAGAGCTGTACATAATTTTTTATTATTATTAAAAAAATACTATCTGCTGGACGATTTTTGTAGAAAATTGTATTTAAAGTCAAGTGGTAACCTTGGCCGACGTTTTCAGGTGGCATATAAAATACGTAGTTTCTGTTTCCGTGGGAATACCAGGATAAAACATTACTTATGCACTCGCAAATAACGTAACTTTCTAATTGGTTAAAGAATTTTCAAAATCGGTTTAGTAGATCCGGAGATTACTCACTGCAATGCCACAAACTACCTCGTTATAATATTATTAGTGAATAGATTTTATTACCAAACGCACCGAAGTTTAATGACTCCTACTTTTTGAAGTGGTTTAAAAAGAAAATGCTATTTTCATTTATCTGCCATGAATTTCACATACAAAAGTGTGAGAAGTATCGTTATCGTTCGTTATCAACCCATATACCTCACTGCTGAGCTCGAGTCTCCTCTCAGGATGAGAGGGGTTAGGCCAATAGTCAACCACGCTGGCCCATTGCGGATTGGCAGACTTCACACACGCAGAGAATTCAGAAAATTCTCTGGTTGCAGGTTTCGATGATGACGACGTTTTCCTTCACCGTTAGAGACACGTGATAATTAATTTCTTAAAATGCACACAACTGAAAATTTGAAGGTCATGCCCCGGCCCGGATTCGAACCCACAGCCTCAGGAATTGGAGCTATCACGTCTCTCAAACGTGAGAATGAATATATTTTTTTTCTGGACTAATTAAAAAAAAACTACTTCCACTATCAAACACAGAACCTACTCCATTTAGCTGTCCTAAAAAACAAACAGTAAATATTCGTGTCAGTGAAGTTGTAGTCAAATTATTTCCACTACGGAGCTTCCATTCAGTTCGAAAAACTAATGCGCACTGACGCGTGACTTGATACACGCGAATAAAAGCATATCTCATCACTATTTTACATGCTTTTAGATTAATTGTATAGTACTCGTATATGATATAATTATTGTGATGCACTGTGTAACTAGAGTTATATTTGTTCTATACATTTAACTGTATGCAAGTAAGTTATTTGTGGCACTTTATGACTTACAAACCCAAAGTGCTGGAATGGCGACCCCGCACTAGTAAGCGCAGTGTTGGCCGACCCCCACCAGGTGGACTGACGACATCAAGCGAGTCGCAGGGATTCTCTTGATGCAGGTGGCTCAGTATATGTTTGGAAGTCCTTACAAAAGTCCTGCAGTGGACGTCCATCGGCTGATATGATGATGATGATGATGATGATGACTGACAAATCGGTGGACGTATTTTTCACGCCGTGATCCCTTATCCCAATGCGGACTGGCAGACCTCAACACGTAGAGAATTAGGGAAATTCCCAGGTATGCAGGTTTTTGACGATAGTTTTCCTACACCGTTTGAAACATGTGATACTTAATTGAAATGCACATAACTGAAAAGTTGAAGGCGCATGCCCCTGACCGGATACGAACCTTCGCCCTCCGAATTGAAGGCTGAAGTCATATCCACTGAGCTGTCACGTTTAATTGTGGTGTGTAAAGAATAATAAATAATTAAAATGACATAATGCACATAGTTTGTTGAACTGAATTAATCTAGCATCACGTTCATTTGCCTGTGCCTAACACCGCGTTACATTATTGTTCGCATCCGCTAATATGCGGTTTACACCTGAACACTACTTAATTAAACGGCACTTAACAGTGATTACGGGTAATTTGGTCGCTCACTGTACGTATGTGAGGCGTAGCTTAGGTACAAATATATAGTGGCGGATCGGCATTAATCGGCACCTGCTGATTGCCGAGCAGCAAAAATCGGTACCTATACTACTATAGTATAGGTACCGATTTTTGCTGCTAATACTACTATAGTAGTGCCGTGATAGCCCAGTGGATATGACCTCTGCCTCCGATTCTGGAGGGTGAGGGTTCGAATCCGGTCCGGGGCATGCACCTCCAACTTTTCAGTTGTGTGCATTTTAAGAAATTAAATATCACGTGTCTCAATCGGTGAAGGAAAACATCGTGAGGAAACCATGAATTGCCATTGATGATTGATGCCAAACCATTGAAGTGCATACCAGAGAATTTTCTTAATTCTCTGCGTGTGTGAAGTCTGCCAATCCGCATTGGGCCAGCGTGGTGGACTATTGGCCTTTCCCCTCTCATTCTGAGAGGAGACTCGAGCTCAGCAGTGAGCCGAATATGGGTTGATGACGACGACTACTATAGTATAGGGGTGTAGGAAGTATATAGTTGAGCTCGGGATGGATAGGGGATTAAATGATAGGAAGCAAAAATGGTTACATATTTGTTTCGTTTTTAGCGGTGGGGAAAACCAGAGTTTGAAAACATTTATTACTTCGGCTCGCTAAAATCATCAGAAAATGTTAGCGAAAATTTCGCGTGGGTAAAAAATTTTACCCACGCTCGTGGCTCGAAAAACAGAAATACAAGGTTTTTATTTTGTAACGAAACCCTTCCATTGCCTTACGTTACGGTCAAATCTCACAACTTTTATCAATTAACTATTTTTATTAACCTTTTTCATATCTGAGATGCTGGTTAAATATTACTGAAGTTAGTTAATTTTGGGCGCCCTAAACGTACCCACCAATGGTAAGGGTAATGCTTAAGAAGGTACTCAACAAAAACAACGTGCAAAGTGTACTCCCTAAATACCTGATCATCGTCATCATCATCATCATTCATCATTATCAGCCGATTGACGTCCACAGATGGACATACGCCTCTATCATGGATTTCCAAGCACATCTGTCTCAAGCCGCCAGCATCCAGCGGCTCCTTGCAATCCGCTTGATGTCTTCGGTGCACCTAGTGGAGAGACGACCAACACTTCGCTTTCCGGTGCGGGGTCGTCATTCCAACACCTTGGGACCCAACGTCCATCGGCTCATCGAACTATGTGGCCTGTCCATTGCCACTTCAGCTCCGCGACTCGCTGAGCTATATCAGTGACTTTGGTTCGTCTGCGGATCTCGATAGTGATGATGTTATCATAATTATCGACTAGAATGGATAATACTCCATCCAAACATAAAAATAAAATTGAGTTATCTGTTTGTAATTGTGTTTTTCACGCTATAGCTATACTTATTTAAATGATACCAAACAAAATTAAAAAAAAAAATGAACCCAAATGGCCTGTCACACCACTCTTTAGAAGTTAAACTATTTTTTTTAGAAACAAATGGCGTAGTATCGGAAACCCACTTCACACAAAAGAACTGCTACGGTACAACTTTCAAAAGGCTCACGAGACCGAGCACCACAAGATGTCATGAAATAGACACTACATTATTATATTTGGGCAAATCACTGGATTTCGCACCAAACACGCCATAATTCAAATACTTAAAAACCCCGCTGAATGTCTCACGACAGATTGCAGGAATAATGAGAGACTAAAAAAAATGTATGTCTGCCTATTTGTCCGTGCTAATCTCTGAAACGGCTGAGCCGATATTAATGGAACGTTCAATGAAAGGTAGAGGAGGATAGTAAGCAACATATAGGCTTCTCTTTTTTTGAAAAATAAAAAACATGATCCTGTGAATTTCACGCGAAAGAAGTCGCGGGTTTGCGATAGTATAAAATACGTACTTAATTTAAATCTCATCACGCATAGCTCGGTTGAACTTGCCGATACATTAATTCCTACATCCCTCAGGCCGTAAACGTGGCTTCAAACAAAATTGATTAGTAGGAATATGCTTATCCAAGCGTTTAACCCTAATAAATTATAGCGTCCCACATGACTTTATACCCCTCAATTCAATAACGGCTTTTTAATGTAGTTAGGCATTTATATTGGATTTGTTATAAATTATGCGTGGCCCAAGGGTTTTTACAGCAAGTAAAATCTTGCTGACATATTTTATTTTAAATTAAAGTGAAATATAAATATTCATTTTGGAATACGCCCAATGATTTGTTATGCTAAAATCTCTAAAAATGTGTTGAAGGTACTTAATTAAAATTAAGAATAGAAATTTTGACTTAACATTAAATTATTAACCAGGCCAGTGCTAGTTATTAGTATCTATTTACCTGTCTATACTATCAAGAGTTGTGGCGAGAAAAAAAATAGTGCATTGTATATTAAATAAATCTGCGAAAATTAAAAAAAAATTGTTAATTAATCATATTCTGGACTAAATTTTTTAGGCAATCCATTGGCAATGAATAATGAATATTGATATATTGAAATCTTAATAAATAAATGTAAAAAAAATAATCATCACGAAATCTCGAAAACCACTCAAAGATGAAATTTGGCAGGAAGATAGTTTACAGTTAGTAAACGCCCGCTAAGAAGATAAGAAGATTTTGCAAGAGGGCCGGAATATGGAGGTCTAAGGGCGGACGCGGGCGTTCGCTAGTATATCAATAATGAAAAAAAATTATAATTTTCAAATTTGATATATAAAAGTTTCCTTCAATAGATAAGTCATTGAAGGTCGTCTTATATACGAAATCTCAGACGATAGTTTTTCACACATCTTACGAATAATGTATCAATTTACCAGAAGTTCAAGGCTACGAAACAATCCTCTAGTCATTCCTACACGACTGTGCGCTTACTAAATTACGTATTTAAACGCTTTCAAATTCTCCGCATTTTAAGTCGTTCAAATAAAGGTAGTGCGTAGCTCATGTTATATTCATGGGAAACGTATATAACATTCACTGCCTATGGGAATATTCCGTTTTCACGGTTCCACCGCATTTAAAACTGAAAGGTTCTATTTGAAATTGAAACATTGTTTATTGAAGGCTTTTTATTTTTGAAAAACCTGTATTTTTTTTTATTACAGTAAAGGAAAACGGAACGGAACATGAAATATTTTTAACTATAGAGTATATATTTCAATAAATTAGTTAGGTAATGTATTATCTAAATATATAAAACTCAAAGGTGACTGACTGACATAGTGATCTATCAACACTCAGCCCAAACCACTGCACGGATCGGGCTGAATTTTGGCCTGCAGGTAGATGTTATGACGTAAACATCCGCTAAAAAAAGATTTTGATCAATTCTACCTCAAGGGAATAAAATAGGGGATGGAAGTTTGTATCAAACTTTGACAATTGGAATAAAAATAGATTTTACTCTGGATGTGTTTACACATAGGCTACTTTTCATCCCGGAAAAATACATGGTTCCCACGGGATTTGTGAAAATCTGAGTTCGATGTGGACGAAGTCGCAAGTGTACAAATAAATTTATACTTATAATATCACACCCTTAATCAAAAATAGCTGTTTTTAATATACTTAAGTATCTTTTCATTCAAACTTCAATTAAAAACTACTAGAATATATTTTCTTGCATATTTTAGGGTTTTGAACGGACTATTATGACCAATCCGGAACGGAAGGCATTTATACTGAAGTAGGCTTAATTATTGCCGCTCAATCTTTTGAACGCAAAGATTTTGCAAATTTTTATAATATTCAAAGTTAAAAGAGACCTTCGCAAAAAGTTGTCTTGTTTTAATTAAACGCTACTACGCAAACCATGGCACCCGAAAAAAAATCTTTAAGTTCATTATTAGTATTTAAAACTCCCTTGGAGTAGAAAATGTTTCTGTCACACAAAAATGAACTTTAGTTACCACTGTTTGGGTTCTTATCGTTGAAAACTGGTTAATTTAGTTCCACATCGAGTCATTGGCGGCGACAAAAAAGAATGGTCTCTTAAGATTTACTTTGAATTGTGTCGTTACAGTAAATTGCGGTGAAGGGAAACAAGGAAAGGGGTAAATGGAATACAAACAAGAAAATGACTTTCTTTTTCCTTAGGAAAAGCAAGTATTTTCATTCAAATGGCAGCACAATTTTTGTAAGAATAACCGCAATGTCAATTTCTTACTTTTACATTTTTAAAACACAACTGGAAATGATATATTAAATGTGAATAACGGAGAAGCCGTACCCTCAAAACATCTCAAGCAGGCTCTACTGCAGCAGGATTAACTATCATATTGCAAAGAGTCAGCTACGAGCGGAACTCGGCCTTGCAGCCGATGGTAGTAGGGTTAAGAGGCCTCTTTACAACTACAGCACGTTGAGAACATTTTACAGTCTTGTTTATTTAAACCTGATTCTAATATTATCAAAATAATTAACGTAGATTTGGCTGACCGATCAAATAACTCACACACGCCGACATGTGTAATAAATTCATTATTTTAGAAAATAATATTTTTTAAAGAATTAGAAATTAATGTATGACTTTAATTATTGGATAGAATAGCGTTACTTGCCGAAGTCCATGGCAGTAAATTATTTATTTATTTTTATTCTTTACGCGCAAAGGTGACGAAAAAGAGAGAAATTCCTTTAAATCACTCACATACTCATTCACTCATTTGCTCCAAAACTAATATTTAGCATTATCTGTGGTTAATACGGATTTCGATTGTCGTTTTTTTTTCGGAAAATAGGTAAATGAATTAATTTTTAACAGATAAAGCTAATTTTAAAATTTAAAGAAAAGATTAAAATCAAATACTTCATACTTAAGAGACATTCTTTATTTATGTTTACGCCTATAATGAGACATTGATGAAAAATTATATATTTATGAATTTAGTTATATAATTAGGTTCATTCAATAGTTTTCATATATTTTCTTCACTAAAATTACACCACTAAACATATGTTTAGTGAAGAAGAAATATGAAAAATGTAAATATAGGTATACGTACGTAACTTTATATCTCTGCAAGGATTTTTGTGGAGAAATTTCAAAGTAAAATCTAAAACGCCACTTGGTAAAATTTTGCTTGAAACTCAAGCATAGAGAGTTTTAAAATGAAAGCGGTTCACGATGAATTCATTAAATTCAAAATGGAGCTGAAAAATAATATTATCTAACCGAATAAAGTTGCTCGCACAAAGCCATCGGGCTACTTTAATTTTATTAAGTTTTAGCTAGATTTAATTTAAGTTAAGAATGAGATTTTGACGGCCTCCGTAGCGCAGTGGTATGCGCGGTGGATTTACAAGACAGAGGTCCTGGGTTCGATCCCCGGCTGGGCAAATTGAGGTTTTCTTAATTGGTCCAGGTCAGGGTAATGGGAGGCTTAGGCCGTGGCTAGTTACTACCCTACCGTCAAAGGCGCACCGAAAAAGCGATTAAGCGTTCTGGTACGATGTCGTGTAGAAACTGAAAGGGTGTGGATTTTCATCCACCTCCTAACAAGTTAGCCTGTTTCCATCTCAGGTTGCATCATCACTTACCGTCAGGTGAGATTGTAGTCAACTTGTAAAGAATAAAAAAAAAGGTTTTGTGACAGAGTACCTCCGTCCTATTGCCATGCTGATTTCAAACGATGTTGAAAGATCTTCACTGTCTGAAGGGTACAATTACCAATGTAACAAGGCACGTTAGGCTTAACACATACGCCTAAGGCTAATAGCCTAATCGTGGTACTATAAGGTTCCTAGGCTAACCAAACGGTGGCACTTTGTAGGACGTGTTCTTTGCACACCATGAGAAGTGTTTCTCTTTTTATATGCAACTAGCGGACTTCGTCCGCGTGGAAATTAATGTAAAATTTCAAGCCCTATTTCGCCACTTACAGTTTAAATTTTAAAAATTTTGGAGCCCATTATATTTCGTATTATGATTTATGAACAAATTTTTAAATTTGTAACACTAAAAATGAAGGTCTTTCCATAAAAAAATTCAACCCCCATTTCAGCCCCTTCTTATTTTATTTTCGCAATAAAAATCCTATAACCTTCTCCGTATTATGGTCTTAAATTGTGCCAAGTTTCATTCAAATGAAACTAAACGCGGAAACTACTGAATGTATTCAAATTCATTCAGTAGTTTCCGCGTGATGCCCGAATAACGAAAATCATGGACAGACAGACAGACAGACAAAAAATCGAAAAAATTTTTTAGCTTCAGTATCGAGTGCCCCCAAAAATTTTCAAAATATCTTCAATGTACAAACTGTACCGAATTCGTATTATAAGTATAGATTCTAGATGGCGCTGGCGTCCGTTATGCCACGGTAACGTTTGGTTTTACAAACGGTATAAGTAAAATCTCAAATTGCGATTTAGAATACAAGTATAGAATTCGACCAGTTTTATTATAGGTATAAATAGATAAATAAGGTTACCTATCTACTAAATCCATTAAGTATTACTATAAAATTCTGGATCTATATTTGTAGACTAGCTGACGCCGCGCGGTTTCACTAGCGTGGTTCCCGTTCTCGTAGGAATATGGTGATAATATATAACCTATATAACCTTCCTCAATAAATGGGCTATCTAAAACTGAAATAATTTTTCAAATCGGACTAATAGTTCCTGAGATTAGCGCGTTCAATCAAACAAACAAACAAACTCTTCAGCTTTATAATATTAGTATAGATTCATCAGATTATTATCTATCTGGAAAAGAACTAAATCACGCATTTGTAAATCAAGAAATATCAAACAACATATAAAAACAGAAAAACCAGGCATCTCAATCAAATAAGCTTTTAAACAAAAACCGCTTCATAGACAGTCAGGGTAGACATGTATAAAAGTTACGATGCCACAGACAAACACACAGACCGATACCTCCATGACACCCCACTTTTATACTTCAGGGGTTAATTACTATTTTAACAAAATTATGACTGTCAAAATGAAAACAAACCAGTTCCATTAAGGAGTTGCAAGCTTCGGTTACCTACAGCAAACAAAGCCCGCTACTTCTACGCTATAACTGTTCGGAATATCTCGTTGAAATCTGAAAAGCAATTACTGTTAGAAACCGTGAAAGCCTGCTCCGCGGACTGATTACATAATTCAAAACTACATAATAGTGCCTAGTTGTGAACACTTTCCGAGACTAATTAGCGACTTTCGTATAACATGAGGTTTGTTTTACAAGACGAGAGTGGAATGGTTCTTTGTGTGTTTTGAAGAAAATTTCTGCTAACGTTATCATTATATTTATAACGCGAACTCCTTCGACTTTGCCCGCGTGGAAATCGATGTTTTTCAACCCCTATTTCACCCCTTCTAATAATATGTTAGCATGTTTTATATGTAATAAATAGTTTTAGATATACGTAATTAATCGTTTTGCAAAAATATAACTCAATACATGAATGATTAAATGTATTAAAAAGCTTCTACCCCTATTTAGGCTCAAGATCTCTTTTCTAGTAGTACTCGTACCAATTTTTACAAATGCAACTTGACATATGAAGGACTTTTCATACAAACTTTCAACCTCTTTCAGATTTAATTTTTGCAACAAAAGGTAAGTATTAACTTTCTTTATATTATGGCTTCTAATCATGCCATTTCATTTGAAATTATTCAGTAGTTTCAGCGTGATGCTTGGTTTCAAAAACATGGACAGACAAACAGACAGAAAAAATAGTTTTGGCTTTTAGTTTTTAATGATTCCAACAAAAATTTTCAAAATATCTTCAATGTACAGAATTTGACCTGTTACAGTTTTGTTTGATGTAAGTACATATAGAGCAAATATTAACCTATTAGCTATTTTGGATTAAAATAATATACTAGGCTATACCTGCCTCTACAGTATTCGTTGTACTTTATACAATGTTCTTATATAGTATACCTATCATATTTTAACAATGTTAATATACGTATATTGAACTATACCTAATCCGCTTATATGATACAAAGAAAGCCAAATATACATGTTGTAGGTATATCTTTATTTGTTTTTCTTTCTATTTTTTATTATTTTACGCTTAAAATTATTTTGTAACTTAGGTGAAAGCCTTGTACTATTAAAATTATCCAATATCCATTTCTGGCTTGTAGTTCCCATACATCTATCTACTAAAACGTTATGGGAGTCCTTGCCTAAGGCCGCTGTGAGACATTTTTGGGTATCCATATGTCGAATATGTTTTGTCTGAAATATAATTTGTTTAAGTAACATTTAGTATTTCTTTACAAAGAAAAGAAAGATAAGAGTAAAGGTTTTTTTTTACTATAGATAATTATATTCATCATTATCAACCCACTCACTCACTGCTGACCTCGAGTGTCCTCTCAGAATGAGAGGGGTTAAGCCAATAGTCCACCACGCTGGCTTAATACGGATTGGCAGACTTCACACCCGCAGAGAATTAAGAAAATTCGCTGTACTATATCGATGTCGATATTTCACATCTTCATATTGTAAACCGTAAAAAAAGTGTATACAAAATTTCAGCTCAGTAGGAATTTTCCCCCAGATAAAACCTAGTATTACTGGACTATTAGATTAATTTGGTGCAATTGTAACCCTTATATTATTTAAAACATAATTACCTCAGGGTTGTATAGCCAAATCTGTGTTACGGCGGTATCACGACAAGAAAACAACGACAGTTCACCGAAGAGGCAATCTAGGCACAGATGCAGGTATTGTAGTTTACCGTCTCTCGTGTATAGCCAGTACTGAAATAGGAAGACAAAGTTATTTTACATGGAACCACAGAATAAACATGATCCAGAATGCGTATTTAAAAGCAGCGTTATAAAGCCGGTGAAACCCATAAAAAGTCACACCGCATATACAAACTTTTTTTCATATTTCAAAATTTAACACTGACAACAATTACGTTAATTAATATAATAATCAATAATAAATACCAATTCAAAAATATGTAACATGTTATTTCTTTAGTTTTTGTGAACAGTTAATAAATATTTAAAAACATAAGAAGCCATTTTTCTTTCGACGCTTCGTGTTGTACAGACTCAAGAATGTATTCGTTTTTGAGTTTTTTGTTTGGAGCGGCTACGACACCGTCGTGTTCCGTGGTCCATCTGCCTATTATTCTTTAATCTGTGGATGGAACCTAATAGGAATTTATTTATTAACTACATTTACGCTAAGTATTTCGTAGTGTGAAATTCAGTGCTTAACAAATCCCGCAGGAAGCCTCCATTTTCCGGAATAAAAAGTAGGTAGCTGATATGTTGCTCATCAACCTCCTCTTCTTACAGAGAAAGTCCTATGAAAATCAGTCCAGCCGTATCAAAGATTAGAATAACAAACAGACAAACAGACACGCACACGAACAGAAATACTGTGTGTTTTAGTATCGTATAAGTAATGAGCACTTGAAAACACAGTTTTCCCGAAATCACAGACAGAGAGCACACACATTGGGTACCATGATGGTTTTGCCGTATAGTTTCCGTTACCGCGAGAATATGGAGATAAAATAATAGCCTATGTTATACGAAGTACAGTTGTAGCTCTCTAATGATAAAATAATTTTTCAAATCGGTTTGATTTTGAGTAAAAATAATAGTAATAATAAGTTTCTTTATTTATGGCTACAAAGACCCATTAGTTAGTTACAATCTTAAAAATTATGTTAGTAGGTACACAAATGACATTTAAGAAAATAAAAATAAATAATAAACTATCTCACCGCACCAAAACAGAAAAAAAAATCTGCAGGATCGGCGAGTCAGTCTTGCTTGCTAACATGTTCAAGATCCTATTGGAGCTCGCCCGCAGTCTTGCTAGGAGGGATGACGTCCGTTTTCTAATTATTGCATAAAAATCGTCTGTCCGCTCCTGCGCAAACATACCTGACGCTGAGAAAAACCGCGGCAAGCCCAACAGCATCCTGAACATATACTATTGTTATATATATATATATATATTTTTTTTTCAGTTTGTTTTTTTTTATGCATTTATAATGTTGCTTTAGATTCCACACCTGTTGACCTCCTTGATGATGGCATAGCTTGACAGCTACAAGACCGGTACTATCTTTTGGAGAGATATCTGACTCTAGGCACATGTCGTATTTGCCTCTTATAAAAATCTAAAAAATAAGTTTTTTTTTTTTTATAAATTTCCCCAAGTAGGCAAATGGTTAGTAACAACAGCAGCTATGGTTAATTTATTTATGAAATAACAATTGATTTTTTAGGCAATTCAGATTTCTGTTTTTTCTCTATCTATATTGTTTTTTTTTTTAAATAGACACATTCACTCCCAGCTGTAACTACTGGTACTGAAAAACTGAAACTTTGTATATGAAAATAGGGTTTACTGTTTATCTTTTACAAGTTGACCCTTGACTACAATCTCACCTAATGGTAAGTGATGATGCAATCTAAGATGGAGGCGGACTAACTTGTTAGGAGGAGGATGAAAATCCACACCCCTTTCGGCTTCTCCACATCGTACCGGAAAGCTAAATTGCTTGGCGTCTTTGCCGGTAGGGCCGGGCCAGAGACAAAACCCACCAGCCAGACCGGGATCGAATCCAGCACCTCCGTCTTATAAATCCACCGCGCATACCAATGCGCCACGGAGGCAGCGTGAAACTCTTAATGTCCGTTAATTCTTATAAATTAGAATCAGTTTTTCCATGTGGAACAAATTACTCCTGTCTCCTAGTTATATACTAGCTAACACCCCGCGATTTTATTCGCGTAGTTCCCGTTCCCGTGAGAATTCAAGAATAAAATATAGCCTATGACACTCACAAACAGCGTGGCTTTCTAGTGGTAAATAAAAGAAATTTCAAAATATGGTTTCTAAACTAAAGGTGGTACCAGACCTGACCATTCGCAGCTGTGTCATTAGGTACAACCAAATCGGGAAACACGTTATTCAGATACCAGTCAAATGAATGGCATTTTAGTTTTTCGCGCAATATTTTCCTTTCACTAACATCACCGAAATCTCCTTTCTGGTTTACGATTCTGTCGTAAAAATATTGTGCGTACTCATCAAGCCAAACCTGGAAATATATATTGAAAATTGAGTAAATAATAATTATTATTGACACTTTTCTCTCTATTATAAAGTTTCACTATTTACAGTTTTCAAAATGCTCTCGAATTTTCATATCCATTGTTTTTTTTTTAAATATTTGTCATATCTTTTAAATATGACCAATCTTCCCATTCCCCTCCAACTTGTCGGGAAAGTCTGTATTAGAAGTGCATACGACAATAGTCCAACGGGGCGAGGATCGAACCACCACCCCTCGATGACGAGTCCGAACGCTCTTACCGTTAAGTTATTGAGGCTATAAAATCTATCCATTGTTTAACTAACAAGCGTTGGAATACCCTAAGTTAAAATACCTTAGTCGATAAAAGTTGTTATTGCATAATTAATACTGATAAAGGAAAGCTTTTAATGAATAGTTTCGCTAAAATTTATAAAACTATGTAGACATTTCGAAACAATATCTAAAATGATTAATGTTAACTATTCTAAAAATTCTAATAAAGCTGCTGCCAATATATATAATATAGACTATACAATTTATAAATATTTTATAAATTGTATACTCTATATTATGTACTACCCTTGATACAAAAGTAGCTTTAGACACTAAGTTGGTATTAAGGGAAAATAACCTATTTGGAAATAAGGAAAAACCAAATTACCTCTGCCAATCGCACGGAATTTCTCTTAAAATTGTCCTGGGAACCTTCATAAGGAAAAATCGTCCTGTAAACGTGTCCCACATGTGAGCACGGGACAATCTCCAATGTCCCGCCACACATCCACACTTTGAATGACAATTCCAAATTCTCCCCTCCCCATATCTCGAATTTCTCGTCATAATAACCGAGATAACGAAAAAAGTCTTTGTCTATAGCAAACAAACCTCCTGCTATAGTTGGCGTATTTATTGGTTTATCTAAGTTATTAGCTCTTTGAGCTGCAACATTTTTTGGTATCGGTGTCCATACAAAGTTCAAATTCCAGTTGAAAGCACCGATCTGAAGGTCTTCACTCTTCTGTGGTACGTATTCAAACGTGGATGGGTCAATGAAATCAATTACTGGACTAACTACTGTTTTGTTGTTTTCTACGATCCTTTCTATTAACGGTTCGAGCCAACCTAGAAAATGATGGGGTTAATATGCGATGGGTTACAAAAATTGAATAAAGGTCTATAAAAAATGTAGAATCGTTTCTTCTCGACATCCACTGCTGGACATAGGACTTCCGAACATCACGACACTGAGCCGCCTGCATCCAGCGTATTCCTGCGACTTGCTTGATGTCGTCAGTCCACCTGGTGGGGGGTCGACCAACACTGCGCTTTCTAGTGCGGGATTCCAGCACTTTAGGACCCCAACGTCCATCGTCTCTTCGAACTATGTGCACCGCCTATTGCCACTTCAGCTTTGCAACTCGTTGAGCAGGTAAGTAAGTTATTTGCTCGTAATTACCATCGCTATGCTGGTAAAAGCCTGCCCTAGATAAGTAAAGGAAACTATCTAACTCCCTAACCACAGTCAACAGAATTTTACTCCCGTGGGAACATTCCACATAATAAATCGAAATCTTGTAGCTTTGCATGTATAAATAAACTGACCGGACTTATCTTATAATCGTCTCCTTTGGGACGGTCCGGTATAAATTAGAACTACAGTTCATGCGCTGTAGCATAGTGCGGGTGACAGTTCTTTTCACTCTTGAAAGTTTGCCGCGATTCACGATAATAGTACGTATTATGAACATACAGTCAACTGTCACCTGCACCATGCTACAACGTACATAGTATAAATTTTAATTTTGTAAAATAATGACATACCCTCAGTACATTCACAATGGCTATCAAGAAACACTACTATGCTAGTAGTCGCCTGCTTCACACCTATTATCCGCGATCTTATCAATCCTTCTCGGCGTGTAGCTCTAATTAGACGTATTTTGGGATATTTCCGAATATGAGCTCCTAAGGTTTCTTTCAGATGAGCTGGAATAAAAAATAAAATATAAATATAAATATAAATAAATATACTTAAACAATACACATCACTATCTAGCCCCAAAGTAAGCATACAGAGTAGCTTGTGTTATGGGTACTAAGATAGTTGATATTATAATATTCATATACATTTATATACTACATATAAATACTTATATAATGGTATAAATACACGCAGACACTGGAAAAGACCCATTTTCATCACACGAATATTTTACAGTTGTGGGAATCGAACCCACGGCCGTGGATGCAGAAAGCAGGGTCACTACCCACTGCGCCACGCGGCCGTCAAAATAATTGCTCGAAAGTTCTGCCATCCTACCTTTTAAAAGATATGGTACGCTATCCTTAAGATAATAAAGATTATAAAGATAAAGGTACGTACGCCAACGCAGGCTTTTTGCAGTTCTAGAAAAAGTAAAATTATTATTTTTTTAACAACGTTTTGTTATACCTGTTATCGCCGTTTAGTGTCGGAAATAGTACTGTGACGGATAATACGTCGCTCGATCTCGTGTTAGCTTCAGTCTGCTCGTGGCGTTCGAGCCGTCCACATCTCTTGTTGTGTAATTCTTTATGGGTTACTTGGGATAGGCGGGGAGAGTGACTTGAGTGGAAAAGGGGAGTGTTTGATATCAGTAAAAGGCGCCTTTAACCCTACATACATCGTTCACAAGTGCGTGACTCCACTCAAGGTCATTCTCTGCCATTCTAGGGTCTTATTTTGGTTACAGTTTGATTTGGTAATTAAGTTGTCCTTACAAGTGTTGTGAATCATAACCTTTGTTCGACATTAGTTTTCTTATATTTGTAACCACCTTTTGAGTCCTATAATATACCTACTTAGAAGAAATATGCAGCGTTTTCTAAGAAATATTTCTAAAGGCTTGACTTTTTCCGAAACTTATCGTCATAAACCATTCGATTTACATAAAACTGTGACAAATTATGTATGTAAATCATCCTCGTTAAGTCTACTGGTGAAATCTAACAAAACTATCTATTGGTGAAATGAGAGATGAGACGTAGATACTTTGTTTTACATACTTACAGCCAGTTTCTTCATGTAAAGCTAAAGTAACAGTAAAAGTAGTAAGTAGAAAAGAAGACTTTATTTTTCAGTGAATAAGACCGTCACTTTTGATTTATGACGGTACTTTGACTGTTACTTGCGATGAAGAAACTGGCCGTTAGAAGGATACACAATATTTTCAATAATCTAAGGTTGTCCTTTTACGGCATGTAATAAATAAATTAGTTATTAATTGTTTGACTTACGCTTATCAGAATAATCGTCTACAAGTATAATTTCTCTTAATAATTGTGCAGGCGAGCAATACAGCACGGAATGTATTGTACGTAGCAATGTTGACCACGCTTCGTTATGGAAACATATTATTATAGTCACCGCGTGTGAATTGCTGAGATAGTATGGTTGACGACACCTGTAATCATCGCTTACTTATATTAATTATCGATTATCGAATATCAATTAATTATATCATAAAAGCTTATTTTTATGTACGTGTATAAACTACGGTTGCCTATGTAAAGGTGGCCGTATATAGTGGTACCATTGTTAAGACAGTTCAGAGTGAAAAGGAGTTAGCACCCTATATGACAAGGATAGTGGTTGAATTTTATCTAGTGCAGTGTGTAGATTCAATCATCTCTAACATTTTCCCAAGATACTTTCATCTCATTTTAAAGGGTTAAATATAATTCCGTACGTAAGAATATTCTCAAGACTACTGTATATAGTAATTACTGATTCAGTAAATTGAATTATAAACAACTTTATATAAGCAAATTACATACCATTCGTCCCTAAAATCGGGCAAGGCGCGGTCAACGGATATCAAATCGCTAACAAATTGATTGAAGGCGTTGTCCTGCCAACCCTTCTTTATCAGCATTCGTACATTGTCTCTGACGTAATCTTTTACATGAACAGCCTTCCCAAGCCCACCTAAAATTAAAAAAAAAAATCAAGTTGAATTATAGTAAAAATTACTTAAATAATATAAGAAGTCAAAAACAGTTAAATTATTTAATTAGTTATATTACAATTAGTTAAAGCTCTGTGATGTGATACGAGGTATAATAATATTACGTAAGTAATAAATAAAAAACTATAATTATTTTTTAACTAAGTATATAAATTACTAGTTTAGTAATACTAGTATAGTAGTTTAGTGTTTAGTTTAGTAGTATCTTTTATGCATCGAATAAATATGCTTCATTTTTTGCTAGCTCTGTTATAAAGATTATCACTTTACATAATAGGTATAGAAAACATAGAAAAGATTTTGCTTTTGTTATTTATTTAAACAATTCTTTCTTTAGAAATTGCGACATGCAATAACAGAAAACAAATCAAAGTTATCTCATATTTTCTTGGCTAACATGAATCTTGGATGAGTATATATTTTTAACATATTTTTTATATAATAGAACAGCTAATTGGCTCTTAAACCTCTGGCGTATTAAAAAAATAAGCTAATAAAAAAATATAGTTTCGAACTTCAATGTTTCACCCGCTGATCTAATGATATCTGCATCCGCTTATTCAAGTAATTGGCGTAGCAGCCAACTTAACTTGAAAATACTTTTAACGGAAAATATTTTCAATCTTGTTATGCATGACTAGTTTTGAGATCATGTTCCATGTTATTCGTAATGCCGGCTCCACATTAGTGCGGTGAAGCTTCGTGAACACGCGAACGTGAATGAGGACGGTATTCGCGGGGTTCACGCCTTCACGCCTGTTCCCCGATCATAGTCGGTATTTTGTCCCGCGACAGAGTTTTCGCGCCCGGCGTTCACGCATATATACATCCACATTCACCGTATTATTTGATTAATACCACGGCTAAAACTAACGTGACATTAGGTCGGAGTATGCCCGTCTAGTTTCGAACCCATACGGGGCCCTTAGTCATGAGCCGGTTCTTGCATCGCGGCACGTTCCAAACTGCGAAGCGGCTGCGCACACCGCATCGACACTGTGACGTCGCAACATAAAGCGCTAATGGGGCATAGGACTTAGTAGATCATAATTTTCCGTCCATCTTTGTTAGATGATTGTGATAATAAGTGGAACCGTCAACTTAACGTTTAATATAATTTATAACCCGTGCGCATTAACTTGACACCTGGCTAGCAAACACATCTAGTCATACAAACACAGTACAAACATCATTCGAGCCAGGTGTCAAATTAATCCGCACAGGCTGTACGCTTAAAATCTGAAGTTTGTGAGTTCATAATTTGTACAAGTACGAGTAGGTAGTTAAAAAAGTATTACCTAGTGGATGTCTTCGATTCTTGATGGCATATAATTTATGTCTATAAGGTATATTTCTCATGATTGGGCCAAGTAGATTCCATCCTGGAATTAAAGAAATCATTTAAATTAGGTACTTTAAATAATAATAAAAAAAAACAAGATGGGAATATTATAATACGAGGATTCGTTGTTCATTGTGATGTTTGTTAATTAACTATAATGTTGAACTGTGTGCGTGGCGGCACCTGAACTGGGTCCTAACTGAAAATCACAGATGGACGGATAGACGGACGAACGGACGGATAGACCGACGAATGGACGGATAGACGGACGAACGTACGGATGGACAGAGTCTTAGTAATAGGATCCGGTTTTACCCTTTGGATACGGATCCCTAAAAACATATAGGATTCTAAAATTTTGGGCGTCTGTATGTGTAAGTCTATAATTTTTTTGTACTACTTTTTTCTATACTTTTATTTTATCTATAATTGTACATATTATGTTTTCTGTGTCTATACCTACTAATATTATACAGAGATAAACTTTGTGGTATTGTTGCAGGTAATCTCTAGATTTGCTGAACCGATTTCGAAAATTATTTTGCCACTGCCAGAAAGCCACGTTATCTGTGAGTGTCATAGGCTATATATTTTCGGGAACATCGGGAGTGTAACGAACGAAGCCAAGCTATAGATTGTAAATGACGTCGTGTATGTGTATAAAATTACAGTATTTAAAAAGAACTTACCCTTAAAGTTATTTGACATTTTAAAGGAATCAGAGTTACTCGCAAATCGTTGCAAAGCCTTTTCATACATACCATAGCCTCCGAGTAACAACTTACTCGTTTTATATTCCCTTAACACTGCCATAAAAAACATTATACCCCAAACGATTAATAACATCACAAATATTTTGAAAAACTGTCTTATTATTCTTTTGAATTGAAAATAATTAAAACGATAAGTAAAAAATCTTTTAAGAAAATTCATGAAAGGCATTTTTTTGGCACTTAATTTTGGACGTAGCATTGAAGTAAATGTCCTTAAAATACTTAAATGTTTAATTCATAAATCAATTAAAGAACCGCAATGCAAAACTGTGTTATGAAATTACTATTTTTTTCTTTTTAATTTACCTTATATTTTATATCAAAAATATTTAAATCTACCCGTATTTTTAACAAGGATAATAGATAATTTAAGGATATTGACATATTTTGGCATTTTTATTATGTTATACAATTAAATAAATTGTTAACGTTTTAGTACTATTACAAGAGTCGCATAAAATAATAAACAATCACATGAATAAAATCGTAAAATCGACTTATAATTTTTGGTCCAAAAATAACGAAAAAGTTTTCACAAAAGAGTCAAATACTGTGAGGCCGTCTAAATAAAACTGTAATACTGAACAAGTGTCTGATACAACGCCTTTCTTGTTATGGATTATTTTTCTTTGTATCGAAACGGGACTTAAGCCTTATTCTTATTTCTACATTATCAACTTTTTCACCTTTTGTTACAATAAATATAATAGAGTGATACTTTATTTTTTGTCACAAAGGTAATAGGTATATTATTATAATAGATAAAGTCGTAAAAAAAATATTTTATATTTTCCTTAGAAGAATTCAAATAAAAGAAAACATCAGATCATAACATTATGGTAAAAAAACAATGTTGATAATAAAAAACACCAAGTCATATAATACTTTTTAACCGACTTCCAAACAGGAGGAGGTTCAACGTTCGGCTGTATGTATGTTTTTTTTATGTATGTCGATAATTCCGTCATTTATGGACCGATTTTGAAAATTCTTTTTTGTTTTGTAGGATTAGATTTTTTATACAACTAAGTCTCAATGCTGCGTCTATCTGTACGCCACAATTGTCAAAACAAATTGGATATTAAGTTGAAGTAGATATCCTAGATTAACATACAAGACACGTTTTGTCCTTAATCCTCGATTTAAAAAATAAATTATATTTATGTTAAATAAATATAATTTTTTTTAACTTAAAAATTACTTTTAACAATAAACCATTGCAATAATTCTAACAATTGTCAAACTAAAGAATATTTCGGGTTCCACCTTCAACATACAGAAAACATATGTGCCTACAAATTCTATCATAAACATTGCAGATTAAAAATTTCGTTGTTTTATCGTGGTAACACGTCATCAACCCATATTCGGCTCACTGCTGAGCTCGAGTCTCCTCTCGGAATGAGAGAGGTTAGGCCAATAGTCCACCACGCTGGCCCAATGCGTATTGGCAGACTTCACACACGCAGAGAATTAAGATAATTCTCTGGTATGCAGGTTTCCTCACGATGTTTTCCTTCACCGATTGAGACACGTGATATTTAATTTCTTAAAATTTCTTCTTAAAATTTCTTAATTTCTTTTTTATCGTGGTACCCGTTTAAATAATATTCATAATGAACAACCAACGAAATAAGTTTAAAATCAACAAAGACTTGGTGTTGGTGGTAGGTCAAATTGGCAGAAACATCAACCTTGGGGTTTTTTTTTAGCCGGTAGGACTTCGGCACTATCCGGTTCAAGATGTCCATGAGGACTTTTTTCCTCTTAAATAAAGTGCTTGCTTATATAATAAAAAAGTAAATCCTAAAGGCCAATTAAAAAAATCGTATGCGAATCGAATAAGTCTTCATGTTTGTGTTTACGTTGAACTAACTGCGAAGCGAGTCCGCTTTCATATCCAAGCACTAATACGCGGAATCAACATTGACGTAGTGATTCAGTTTGCAGTAGGTAAACGACGCCCTGCGGTTTCACCCGCGTAGTTCCGTTCCCGTGAGAATACGACGATAAACTATAGCCTATGTCAATCACAAATAATGGGGCTTTCCTATGGTAAAAAAATTTTTGAAATCAGTTCAGTAGATCTAGTGATTACCCCCTGCAATACCATCAACTTTACTTATAATATTAGTATTGTATAACACGCTAATTGACCTTTTTTGTAATACTTGCTCAAAGAGCCTTGTTGGATGGTTAGTGTTGCTAAACAAGAAATTCTGGACTCGTGGGGGATCGTGAGAAATACTTATTACGTGTTTTTTTCTCTAGAAATTCTGGAGGGGAGCTGTTCGTATTCACCCCCATGCTCTGGATACCACCATATGCTGTCAGCCCCGTTCCTTAGTAATAACGTCTGATAGTGATCGTTTAAGAAATTAACATTATTGTCCTAATCATGGCAACCCGCATAGAAGCAACCCACACACCAAAAATCCTCAATCGGCCCATCCGGGGATCGAACCTAAGACCTCTTGTAAATCCACCGCGCGTATCACTTAAGCTTAGACCCATCTAAGCTCTATATTATGCCCTCTACTATAAAGATGGAGGTCTGACCGAAGCGGGCCATTTAAATGAGCTGATAATAATAGGAAGAAACCACGACATAGCTTAACGTGTCGCGAAGCTAAAATGGTCGGAGCATATAATTTGAGGAGTTGGAATCCCAAGGGGCTGAAATGGCAACCCTTCACCAGGTGGACTGATGACATCAAGCCTGTCACAGAGACTCGCTGGATGCAGACGGCTGGCTTGGTGTTTGGAAGTCCGTACAAAACATTCATGTCCTGCAGTGGATGACCATCGGCTGATGATGATGTTTGAGATTAAATAAAAGTTATTACATAAATTAGTCCATCTGACATCAATTAAAAATTTCATTCTAGTCTCTGATATAATCGACCTCTATCGCATCTATCCTGGGAAAGTATGAACGAGACTAAACCGAATACCGTATTCTAAATCAACACACAATTGTTCGCAACAAAGCCTCTGAAACGAGTTCTTCGAAAGCGTACTTCCTTCAGGAAATTACTCTTTCTATAGAAACGAGTAATGTTTTACAATGAGAAAAAATATTCTTCAATCATTATATTATACATACAAGCAGTAGCCTGGAACTTCGCCTGCTTTAACACGTTCGCTGCGGCACTGATATTTCCATACTTTCCCTTGGTACGAGGTCCACCGACCTCGTAATTCTTGAAGGCGCTAAAATCTCATTTATTAAATACTTTAAGCATTTAAAGTACGAGGTCAATTGACCTCGTATTGCAGGTTAAATATTACATGCACTGAATGCTTTTCCTGATTTTAATGTATATCCGTTATTGCAATTTAACCTATAAAACCTTATGTTTTTTATCATGTGATTTTCAGTTTCATTTTAATTTATTCAGTAGTTTCGGTTCGATACACTTTTAAAAAATGCTTGTTTTTTTTGTTCATACAAAAAATTGTATGTTCTTAATAAAACAAGCAGTAAAACTGGTACAAAGTATTTGTTCAGTCCAATTACTCGACACTAAAGGAGGTACGGTATGAGGAAAGAATGGACCAGCAAACTTCCTGGCAACATCATTCTTATCAACCCATAAGTCTCCTGTCAGAATGAGAGGGGTTAGGCCAATAGTTCACCACGCTGGTCGCTGGCCCAATGCGGATTTTCAGAATTCACGATGGTTTTCCTTAACCGTTTGAGACACGTGATATTTATTTTCTTAAAATGCACACATCTGAAAAGTTGGAGGTGCATGCCCCGGACCGGATTCGAACCCACACCCTCCGGAATCGGAGGCAGAAGTCACATCAACTAGGCTATCACGGCTCACAGCAACATGCAGAATCATAATCTCTAGCTTTTCTGTAAACAGAATGCGGTTATCGAATTATGCACACTCAATGCCTCACAGCGCCTGGTCTAATAGTCAAGTCATGTAAAAAGAAAAGAAAACAGCAGTAATGTAATTTAACTTAACCATCATTAAGATTTATCATTTTATTTTAAAATTATTATACTTAACATATTTGTGCAAGGTGAAAGTATTTATATCATTACCAATCTCAGACTAAATACATAAGGACTAGTATCGCACCCAAATTAACGAACAAAATTTTCTGCCATTTTCTAAGGAAAACGAGCTTAGATTTCATACATACCTTATACTAAACTAGCAGTTTTTGTTTGTTTTTTACACTATTTAACCACACAAAAAGGTATTTTTACGGAGGTTCTTAACCGACGGACACGATTGTAAAGTATGAAACATCGATTCTATTGAGACAGTGTTTATAATCGCATAAGATCGTTGATCATATACTTTGACAGAAAAATAATGTCTTGCGAGGCAGGTCTTTATCTAATTAGTCTGTGTTACCAATAGAAAGTTGTCGGTTGAAGCATGTTAGTGATTCCCATACGCGCCACCACTATAAGCTTCCCATAATTAAAGTTGAGCTGTTCGTAGCAAAGTTTCGAGATCATCTAATTCCGCTGCTAATCCACCTTTATTATTCAGCGTCACACTCCCGAAGTGTAATTAGTTGAGAATGTCACTTGAATAATGTGCGTAACAATCATGGGGAAATGTATTGGTAGGTATTAGATAATTCTACTAATATTATAAACGTGAAAGTTTGTGTGGATGTTTGTATGGATGTTTGTTTGGATGTTTGTTACTCTTTAACGCGGCAACTACAGAACAGATTTGGCTGAAATTTGGAATGGAAATAGATTTTATTCTGGATTAACACATAGGCTACTTTCATCCCGGAAAAATTCATGGTTCTCGAGGGATTTGTGAAAAACTAAAATTCACATTCATAAATTACACGCGGACGAAATCGCGGGCGTTTGCTAGTTTCACGTAAGACTAGCTCAGAATTGTAATTAAATTATGTATATTAGTTTGTGTAACTTACAAAAGTTTATTTGTTTTCAAATTGGTAGACAAACAAAATACAGCGTTAGATGTTTGTACATAAACATGTAAATTCAGAATTAATTAAATACAAATATATACAATACGTTTAACTTAATATTACTTTACTGAACAATTACAGACGTATGTACAATTTACAAAACGTAAATAAAATTATTGTTGATTACAGTAAAATGTATTTTGCGTAAATTGTTATTGTGTAATTATTCTAAGCACTCCCAGTTTCGTGTAGAATTCGAAAATTTGTACTAAATAGATTATTTCGGTTATTTCTACGTGTACATGTAGTTAGTGAAGATTCGTCCTTTAAGTGTGTGAAGTATTACCTTTACCAGCCTATTTTAAAGATACTATTATAGTAGTGTGTTAAAGTTTGTATTAAAGTGTTGTGAATCATAAACAAAGGTTTATGATTCACAACACTTGTCAGGACAACTTTTTTTTTATTCTTTACAAGTTAGCCCTTGACTACAATCTCACCTGATGGTAAGTGATGATGCAGTCTAAGGTGGAAGCGGGCTAATTCATCCTTAATTAATTAACAAATCAAACTGTTACCAAAATAAGACCCTAGAATGGCAGAGAATGACCTTGAGTGGAGTCACGTACTTGTGAACGATGTGTGTAGGGTTAAAGGATCCTTTGATAGTCGACTAACACTCCCCTTTTCCACTCAAGTCACTCTCCCCGCCTATCCCAAGTAACCCATAAAGAATTACACAACAAGAGATGTAGACGCCTCGAACGCCACGAGCACACTGAAGCCGTCCGTACCGCAATTCGTTGCTACGCGGCGATAACAATACCTTCAGCTCGTGCGGATTAACTTGACACGTGGCTCGAATTATGTTAGTACTGTGTTCATTTGGCTGTGTTTGGTAGTCAGGTGTCAAATTAATGCGCACGAGTTATAACGGCTCACTACAGGGCCAGCATTCACTATCTTTGACGTATTCTAGTTGTCATAATATAAACGAAATTGAAATTCTATGTAAAATGTCATCCGGTGCTTACTGGTGGATATCACAAAGTTTGATGTTTATTTTAATAAATAATTTAATAAATAAAGACCAAAATAGTGAAAAGGCCAGCAGTATGATACTGTTCAAGCTACTGTTACACATGCTCATTTCAAGCACGAAAGTATTCTACTATTGAGCAGTTGCTACTTATTAGCATGTGTATGGCAACATTGCTAATAATGAGCATGCTTATTTCGAGCTTGCTCAAGAATCAACAGTCGTGCGATTTATGAGCATGCTACTTGCTACGCAGGTGGAAGGGGGAGTGCTTTTAGCGTCTGAACAGGTTTGTTTATTGAGTATGCTAGTCGATCAGCACTCCTATTCTGTATTCTCCTTACCTTTATCTCTCCCTGTCTAACACGATAATATAGAGAGAAAGCGATAGATACAAATTAGCATGTGTAATAGTAATGTTTGCTTTGAGTATGCTTATTCAGGAGCATATTTAAAAATAGCATGCTTATTGCTAGAAAATGTAAACTGATGATAAGCACTTAATAGCACGTTTTAAGCATGCTGTTTTAGAGCATGTGAAACAGTACCTTTACAGTATTTCGGCGTCTGTGTTTCCTGACACTTACAAGTTTACCTTCAAAGCAAGAGTAAATCTTCTAGGCAAGCGTGCTCCAACTTAGATCGTATTACTTCAGGCATAATTGTAGTCAAGCGCGAGTCTATCATCTATAAAAAATAGTAAGATTAGATTCACCTAAATATTTCCTGCATCTTTTATAATACTATTTAGCAAAAGACAGCACTTTTTATCTATTTTTCGTTTTTTCTCTAGAGTTAAGATATATAAAGCTATTCGTCCTTTGTTTCCGTGGTTCGACCTTCGATTTAGAATTTCGCCTTATTTGACTGTGGCTACTAGCTATTTGTTTTCTTGAAACTTAAGGGTCTGTTATAACTCCTTATTTTAATAAAACTTTTCTCATATATCGTGTACTACACTAGTTTGTAAATAGCGCGAACAATCAGTTTCAATTTATAAAATCCTGCGGATTTGGAAGCCAACACGAATAGAGATAAATGGGTGAGGTCACTACGTGGGGAAGTAGCTAAATATTCCCATTAGAAATTTTGTTGCTCTCAGTTGTATGACTTCTATTGCAAGTATTGGCCTTTCAAACTCAGGTTTACGCGAATCATTGTTTTAATAGGTTAGCTGACTTCTTTGGACTTGACTTTTTAGGAATCGATTTTTCATATAAAGCCCCCGGAATGAAAAAATAAGTGCAGTAAAATTCGATGAACGAATGACAGCGTTACGTTTTTTGTGCGCCATCTATTCTGCGTTGTACGCTGTTGGCAGACGCTCACGCTGCGGCCTGCTGTGCTTCGGTTGCGCACCTTTACTTTTCAGGCGTCAGTATTGAGACGTACATATATTGCACGTGTATGCTTCAGGGCAACATACACCTATTTAGACAGTCGATCTGAAAGAGTAAACTACATTCGTCCGTCGAAGCTGACACACTCTTTTTTAAAATGGTTTGAACTTGTTCATTATTGGTATATAATTTATAAATAAATCGAAAAAAAATTATCATATTGAAACGTGGTAACATGAAAATTTTAATTTTTTAATACTTATTACGCTGATTTGTATCTACTAGTAAACAAAGTTTACATTTGCTACCAATAAGCATGCTATTTTTAGGTATGCTCCTGAATAAGCATGCTCAAAGCAAACATTCCAATTACACACATGCTAATTTGTATCTATCGCTCTCTGTCTATAGTATCGTGTTAGATAGGGAGAGATGAAGGTAAGAGAATAGAGAATAGCAATGCTGATCAACTAACATGCTCAATAAGCAAACCTGTTCAGACGCGCTAAAAGCACGGCCCCTTCCACCCGCGCAGCAAGTAGCATGTTGATTCTTGAGCAAGCTCTAAATAAGCATGCTCATTATTAGCAATGTTGCGATACACATGCTAATGAGTAGCAACTGCTCAATAATAGCATGCTTTTGTGCTTGAAATTAGCATGTGTAACAGTAGTTTTAATCTCACATTATTCTTTTAGATTCTTTGTACCTATAATGAAAATCGGAATTTACTTGCAATCGATTCTAAACAAAACAAACAAATAAAAAACTAACAACGTACCGCTTTCACACAGTACAGGCAAACTCATATAAACTATATTTTTATAAGGCCCAGTTTCATTCAGCACGTATCCACTATCGGCTTCGCTAGTTTGCGGTGGCCATATTATTTGTTTGCTCTGTTTTCTGCCTGGAAGTGTACTCGTAGTCACTTCCTCGAGATTTAGTTTACTATTGTATAACAGTAACACTTTTAGATCAATGACGATTCTGATTTTATTTTCAACCGGCATCAAAAAAAGGAGGATGTTCTCCATTCGACGCTTTTTATGTTTGTTACCTTATTCTTTATTAACTTCGTCATCTATTCACCAATTTCAAAAATTCTTTTTGTTTGAAATAGTAGGAATACTTTCAGTTTGGTAATTTTGTGTTAAAATCAAATAACTTAAATACCTACTACGTATTTGAAGTCGGTTCCATTTTTATGTATGTAACAGATTAAATTAGTTACTGTAACTAATGTAATACTATTATTATCTGACTCTCTGACATGTATAAAACGATTATATTAAATGATTTTATTTAATCTCTACTTCCACGAACTTAGCTTCTAGCGAACAGTGTGACATGAGAAGCTACAAAACGAAACTCTGGATATCCTGTTTATTGTTTTTAATGAAACTTTCGGAAGATTAAGTCAATATTAACTAATTAATACATGAAAAACAAACATTGTACGGCTGTTTGTAAAATAAATCAGGTTATAAAAGTTCGAAATTAATCAAACATCATGTAACGTAATTAAAGCGTTTTTCAGATAGCATGGCAACGGTGACAATTCGTTTCACTCTTGAAAGTTTAAAAATGGCAACTGTCAACGTACACATCATCGTCATCAACCCATATTCGGCTCACTGCTGAGCTCGAGTCTCCTCTCAGAATGAGAGGGGTTAGGCCAATAGTCCACCACGCTGGCCCAATGCGGATTGGCAGACTTCACACACGCAGAGAATTAAGATAATTCTCTGGTATGCAGGTTTCCTCACGATGTTTTCCTTCACCGATTGAGACACGTGATATTTAATTTCTTAAAATGCACACAACTGAAAAGTTGGAGGTGCATGCCCCGAACCGGATTCGAACCCACACCCTCCGGAATCGGAGGCAGAGGTCATATCCACTGGGATATAACGTACACATGCTATCTGAAACTTAAGATGAAAAATCATGCATGTTTGTTTCTTCACATTCAATATGATATTTTTTCATCATGACAAGTATAAACGCCTTAGAGCTTTAATAATTCAACGGTAAGAGAGGTCGGACTCATCAACGTGGTAGTTCGATCCCCGCCCCGGTGGTCTATTGTCGTACCCACTGCTACTACAGTCTTTCTGACTAGTTGGAGGGGAATGGAAATATTGGTCATATTAAAAAAAATATAGCAAATATTCTTTAAAACAAAAAAATAAAAATTAATAAATAACAAAGATTGTAATTCATCATAATATCTTCGATTTTTCACAAATCCTGCGATTCGATGAAATTTAGCGTAACTGTGAATCCAGAGTAAAATCTATTCCACGTTTCAGCCTAATCACTTATGTAGCCGCAGCGCAAAGGAGGAAAAGCATACACAGTTAGTTACACACAAACTTGTAAAACTTGTGTGGTAAAAACATAAGTTAAAGGGAGCGTATACTATCTCATATTTCTACCCCGTGTTACACAGGCTTTTTTACGTCATCTGAGATTATCCGCTGTCATGGCCGGAGTGGATTTGTGCGCACTTTTGTTATGTTTGCTCGAACGGTTGCGAAGATCTTACCATTTATAGCCTGCCCAGAAAAATAAAAAACCTTGCCTTGTTTGTTATTGCGGAAGAAAAAGAACATAATTTCTTCTACTAGCATACTATGCATAAACTGCTAAAAAGTATTTGTGGCACCCTCAATACATGTTTTTTATAAATATATCACCGAATACAATATCACAGAAAAAAAAGGTAAAGACGTGCGAGTATTGACATGTTTCTAATACACCAACCAGTGAGACTACTAAGTGCCCCAACTTCGTTCTGTCAAATCGATCGTTTGCATAAAAAAAAAGTTCTTTTCTTACAATTTTTACGGTTTTTCTTTCCTTAAGAACCTTATTTCCTAGAGGCAGGCAGAGGACGTATGGGGATAATTTATGTGGTAATATTCCAACAACACAATTCTGGCGGTAGTTCAAATTTAAATTAAAAAGTTAACGTTTTTATTAAAAAAAAAACCCTAAAAATTTTTGAAAACCCTCAATTTTACCATCGTGGTTTTTTTTTCTGTTTTACTTCAATCTCTTTATGAAATACAGACATATCATGCTATGATTTTATATTGGGTAAATATTATAATCATTTTGCCATTTTCCTCTATAATAAAATCTTTTTCACAAAAATATTGAACCGACTTCAAAATCACAAAATAAACTCAAAAGCGAAAAATAACATCGTTTGTGTTACCTTCTGATCACTTTGAAGGCGGTGCCATCCCAGTGACGTATTAATTAAAGCCGGTCTGAAAGAACCACTCGATAGAACTGTCTTTAAAACCTAAAAGTTAATGATTTAATCGGCTTTAGTTAATGCATCACTGTGTTGGCACCGCCTTCAAATATATATTTTTTTAAGTTTTATGTTTAAAACGATGTTATTTTAAAATCGGTTTAATATTTTTATTAAAAAGATTTTAGATTTTTGTTTTTAGTGTGTAGTTTTCATAGAAATTTCCAGCATTTAATTTTCATAGAAATTGGTTTACTAATTATGTGTTAAAACGAAAATAAAGAAATGCCAAAACTGCTCTCATTTAAAATGTCACCCTGTTCCGCATTATTTATTTATGCTCATTGGCTTTAAGTTAAATTTTCATGAACCTCTCCCCTCACAGAACAAAGACTTCTACACAAAGTTTTCCCTTTCGTTTAAAGTTCAATGCTTAAATTTTAAAATTAACCTTAATTTCAAATTTGAGTTTTCTAGATTTGACTTATAGATTATGTAATAATTGTACCTCAAAATATTGGGAGAAAATAGTGTATGTAGTTGTACGATAATACCTACTCCATCCATTATCTATTATTACTAGCTGACGCCGCGCGGTTTTACCCGCATGGTTCCCGTTCCTGTAAGAATACGGGGATAATATATAGCTTATAGGCTTTCTTGATAAATGGGCTATCTAATACAGAAAGAATTTTTCAAATCGGACCAGTAGTTCCTGAGATAAGCGTGTTCAATCCTAAAAACAAACTCTTCAGCTTTATAATATTAGTATAGATTAACAGTTATACGTAAACTAAATGATACAACCAAACCGGCTTTGCATCATTTAAACCACTAGCGAACTCTCGCGTGAACCATTCCAGATCTCGGAGAAATTCCGGGATAAAAGTATATGAAAGATTAGCACGGACAATTATACAGAAAGATAGGCATACGAAAAGTTTGCTTGTTTTTAATGATCGTGTAAATAAATATTGCACTTGTTATTTTAAAATCACAGACAGACGCTTTTATTTTTTTTATGTGTATTGATAAATAATATATGTTTAAAGAACAAGCAATGTAATAATTTAATTAAAAAAAACAAAAACAACAATGCTATAAAGTTTACGTTTGCGCGGCGAAAATTGCTGATATTTTGCACAAAACTGCAAACCGGCGTATAATACTAACGAACCAACATGCAAAGCCTTTGTTACGATATCGTACCTCTGCGGAAATAGTTGGACGGAAACTAGAGGTAGGTACCCTAAAATAATATACACGTAAAGTTGGGTATTTTTAACATGCTTTATATTAGCTTCACTTGTCAATCTTCATTTGACCCACTTCCCGGTTTTCGATTAGGATGAAATTTTGCACACGCTCTGAATTCTGATGACAATATATGACTAGCTAAGAAACGTCATTACAAATCCAATATGGTGGTCTCCCCAATCACATTAATAATTACACAATTACAACTATGTAGGAAAGACAAATTTTGGAATCTTAATTTGACCCAACTTCCCGGTCTTTGTGTACGATGTAAAATCCTCAGGATTACATAATTACCGAAAATCTGCAAACTATACTAATTATAAATCTGAAGAGTTTGTTTGTTTGATTGAACGCGCTAATTTCTGGAACTACAGGTCCGATTTGAAAAATTCTTTCAGTGTTAGATAGCCCATTTACCAAGGAAGGTTATAGGCTATATATTATCCCTGTATTCCTACGGGAACGAAAACCACGCGGGTGAAACCTTGCGGCTTCAGCTAGTTATAAATATAATATTGCAGTATATGTATATTGCATCGGATATACGGGAGAGTTTACATAAGCTCGACAAAGTTAATTTCACTCTGCTGTTCATGACCTGAGTAAATACAATAACAAATTGCATAGCCACTGCTCAAGTGAAAGGCTAGCATGAAAATATGACACAATTTCTATGCCTCGCGGTTTTTATGCTGGCAAAATAAAACTTTCATATACTGAAGCCAAAAATATACATTTTTTAATTTTTTGTCTGTCCATAAATGTCTGTCCGCGTATTTAATGTTAACCGGGTACCACGCTGAAACTACTGTATGAATTTAAACGAAACTTGGCGCGATCTTGGAGTTGAAAATTTGTATTGATTGTCTTTCATCTTTCAAGTTGTACATTTGTAAAAATACTAAGTAAACTAAAAAATACTAACTATTAATACTAAAAATAATGTCATTCAAAATATTTAACAATTCCCCCCTAAATGGTTAAAAAGGGGTTGAAGCTTTTTAAATATAAATCGTTCATGTTTGCAGTTATAGTTTTGTAAAATGATTAATGGACTATTTATACATAACACATGCGAAAATATAAATTGAAGGGGGTGAAATAGGGATAGAAAGTTTAAATTGATTGATTGAATTTGGAGGTGCATGCCCCGATCCGGCATGCACCTCCAAATTTTCAGTTGTGTGCATTTCAAGAATTTAAACATCACGTGTCACAAACGGTGAAGGAAAACATCGTGAGGAAACCTGCATACCAGAGAATTTTCTTAATTCTCTTCGTGTGTGAAGTCTGCCAATCCGCATTGGGCCAGCGTGGTGGCCTATTGGCCTAACCCCTCTCATTCTGAGAAGAGACTCGAGCTCAGCAGTGAGCCGAATGTGGGTTGATAACGAAGTCTCAATAGTTTCTAATTTTACGAATAACTTAATAATGGGCTCAATTGAAATTTAAGCACTGCTAATTCCAGTAGAAATGCTCATTTACTCTCAATCCAAGATAATTAAATATCGCCATCAGCATTATCATCCACTTGTTTTAATAGCCCATTGCGAGGCTCGGGAAAAAGAAAGAAAGTAATTATAATTAGAAAAAAATGAGAAAAAAGATTTTGTTACTTTTATTTATTGATATCGTTTGGTACCATGTCAGCACTGAGATATTAGATACTGGTATAGGTCCCGGCAAGGAAGTTGAACCAAAATGACAGTTATCTACGCAAGTACAATTATAAAGAAAAGTATAAAACCCAAGCTAAGTAAAAAAAATCTCAAAGCTGTTGACTTTTCAAAGAAAAGTGATGCTTTACGTATTCTAATATGAAAAATTTAACTGGGGCTTTCTTTACAATAATTATGTTAAGTGTATAAACAGAGTTTTCGTACCAGTATTATTTTTGTTATTGTTATATATTTATTATTATTACTTTTGTCAAAATAAATATTTCAACAGACTTACACAAAAACGTTACAATTAGTGGAAACCGCATAAAAATCCGTTTAGTAGTTTTAAAGTGTATCGTGAGCAGACAGACAGGCTTTGTTTTATAAAATGTATAAGTAATTAATATTGACAAACAATAAAACCCTAATGAAGGTTTTTGTATATGGCGTTACCGTTTTAATTAATAGAAAAGTATATGAATTATTATTGTTCATTATTCTATTTCACCACATTTGGTTATTATTAAAATTAATTAAAGTTCCCACTGCGACAAACTTGGTAACTCATTATATTCCTTCTCTACAGCTCCAGTGGAAATGCACCCTTATATAACCCCGGGGCGGATATGCAGTTGTAGTTTTAACATAAGCTCCTGTTTTATAGTGAACACCGCTTCCTTGGCTGTTGGTAGATGCTATGTAAATTTACTAACAATTTGCTTCAAAATTGCAGTAGTGATACACGAGCTGGTAAGAGTCTTTACTTTTAACCTACTGACGAAGGTGGATTGTGTTTTTAAGTGTAGGTATATCGGCGAAGCAGACTAAATTCCACTTCTGTTAACGGAGAAGCCGTTCAGCTTCAGAACAGGCTTTAAGCTTTACGTGTCAAGGATGGCAGATACACAAAGTAACACTATCAATAATTACAGGAACGACCGCTTAACTTACTAATACATTTCTAACCACTAACTACAATATTGATCAAGTATAGCACTGATACTATCAGACGTAAACCAAGATTAACTATCATATAGCAAGGAGTCAGCCACCAGCGGATCTCGGACTTGTAACCGATTCCAGTAGGGTTTAAGACGTCTTTTACGGTAAACCAATACTCCCCATTCTCTGCTCGAGTTGGCTCCCGGCTAATTAACTGACAATGCAATGGTCGGAGTATACGAACAACTCACCCACCGAACTTCTGAATCACTAAAACTATTTTACTATCATTATTTAACAAATGAAAGACCAGTATCCATTCTGAGATCGCGATTACAACTGAGCTACTCAACTAGCAGGCTATAGTGTGAACAGAGTACCAAGCGTACCGGTCGCTCGCCATATTGGATGCGATGCTATTGGATCGTTTCCTATTGGTTGAGCGCTGCCACATCTGGCGTGGTGGAAACCTTTTACAGTCTTATTTGTTTAAACAGTAAATAATTAAAACCCAATTACATAAAAACCTGAATCTAATAGTATCACGTAGATTTTGCTAACCAATCAAATAATTCACTCGCCGACAGGCACATAAGTTTGTGAGTTATGTTTGCTGGTAGTTATCTAGTATGTTTCATCCATTGGCACGCAATGCAGCCTATAAACATTTACACGGATTGCAAAATTTATTGTAGTTTCGCAACAATCTTATATTATTTTTTTAGTTATATTAGTCACCTTTGTTGGAGTAAATACCAACTCGTAGATTATTTTTCGATTTTTTACTTTTGAAGCGAAAACTAATGGTTCAAAGCAAAAGATTTGGAGGTTTGTAATTAATTTGTGAAAAATCAAAATAGCTTTCTAAATTTCAAATGCTTTTTTTTATTCATATAATACTTACAAGTAAGTATCACAGAATGGTAAATTAAGAAAGCATTTATTTTAAAATAAATAACTGTTTATAAACTTCTTTTTGGACGTCTTTATATCTCTATATGATCCATTTTGGTCATCACACTTATGAAGCACAATTTAAGGAACAAATCCCAAAAGATCGTTATTAAATACTTTTAAGCTGATAGTGCTGTTACCTACTTACTTTAGTAATATAATTTAAAAATGACGTATAAAAATTGAAAGAATTCATGCGATCCTAGCAGATTGTGAGTCAGTGCAATTTATCATTCGCGAGCGACGCAGTACACTACCAACCTTCATTGACATAGCCATTAATCAAACCGGGGCTTATAAAAATCTGCAAGGATTTCACATTGTACAAGTTTTAACTTGCGCATTTATAATTAGAAGGCTATTTTTAGTCGTGGATAATGATGAAGGAAATCATAAAAGTACAGGTGAAAAAGTATAAAACTCTTAAAATGCAAAGACAGTCCTGAAGTAAATATTTAGCTATCGTAGTATATCTCTAACCATGGATCTCATATGAAGACTCGCTTATCGGGTGATGAAGCGACCGAATGAGAAGATCGGCAGAATAAGTCAATTATTTAAAACACAGCTACACGCAACGAGTTGACAAGTTGGATGGCAAAGGGCAAGGCACTTAATATACGAGTACATTTGGTTCTAAGGTGCTGGAATAACGACAACCGGAAAGCAACGTTGGTCGACCGATGACATACTACAAACAGTGATTGGCAGGAAGCCGCTGAATACAGGCGAGTCAAAACTGTTGTGTTGAGGTAGTCACTTTGGATTAGGTGGTTAATTTCCTTCGTCTGTTAAATATAATATTAACGCGAGAAATTCGCGAGCTATACATTAATGAACCATCGGAGAGTGTAACGGAACCTTCACTCCCCACCACTCAACCCCTCTCCCAGCGCGCGATGCGAGCAGCTGCGCGTCGCGCCGCCGCTTCGCAGTTTGGATGGTGCCGCGTTGCAAGAACCAGCTCAAGACTAAGGGCCACGTATGGGTTCGAAACTAGTCGGGCATACGACTTAATATCACGTGAGTTAACGCTCACATATAATAATAACAGTGCAGCAAGTCGATGCTGTTAATATTTGTAGCGGTTGTACAATACACTACAGAAACGCAGTAGGTATATTTTGCTGTGCAATAATTTAATCAGTTCCAGGTTTTTTGATCGTATGACAACAAGCAATAATTATACGATGGTAGTTATTGTGATAAATATTGTTCACGCTTTATATATGTGAGGTCGGTTTATATCTACAGACACAGTGCATCACAGACAAGTAGCGTGACCGACGCCCATAGATACCGTCTATTCACATTGCCCAGCAGGTAGCTAGAGACACGTAAAGTCGTTTTCATGAAAGAAGTCCCCCAGACGCGGCCCTAATGTGGTAATGGCGCTCATTGTTTGGTAATGCCGGTCCTATTGTCATTTCAGGTTTCATGAAAAGGACTCTACAGACATGGACCGCACAGACAAGATATTCTTTCCGCGAATACTGACCGAGCGCGGCCCGTGTCTGTCAACGTCTGCGCGGCCGCGTTACGATTGATATAAATACGTTAATAAACACTGTAAAGAAGAATATTATTTTGTCTGCCACGACACGTGTCTGGCACGCTAAATGTCTGTAGATATAAACGCACCTTTACACGTGTATATTCAGTTAATAAGGTAACATAAGAGGATCTGATTTCCAATGAGGTTTTATTGAAATTATTACAAAAGCTTAATAAATTAATCTGTATAATTTAATAATCTCGTTTTGTTTTCGATGATGAAACACGTATTGCCAATGACATTGCGCTAGTGAAATGTTTTCTATTTAATACTCAACTGAAAGTTTAATAAATAAGTCGTACCTACTAATTAGTATGCGGTAGGGGAATTCCATCTTGAAACCCAAGAAACAGGCAAGTTTCGAAGGCTTCCGAACAAGTATGAAAGTTGGAAAGTTCCCATTTAGTTATAGATCGTTCCTCGCAAACTTCACAACGAGCGTTGTGCGTAAAATTCTCAAGACGTTTTAAATAAAATTTTAAAGATTTCAATATAATTTATTGGCTTGTAAATCGTAATTAATATTATAAATGCGTCAATGTCTAAGCCTAAGTGGCTTCAAAAAATCTTTCACGATTGGAAAGTTACGATATCAGCGTATAGCATAGGCTTTATTGTGTTCCTACAGTAACAGGAGAGTGGGTGAAACTGCAAGCTTGATAATCCAACTTTGTTCTTAGTAATGGAAAAATAGAGCTATCTGTCACAGGAGTGTACAACTCTTAAAAGAAGACTCCCTTAAATTATTTGTTACTGATTGAACGAAACAAACTATTTTTATTTATTTATTGTTTAAAAATAGCAGATCAACCACCTTATGATCCTAAAATGTGTTAGTTAATCTTTTACTAGTTTTTTATTCTTCCCAAAGGAAATGGTCCATTTCAGGTCCACTCTTGTACCCCGTATCATTAAAATGTTAAAAATACAAGGATTTTATTAAAATCTAAATGAGGGAATAAATCTAACTAAATAAAATTAAAACCCGAGTATTTAAGTTATATCAAGATGGCGCACTTAAAGAAACTGATATGACAATTGACAGCAAACGTCAAAACGACTACTGCATTGAAAACGTCATCAATCCGCCATTATTACCCATAATGGTGTTGCATTTATTGTGAGAGAATGAATGTTATTTCGAAAGAAGTAAAGTAAATTCGTAGATTTGTATAATCTAAAATATTCAAAAAAATATTTCCTTTTATTTCCGCCAGGGTACAATGACTGATCCTGGGCTCCATACAATTTTGGGCTATCTTCTTTAAAGCAATTATTATCTGAAAGCGGTCTTAGAGACCGCAGGGAACAGAAATATAGGGTAGGTGGCCTAGGGCAGTTGACCTACAATTCAAATATTTATTAGGAGCGTGGATAGTTGGTTATCTGTCAGGTAGCTCACGAATAGATCAAAACAGGGTTTCAATGAGAAGGAACATTTAGCAAAAGTAATAGAAGATAATCAGATAGTTTTTTTAGACCCAAATCTTTCGATTAGCTACGCAGTAAATATTATTATCAAAACGTTAAAAATTCTATAAAACCAAAATCCGCATAAGCTTACTTTTCAAAAAGTCTGCCCTCTGGTTTTATACAACAAACAATATTTCGTGACATCGACAGTATATTTTAGAGTTAGCTAAATCTCCGGATAGCTCGGCCTTGAGCTCCGCTGTGACTGTTACAGAGTTAGCGGAAATTGAAATGAAAAATGTTTTGCTGTAACTTTGTAACCATTTTATCTCGTATTATCCAGTGATTTTGCAAAGAAAATGATCTATATCTGTTAGTAAAGGCAACAAATAAAAAAGTATAGGAATTGTATTAAACTATATTGTGTGTTTATATAATGATTTATTTATTTTGCTATCATCCGCGAAAAGTCGACGAACCCATGCAACAACGTCACCCCGGTTCGACAAAATACTCTCTACGTACGTACTCTCAACGTGCAAAATTTTGCAATTGCATGTTGTAGAGTCAACATTTCCTAAGGAAGCTCCGGTTTCGGGGTGAAACGTACGTATTTTGTTGGACCTGGGTGACGTTGTTGCATGGGTTCGTCGACTTTTCGCGGATGATAGCAAAATAAATAAATCATTATATAATCATGATGAACTTCCGCAAAGTAACGCCTGCTTCTATCCTATATTTTGTGTTTGTTGAGAAAAGGAAATTTATATTGCTAACCGCAACTTTTTAGTTTTGATACCTGATATTGATCGTTGAAGAATTAAACATTCTCATTGCCTAAAAAACTGCATTGGTGGCTCTACATTTTAAACTTCTAAATTTTAATAAAATTAAGGAGCATAATACCGTATAGTACAGGAAATCTAGGAAATATGACTAAAAAATTACATGACAGGAGATTTTGTAACCTTTGGTAGGGAGCAACCCACAAGTTTAACTTGAGTACATCGACCATCCCCCCCTTGAATCTCCGTATTTAAAATCGTACGATAATGCACCAATAACATTAATTGTAGATGACACTGTCCACTACATTTTTGTAAAATAAACTTTAATGTAAAACTCATAGTTTATGAAAAAAACGCAATCCAAAAACTTATCGAGTTTTTGAGCCACTCCAAGGGGGGGGGGGGAGCGGTGGATGTACTCAAGTTAAGCTTGTTGGGTTGCTCCCTACCGATGGTTAAAAAATCTTGAGTCTTGTAATTCTTTTACAGATCTTAGACCTTTGTACAATAGAGTCGCAGTTCCAAAAAAAATCTCTATATTATTTCATCGCGTTTACTTGATTAGACTTGTGACAGAAGGGCTGGCTCATTTTTTGCGCAAAGAATCAGCCTAGCTGTCCAATGCCTAAAAATTGGAGCCAGTAATCTCGGGAACGCTAAATCGCTTGGCGGATCGAACCCAGGACCTCCGTTTTGTAAATCCACCTCGCATACCACTGCGCCACGGAGGCCGTCAAAGAAATTTTCAAGTCAACTTAAAGTCTCTTTTTTTAAATCAGATAGTATTTTTATTGTGATACATTCCACCATAATATCGTTATTGAGTTCTAAGAAAATTTCAGCTGGCCTACCAAAGTATTCGCTATATCGGGATTACACTTGAGGAAAACTGTAGACAAAATCAAAACAGTCCACCCAACCTCATTACTTCGTCACGGCAAAGGCAACCATCTGTCACGTTACGTATGCATCCACCTTTATATTCCGAGTGTAACTCGCGCTGACATGTTTATTTCCCGGGCGTATTCATACCAGCGCTTCGTGCCTTGTCTCTTTGAATTTTTCACGTTGCTCCTACGTGCAGTTTCCTTTGATCGTATTCATTTTTGTAACGACATTTTTGCTTATGATATTTCACTATACGATGATAATATTATATCGTCATCATTATTAGCCTCTTTTAAGGGCCCACTACAAAGCCCTGCCAATGAAGAAAAGGGGTAAAGGGGGTTGCCGGTAGGGTGGTAACTAGCCACGGCGGAAGCCTCCCACCAGCCAGACCTAGACCAATTAAGAAAATATCAATCGGCCCAGCCGGGGATCGAACCCAGGACCTCCATCTTGTAAATCCACCGCGCATACCACTGCGCCACGGAGGCCGTCATAATTACATAAATCTCCTCTCAGAGTGAGAGGGGTTAGGTCTTAGTCCACCACGCATGGCCAAATGCGGATTAGCAGACTTCACACACGCAGAGAATTGAGAAAATTCGCTGGTATGCAGGTTTCTTCACGTTTCCTTCACCGTTTGAGACACGTGATATATAAAATAAATATATAAATGATGTCACGTCTGGAAGTATTAAGTGACAGAAGATAGAGTCGCCGTAAAGGCCTTATTAAACCTTTAGAACAAACACGGTACTAAGAATGGGAAATACATTATTCCAACCACTAAAAGTTAGTAGGTGGCGTAATTTGTTAACCGCTTTTAAATTAGAGCCTTAAATAACTGTGGTACACAAAGTAACGAGTATTCAGCTCTTTCTGTCGACTAATGGAAGTTACAAATGAGCGTAAAGGAAAAGTTGGAATGCCCGCCGCGGGCGAATTCAGCTGGCCACCATTAGCTTGCGGTATTTTCTCAGCTTTTACTTAATGCACGATATTTTGATAGTGAATTAGGGGAAATTGAATTTCTATATTCCGTAAAAGTAGGTACTTTAGTATTTTATTTTCAACAGACATTTTCCTTTTTTCAAAACAAACAAAACGTATAGTACTTGTAGATCTTACTGTGCCATGGAAGACAGTATGAAAGTGAATAAATATTATGACATAACAAATGAACTAACTAAAAATGGCCATGTGGTTAGTTTTTGCGTCGTAGACGTAGGTGCGAGAGGATTACCAGCAAAATCTGTCTATAACTTGCTAAAAGATCTTGTCCTCACTAGAACGGCAGCAAGAAATCCTACCAAAGCTGCTTTAGTAGGATCTTACCAAATTTGGCTAGGCAGAGAGAACAACACGAGCGGAGAAGGGGAGTGCTAGTTAACTGTCAAGGACGTCCTTAGCCCTACACCATCGGTCACAAGTCCGGGGATTTGCTCAGAGTTTTTATCTCTGTCACACGATGGACCCGGCACCCGCACGCTGATAATGGTATGGGGGAATGCTAAGATATTTCGTCTTGTCTAGTATAAACTTACCATTATATTAGCAGCCTTGCATTTTCAGCCGCGTAGTTCCCGATCCGTGGAAATACGGGGATGATATGATGATATGGGGATGATAGGGGGCATGTATTTTTTGGTGAAGATGTAGATTTGTAATGCTGGAAGAATATTTAAAATCGGTCCAATAGTTTCTGAACCTATCAAACAAACAAATCATCTTGTCTCTTTATAACATTACTTAGGTTAAATGATAAAAGATTTTTGTTTTGTAATATAATTAAGTAAAAATTACTGGATTATATAATGTTATTTGAATCCGTACGTCCAGTTTAAAGAGACAAGATGAATTTTTTCATCTTCCGAAATTCAATTATATAAGAATATTAAAATAATCATGCTACGAATATTATGTTAAATTAAATAAAACAACTATTCTTTCTGAACCTATAAAATTGAATATTTCGTAAGTCTCGTCAGGAAATAAAATAAAACGTTAAAGTAAAGCCTCGTAACGAATTGCGTAAAACAATTTTTTTTTTATTATTTTCTCTCGTGGAACGAAAAAAGACGCTCGTCCAATAAAAAGTGCTCGCTCTTATATTAAAACTGTGTGAGACAAAAAGTAAAAGCAATTATGTTGAAAAAAGGCAGTAAATAACCCAATTAATGTTTAATGCGTCCCATTTAAACGTGAAATATGGCAAAGAATTTCACTGAAATAAATGTTTTTGGTTAATTTTCTATTTGCGGGCGTCATTATTTATTTTTTGTTGTTTTTGATGATAAAAAATATGTATTTTATTTTTGTATTTTTAACCATGTATTTTTTTTTCTATGGAATACTACACCTCGTGTGGTGTTCCATAATCAATTAATATAATCAATTAACAATACACCAATAAAATTTGCATAAGGGAATTAGGTTAATTCTATTGGTGTCAAAATCTATAAAAAAAAAATCGCTTGACGGCACGTCTTTGTGGGTAGGGTGGTATCTAGCCACGACCGAAGCCTCCCACCAGCCAAAGTTCTGTGATTTTGAAATTTTTTGAAATACTGTACTAAGACATGGCCAGAAATAAAACAAACTGTTTGTCAGCAAGGTAGTTTATATTTAATAGTCGTCCGCTAATACAGGGCCGGATTAAAGAAGTCTAAAGGCTAGTTTAATATAACTTTATTGACATTGAATCCCGTAGTTCAAACATGGGTCACGTGAATCAGTTAACGTCCTAGTCGTACATCCCTTAAATTGTAAGAAGCAGGTGTCCTCATTCTTTTCAAATAAACGGGACATTATGTCCTGTCCCTTGTTGCGTGACACTTTGTCCCCTGACATGCCAAGTGCGACGCTTGACATCTATTCACTGCCAACACCAAATAAAGGACGCTATTTATTTCCTGGAAATACTATTTCCACTTATTTTTGTGCACAAGTGATGTCATGTCACAAATCGTAATGTAAAAACAATCTTATACCAGAAAATGTTTCTTTTAAATCACAGAATCTTAGCTTGTATGTTTTGTGCCTCAAATAATGTGATATAAAGCAGCATACGATCATCATCATCATGTATAAAATAATGCCTGAATTGTGTCGTCGGTCCAGTGGTTAGCTTATGTTATGACTTCGGCTTTGAGCCTTACTTTATTTTTTGGAATCTATATCTATTCTAAATTCTATACTAATTATAAAACTGGTTTATTTCGTAATTTGAGAGTTTACTTATACCATTTGTAACACTAAACGTTATCGTGGCATAACGTACTACTGGCGCAATCTAGAAATTATCTTTATCTATCTGTACTTAAAATAGAACTGTAGCAGGTCCAATTCTGGACATTGAAAATATTTTGAAAATTTTTGTTGGGGGGCATTATATATATAATCGATACTGAAGCCAAAAGTCTGTCGGTCCGTGTTTTTTTTGTTATTCGGACATCACGCAAAAACTAGTGAATGCATTCAAATGAAACTTTTATTCGGTTTGAGACCATAATTATGGAGAAGGTTATAAGGTACTTTATATAGACAAAATAAAATAAGAAGGGGGTGAAATAAGGGTAAAAAGTTTGTATGGAAAGTCCTTCATTTTTAGAGTTATAGTTATAAAAATTTGTGCATAAATTATAAAAAATATACAAAATGTAATGTGATTCAAAAAATTTTAAAACTCAACCCTTAAAGTGGTGAAATATGGTTTGTTATGTTCTTTCATGTACAAGGCTTTATTTTAGTGAAGTGTCAGTCATAAAATAAAATCATATAAATTGAATAAAATCTTATAAAATATATTGAACCGTTTCGGAGTGACCACAAACACAGACGCGATATTGTCATTATTTTCTATTTTAAAACTAAAATATCCCGTTTTTATATTAACTCAACTAAAACCTTTTAAAGCAAGACATCATTAATTCAGTTGGTGAGCGTAAAAATTCCTTAAATTTGAATGGATTTTCTATAGCACTGTGTAAGCCGGCTCATATATTATTCAGTCGACGTCCGTAAGCGTAAATGAAAAAGTTCCCAATGTTCACTGACTACTGGAACACCACTAAAATACTCGTAAATCCCCCGAAAAAGTTTCAATCGATCCCTGTTTAAACAAGTTTATTTCGGGATTAGTGTGTTTGGCGAGAAATGAATTACGCGGCTCTTTTCGGCCATCTTTGTTTTTTTTTCTCTAAATAAAAGCTTTTATTTAAGTTGTACTTTTTGTTTATGTTGGATGGAAGTGATTATTAACACGTAAACCGTACGATTTCATATCCATTTTAGATTGTTACCCTTTCCCTACCCTACGCTAACCCTACCCCTTCGTTACCCCTACCCTACCCTACCCTACTATCTTACTCCTTCCCTACCCCTACACTACCCCTACCTTATCCGTGCCCTACCCTACCCCTATCCTATCCCTAAAATACCCCTACCCCTACCCTCAGCAAAATCGGTCCAGCCCTTTGAGCGTGGTGCGATAACCAAAGGATTATTTCCCAAGCGACTTCTATGCTAATATTATAAAGAGGTAAAGTTCGTGTGGTTGTTGGGGGTAATCTCTGGATCTACTGGACCGATTTGGAAAATTCTAAAGCTACATTATTTGCGAGTGTCATAGGCTATGTTTCATCCTCATATACACACTGGAACGGGAACCACGTAATTGAAACCGCGGGGCGTAATATAGAGGCATTTCTGCGTCTTTTAGAAATCTTGTATTATCTCCGAAACTTTATGACTAATTAACATACTGTAAAAGGCAAATCTTATCTGTATAATGTCCTCTTGATTATTAATTAGTTTATTTTGATAAGGATTTTAGTTTAGTTGTGTAAATAATGACGTAAACCTTAGTATAAGTTTTAAATATTTTATTAAAGTATAAAAGGTACTATACCTGCTAAAGTATAGAAGAGGGGTATATGCTGTCGCGACTTTTTTTGTAGAAAATGATGTTTTCTGCCAAGTTGTAGTCATTATTTTATTCTAACATCAATAGTTTTTACAGCGCACGCCATGTAAACTAAACTTTTCTACACCCTTGGATACTTTATTGGAGTTTTAGGAAGGATCCCTAATTTTTTTGAATATATAATATAGCCTATAGTATATAAAACTTTACTCCTATCACATCACGCACACAAGCATACTTATCGTAGCGTAGCGATGCGTCAAGGGCTCCCATTTCAGGGCACACAAAACATTTACAAATCCTGCGACTACAGATCTATGTCTTATATTTGCACACTATTAATTTAGTGGAATGTTATATTCTTGCAAATAAACAATTATTATTATTATTATTATTATAAATCTATGGTTCGGCCCTTTTACCGTTGAGATATTGAATTACTACATAAATGGGTACATACATATATTTTTCAAAAAGCCTTGTACCTAAGCTTGGTCATGGTTCAGTATTTACTGGTATTTTTAGCGCCTAATAATGAAATCTCCATTTAAATGACCCACATAATGAGAATTGACATTATTAAAAATGGCGCACACGAACAAAATTAAAATACCTAGTTGCGAGCAATTTTTAATGCATTTAAAATTGCTTTTACTTGTTTAAATATTTCGCTTTCAGAGCTGAAATGGATTGAAGTACATTTTAAAATAGTTCTTTAACTGCAGCGGGGCTTTGATAAACATGATGTTTTTCATTTAATGAAAGCGATTGCCGACGCCGATAACCGCAAACTGAATGAAGATCTGCTCTGGTTTGCAATACTGGAAGCTTGGGTTTTTATATGAACTCCACCTTACTAAGAACTTTTTTTGATTCAATGAATTTTTCTCATTCTAAATAATTTTCCGGGCTGATTAAAAATATGTTTCATTGACGTAGTTCTTGAGTTATTTATTTTGTAAAAAAATAGTTTTATTGTGTAGTCAAAAAGTACTAGTAGTGTTTGGCGCAGTTGTATGCGCAGTGGATTTACATGACGGAGGTGGCTGGTGGGAGGATTCGGCCGTAGCTAATTACTACCCTACCGACAAAGACGTACAGCCAAGCGACTTAGCGTTCCGGTACGATGTCGTGTAGAAACCGAAAGGGGTGTGGATTTTCATCCTCCTCCTAACAAGTTAGCTCGCTTCCATGTTAGATTGCATCATCACCATCAGGTGAGATTGTAGTCAAGGGTTTATTGCTTGTAAAGTATAAAATAAATTAATTAATTACACAAATAAAAAAACCCGACTGCATAAAGTATAAAAAAACTGAAAAGAAAAAAAACAAGCTCAGTCCAGAAGTGTAGAAAGCAATTAGAAATCAGTCGGGACCTATTAAATAATGTAGAAGAAAATCATTTACCCAATATCTAAGGTCCCGAATTGAATTTGATACCCATATTGCAATATTAGAAAAAAAAAATTATTTCACCTCGAGTCTATTGCGTCTCACAGTCCTTTTGTTATTTTTTTTTAGTTTCACCTAAGAACACTTGGGTTATTAAGACAAATCTAACGATATCCTAATTACGTAAATCCGTTCAGTGGTTTGTAAGATATGAGATATGAATGATGAGATATGATATGAATAAAGAATACTACATAAATACATACAAGATACGCGCGAAAAACATAACCCTTCTTGCAGTCGGGTAAAAAGTCAATAAAAACATTGCCTATCGCTGTTTCGTTAAACGTACTCGTAGTTGAGTAAAAACTGAAGTATTCAACCAACAAAGCCATTAGATACCCTTTCAATGAAAACCGATTTACGATAACGAGCAACCATATCGATGATAGTACAATATCGAAATTGGTGTTCGTAAATCGCACGTAATTCGTTTATAGCGCAGACAATTTATCTATTTGAGTAATGTCATGAGCATCAAATACATTGGACCACTCAACTAAATGTTCATTCGAAAATGTGTTTCGCGATACCGATGGCGTATATTTTGTTTAGCGAATTGCAATTTTCGCACAAAGGAAAATTCACTAGAGCGTACTCGGTGTGCAAATCAGTAATGTAAAAATTTTATGCGTTATATTATTTCATACTGCTATAAATTCTAAGTACTTTTCAGGGTTCCGTGGTGAACGAGGAACTCTAATAGTTTTGTCTAATAGTTTTTCTGCTTGGTTTAGATGTGAAAACATTATAAGGTAATTAATAGTAATAAAAAACCGACAAGTCGTAAAAACTGGAATATATTTTTGTAGGGAGTCATGATAGCCCAATATGACCTCTGTCTACCAATCGGGCGTAGGTTCGAATCTGGTCCGGGGCATCAACTTCTAATCAGCTGGGCATTTTAAGAAACTAAATATCACGTGTTTCAAACGGTGAAGGAAAACATCGTTAGGAAATCTGCATACCTGAGAATTTTCTTAATTTTCTACGTTCGTGAAGTCTGCCAATCCGCATAGGTCCAGCGTGATGGACTAAGGCCTAACCCCTCTCATTCTGATAGGAGACTTGTGCTCGACAGTGAGCCGAATATAAATTGTTAAAGATGAAGTCTCCCCTAGATGTAGAGTTTAACACATCTAACGAATAGATCCAAGCCGTCTTAAAGTTGTCGTCGTCGTCATCAACCCATATTCGGCTCACTGCTGAGCTTGAGTCTCCTCTAAGAATGAGAGGGTAAGGGTTATAGTCCACCACGCTGGCCCAATGCGGTTTGGCAAACTTCACACACGCAGAGAATTAAGATTATCTCTGGTATGCAGGTTTCCTCACGATGTTTTCCTTCACCGATTGAGGCACGTGATATTTAATTTCTTAAAATGCACACAACTCAAAAGTTGGAGGCGCATGGACCGGCTTCGAACCAACACCCTCCGGAATCGGAGGCAGAGGTCATATCCACTGGGGTATCACGGCTTCTTAGAGGTGTAGAGCTTACTAAAATTAGTATCAGCATGGTTGCCGTTCCATCCACTAATGATAACCACTTAAAGGTCCATAAAGGGAACTGTGTAAGGACGTGGACGAGGCGGTGACGAAACGTAGCATCACGTAAACAACACATGTATGTGTCTCCATGTCGTACACGTAAAATGTACTTTTGTATGTATTGCTAGCTCACGCCACGCGGTTTCGCCCGCGTGGTTCCCATTAATAATTAATAGTATTCCTCTATACATGGGCTATCTAACACTAATTAATTTTTCAAATCGGACCAGTAGTTCCTGATATTAGCGCGTTCAAGCAAACAAACAAACTCTTTAGCTTTATAATGATGTTTATGACGATTCGACATCAGGATGTCGGGGTAACATATTCGTGTCGATACGTATACGTTATGTGTGCAATGAGCTGAATTTGTCAATCACGGACACAACATGTATGACACAGCGTGTGCTATGGCCCTTATAGGGCACAATCTGTACACTAAACTGGCATTTTCGGGCAAGTCAAGCAAACGACAGCGGCGTCTGTTATGATTAATGATGTGCTCGTTAGCGGGGACTGCGAATGGCAACGAGCCGTCGCGCTGTCTTTATTTTGTGCTAAATGCGATCATCATTCCCCGACAGCTGTGGCTTTCATCAAATCTGGCAGCGCTTATGTTGAAAAGGTTTTGCTTATACTACTGATGGTTTTTAGCTCTCACAGTAAAATAAGATTTTTCGAGTTTGTATCTTATATGTATTCGTGTATCTGTGTACTTGTGTATACTTGTGGAGACATAATCCCTCAGGATATCCTGTAGAAAATGTCAAATAAGTAATACGTTATTTTTTTAAAAAAACAATATTCGCCTTATTTAAATACTACAAATTTTATTCCCGTTCCTCTTAATTTAGTTGGAAAAGACCGTGTTAGGAGCAAATACGACAACTGAAAACACTGTTGTCAATCCGCGCCATCTATCTTTTTTTTTGGTCGCTTGCGAGGCTAACGTTCTCATTGATTAAGTGATTATGGCACTAATGTTTTATCAGCGAATGAGATGAGAGTTATCATGTGATAGCCCAGTAGATATTCTGGAGGACGTAGGTTCATCCAATTTTTCAGTTATCGCCGTTCCCGGAGAATAAAATTGTAATTGCAAAAAGCCAATTTTTCAGGAAAATTATTCTAAACAGTTGACTAAATTATATTAAAATTATCAGATGCTGCTGATGATGAAAAAGTGAGAAAGCTTGAATAAAAGCTAAATTTTATAGCTTTTGTTAAGCTTAATTGACAAAAGCTTAGATATAATAATAAAGCCATAAATAAATGTTACTGAAAATAAATCATCATTGTTTTTTCAATTTCATAATGTAATGTCCAATACCATTTTATTCGCCTTGCAGTCTATCCGGAATCCAATATTGTACTCTGCACTTACCGTTTTTATCTTTAGGTTAAAAACTTACAGAATACAACGGTAAGTGTGAGTGATGTCGAATTACGCATACCAACCAGAAGATTTTGAACGAGAATAAAATGGTAACTGATTTTATCATAATCAAGTGTTCAATTTTGTCAATTTGACAAGACAATCGAATGGCTGTTTACCGTACTAAGAAGTAGGAATATACTACGGTAATATTATATTACCATTTTATTCTCATACCTTTATGCCAGTGACTAAATCTTGGTATACTATTGTAATATTTTGTAACTTCGATAATAACTGCATAAAAATTACGAAAAAAATTGCGCAGATGTATTAATACCTATAGATCCCAAAAATGAAATAATAATAAAACACGTGTAATGATAGTTACCATTTTATTAACCGGGAACGGCGTTATGTGTAAGTATTTCAATAAATTAAATAACACGTGTCTCAAACGGTGAAGGATGATCATCGTGAGGTAACCTGGATACCTGAGAATTTTCTCAATTCTCTATATGTGTGAAGTCTGCTAATCCACATTGGGCCAGCGTGGTGGACTATTGGCCTAACCTCTCTCATTCTGAGAGGATAATCGCTCAGCAGTGAGCCGAATATGGGTTGTAATGTTAAGATGCATAGATCAAAAAGTCGAACGCCGTCCATAGAACAAAACTAACAAGAATTATGACAATAGCAACGCTACTTGGTGGCTGAAAATCTGAAATTAGTAGAACTTCCATGAAAAACTTTATCACAAACTCCTCTACTACTAAAACTCTAGATAATGATGTAGGTATGGTGGTTGTGTAAACGAATATTTAAGCCCATCATGAACACTGTTCATACAGCGTACGTATATAGAAACAAAGCTTTTTCTCCTTTTCAGGGCTTACCGCTTACCACATAAAGGTAAAACCATTGTATGTTTTATCTCGGAAACAATTTTGCGGTCAAGTAAAAAACAGTTTGAGAGTTAAAGTGTTTTGTTTAATTTTGTTGAAATTTTGTTACAAAATTTTACTCATATTGCAATTTTTAAACCCGAAAATTTTCAACAAAATTTTAGTCAAATTACAATTTTTAAATCCAGGTATATATATATATATTTTATTATGATTTTTTAACCCTTTTGCTAATTCAATCAATAACCTTAATTATGCAAATAACTTTTACTATATTAGCAGTATTTACTAATATATTTTTTTTTATTCTTTACAAGTTAGCCCTTGACTACAATCTCACCTTATGGTGAGTGATAATGCAATCTAAGATGGAAGCGGGCTATCTTTTTAGGAGGAGGATGAAATCCACACCCCTTTCGGTTTCTACACTACATCGTACTGGAACGCTAGATCGCTTGGCGGTACGTCTTTGCCGGAAGGGTGGTAACTAGCCACGGCCGAAGCCTCCCACCAGACAGACCTGGACCAATTAAGAAAACCTCAATCGGCCCAGTCGGGGATCGAACCCAGGACGTCTTGTAAATCCATCGCGCAGACCACTGCGCCACGAAATTCGTCGAACTAATATAGAATAGTGTTCGCGCAAAGCTAACGCTTCCCATCCCACTTCTACTCCAACGCATCCAATAAGTACCTCTCTGTCCCGCATAATCCCCGTTATTCCTAAAACGCCGCTGAAAACTAAATTAATTAGTCGCACGTAATCAACCGCAACCTATAAACGCTTTATGCGCACGCGCCGCGACAATTCATCTGTTTTTATGTTACGCTTTTATACTACCAAAATACTATGTGATAAACTTGGCTGTGATTGTGAGTGCGAGTGAAGATAAGAAGCAGTTTTCCAGTAAGTCCTTCACCCCTCCTTTCCTAGCAGAGCCAAACGCGAACATATTTTTGGTCACTTCGAGCCACGGATTGAACCTCCTTTTTTCGCTAAACGCATTTCTTTCGCATATGTTTATACGCAAAGGTCCTTCGAGCTTACGCTATTTAATTTTAATTCTACGCATTTTTATTAGGCAATTTCGCCACGCCATTTTTATTTCGCTGACGTGTTGCAATTATTTGAGTGTACCACTTTAAGAATTAGCTTAATGAATCTATACGTGACTTATTTTATACATACGCTGTTATAAACGCATTATTAGCATAAATTCGCTGTCGATCTCAATAATCTATTAAGTCTTACGCATATTTTCTTTCGCATCAAATCCTACCCTCGTTTGTATTCGCACAGACGCTCATTCGCTTAATAGTTATTTCGCCTGTCCGCATATTGCTCAGTAGGTACTTTAATTGAGTATTCTACGTATTTATTTAAGTCTTTTACGCTTTCATATACAATATTATACGATTATACGATGCCTCCTCACACAACCGAATCGTTACCAGATGCGAGACACGAGATTTTAATTTTAGAGTCACAAGTTCGCGCATATTTCAATTATATGCAGTCAATTTATCATGATCGTACGAGTGCACAAGAAAACCCTAGATGTTTTTTGAGTAAAGCCGCCAACATAAGTAGTATACGCAAAGAATACATGAGTCTACTCAAACAATTAAATATTGCCCGTATGCAATTTGACGCAAATTTCGAACCGAACTTTCAATCGTTACTCGCATTTGAAGAACTATATTCAGCTGTTCAATACACGTACAATAAAGAACTAGCAAAAATAAATGATCGAATTCCATCTGATTCTACGCCTGTCGAAACGCAAAATCAGCAAATTACGCCTATAGTTTCTGTGCCTAAAGAAATACCTACTTCTACGCAAACCAACGCTTTCGTACCGTCAGAGGATTCAAAACATAAGTGCCCGCTTTGTAAACTTGATACGCATAACCATTTATACCACTGCTCAGAGTTTTTAAAGTTAGTTCCGCGAGATCGTTATAATTTAGTTAAGTCGCATAATGCATGTTTTTCGTGTTTGTCAATTTTTCACAAAAAAGGTTCGTGTAAAAGTATAAAATCATGTACGCACTGTAATTCTCAATCGCATCACTCTTTATTGTGTTTTTCGCATAAACCAAGCCAGGACGACACGTCTATTGGTAATAATAATCGTACGACCAGCCCTACGCAAAATACCATCGATGTAGCAAATCAAGAACCGCCCGCGGTATCTTTGTGTTCCGTACATGAAGATAAACAAGACGCTCGCACTGTTTTGCTTGGAACAGCTTCTATTCGCGCTTTAAATCCATTTGGAGAAGAATTTACTCTTAGATGTTTAGTTGATAACGCTTCGCAACATAATTTTATTACAATTGAATGTGCTAACCGCCTAGCATTAGATATTAAAACGCAGAAATATCCAATGAAAGTTTATGGGTTCAGTGGAACCACCAGTAACATAAGAGGTATTTCACACTTAACCATTTTTTCAAAATTCAATAATAACTCTTACGCACTAAACCCCTTGGTAGTAGACAAGATAACGGATAATCTGCCAACTTCGTATATTGATAACTCATTGCTTACTCATTTAACGAATGTTCCGCTAGCAGATGATAAGTTCCATATACCTAGTGGGATAGATATTATTTTAGGCGCTCAATTCTTCACTAAAATCCTTAGGCAAGGCCGAATTACATCTAGTCCTGGCCTGCCACACGCATTTGAAACTACCCTAGGCTTTATTCTAATGGGTGACGCACCTGTATTACAAAATTCTTTTAAATCAAAAACACATCGCATTCGTGAAATCACTAATAATAATCGCTATAACTACATCCGCAATTTCTCCAAGTTAGAAGAAAAACCGCTTCATAAAAATAAATTTATTAGTTCAAGAGAACCAGAAAAAGTATTTAATTTTACCACGCAAAGCCAGACTCAAGGAAATTATTATGACAAATCATCCTTCAGGTCTGATCTCAAAAACACGCCTATTCACTTCATTCATTAATACACGCATTTAAATATTTCTATTTCATTAATACACGCATTTAAATATTTCGATATCTCACGCTAAATGAAACGCTAAAATAATTTTAAATATTTACAAATACCGCGCTTAATCGCTTCTTATAATTTTTCCCGCTAAAGATTAGGCTCAGTTATGTGTTTTACTTAATTATCTACTAACTTATCGCAATTTCATAAAATTAATTATAAGTAAAATGTAATATGCTCATGTTTAGGTAAACACAAAACCAATTGACCGCTGTCCATAAGAATTATAAGTTATAGAAATTACATAACACCGCGAAGTTAGTTTACATTTGAACTATTTAAAAATACACTTTATAAAACTATTTATTTAGTATTGGCGGACGCTAATAAAGATTCATACTATTCGCACTAAGATACAGTATAGTTTGTTAACTCTGTATTGAAAAAAAAATTACGCCGGGTAAAATACCTAAACTTTACCGCTAGAATTTGCAACGATTGTTTGTCGTGCAGACAAAATATTATGTACATTATTGTGGGTATGTCGCAAATTATTTAATATGCTTCGTTATTTCACGCATATCATTAAATCATGCTATAAAATAAAACTTAATTCACATTTTTTCTCGCCCCACAGTAATACTGAATTTTACAAAACATTAGCACGCTTATCTACTTGAAACAATTATGCCTAATTATGTTTCAAAATAGTAATTTATTTTACGGTTTTGGATAAGAAAGACCATCGCGGTTATTTATCTTACACGAACACCCGCTCAGTTTGAACCGCATCTTTTGTGGTTTAGCCAATTGCTTGTATTTCAACTTGCAATAAAATAGTTAATAAGATTTTACGCTTTAGCTTTAGATAACTTACAAAAGTCTAAAGTATTCGCATTAAAAATTAGAGTTATACTTTCTCTAATAAACACGCATATTTATTTTAGCTTTAGATAACTTACAAAAGTCTAAAGTCTGTATTCGCATTAAAATTAGGGTTCTATCTATACTCTAAAAATCACGCATATTTATTTATAAACTTTAGTTAACTTGTCTAAAGTATTCGCATTCCTTAGGGTTATCATACCCAAAACGCATATTTAATATTTATTTATAAACTTTAGGTAACTCATAAAAATCGCATATATTCGCATTAGTTAGGATTATATAAACCACCACGCATTTTTAATTTTAAGTTATGCTTTTTCATAACGCTCGCAATAATTATTTATTATTTAGTTAGTTTAAACGCTTACAATTATTCGCTATTCACGCACATACAAACGCACGTCCAAAATGGGCATTATATAGTTTTAGGTACTTAACAATTAACGCTGTATTAAGATACGTCGCTTACTCATAGAATAACACGCTAATCCAACTGGATGTAATATAGGTTAAGTATGTACTATTTGTAGGTATTTAAGAATTTCCGCTATGTTAAAAACAAAACGCTAACGTTTGTCTAAGTATTTCGCTATTTTATCGCTTAAATGATCTTATTATAGTCGCAAACTATTTTTATTTAAAAAACATTAATTATTACGCTCGCATTCATCAATACAAAATGTATTCGTTACACGCATTACATAAAAACATCGCTATACTCGTAGGTACCTCATGTACCTAGTTGAAGGAATTCTATGATTTGGTTGTCGCATAGGTACCTACCTACCACAACATAGAACTTCTTTCGATTCTAAACTCAATTTATTTGTTACCTCGCTTAAGTCATATTTCAAACTTACCATATGACCGTAATATTTATTGTATTATTATCACGCTAGTTCGCAATAATTTCGTTAAGTATATTTCGCAAATGTTTTATCTCGCCTACTCGAACAGTTGCGGGTACTCTCATATTTTATATTCTAACACGCTCCTGGCCTCATGGCAATTTGATACGTATTTCTAAAGCGCTTCGACATACTATCGATTGCAGTTAAATATCGGAGTTTCTTCGTCGCGCGTTCGGACAGTGAACGTGATAGATGTCGCTTATTATATTGAATCGCTTCGCAAATGTTTTAAACCACGCATTTAATTTACTTTTCATTGCGCGCTTGGATAAAAACTCATTATATGTTGTGCTAACATTTGGCGCAATGAATATGTGTATAATGTACTAGTTCGAGAGTGTCGAGATGAAAGAATTTTTTAAGTTTACGCTTTTCATTTCTCGCTAACATTAACTCCTTAAAATGTCATGCGAACATTTGGCGCAATGGATTTGCATACATTGCTATTTCGATATAAGCAAGATTGACGCACGCGACCGATACCAACCGGAACAGTTTGTTAATAATGCAGTTATATTTAATAGCTATTGGGGAATATTATTAAACTATCCAAATAAGGATAGACATTCACGCAACGCTTTCGTTAAGATTATTAAGAAGTGGTATACTCAGATGATTTGTAATACGATCACGCATAATTCCTATTCAGTACTAATTTTAATTTAGTTTATTTTTTTTGTTTTAGTATTTCTTTTTTTTATTATATACTCATTCGCTTCCTCTTTTGAAAGCTTTTCAAAGCTTTCAAAGCTGGGCAGTATGTTCGCGCAAAGCTAACGCTTCCCATCCCACTTCTACTCCAACGCATCCAATAAGTACCTCTCTGTCCCGCATAATCCCCGTTATTCCTAAAACGCCGCTGAAAACTAAATTAATTAGTCGCACGTAATCAACCGCAACCTATAAACGCTTTATGCGCACGCGCCGCGACAATTCATCTGTTTTTATGATACGCTTTTATACTACCAAAATACTATGTGATAAACTTGGCTGTGATTGTGAGTGCGAGTGAAGATAAGAAGCAGTTTTCCAGTAAGTCCTTCACCCCTCCTTTCCTAGCAGAGCCAAACGCGAACAAATAGTACTAATTTAAATGTAGAATCTGGATGCTACAGTAGCTTATTAGGATTTCGTACCTAAAGAGTAAAACGGGACAATATTACTAAGACACCGCTTTCTGTCCGTCCGTCTGTTACCAGGCTGTAATCTCATGAGATTCGTCGTCGTCGTTATTAACCCATATACGGCTCACTGCTGAGCTCGAGTTTCCTCTCAGAATGAGAGGGGTTAGGCCAATAATCCACCACGCTGGCCCAATGCGGATTGGCAGACTTCACACACGCAGAGAATTAAGAAATTCTCTGGCGTGCAGGTTTCCTCACGATGTTTTCCTTCACCGTTTGAGACACGTGATATTTAATTTCTTAAAATGCAAATTATTTCAGCTATACTAACAAATAATAAAATTAAAATTTAATTTTATATACTTTTTTATTATTATTTCAACTAGTTATAAGTTTTAATATAGTTTAAGCTTTAAATACGGGTTTATGTTGCTTGTTTTCGTGGTGGCACTTGGAACGGGGTCCTAGCTGAAAATCATCGCTGTATGCTTTTTGCATACGGGAAGCATAAATATGCTGAGCCATTTTCTAGATTATACCTCATATCGCAGGGTATTTATTATTCTAAGATAATTGTGATGTGTGGTCTAATGTTGCAAGAAAGATATTCTTTCGGTTATAAAGATATTCTTTCAAATACTAAGAAACAAAATAAAATCAATATTTTTTATATTCCCATAAAATAAAACGTAATTTTTTGTCGTTTCTATAGACAATAGAATGATTTATTTTATATTTTTTAAAAATAGTTTCTAATATAAATATTACGCGTAAACCTTTCGTGCGCGATTTCGACTCGCACATTATTTAAGTGACAGGGAATCGACAGCTTTTGCTCTCCATAATTTGATTTCTTTTACCGCCTTCAAATATTAAAAAAAAGCAAGCTAAAGTTCAGGCAGCAACGTTTGGACCTTTTAGTGAGATAAAATATTTGTTAATGCATCAAGTTAGTAAGTAGCTATCAACTTGATCTACGGATCATTTGGGAGTGTGACTTTGAATAATAATCGAGGCTTTGGTTGATCTAGATAATCTGGAAACTTCGCCGCGATCCGAACAACTTTAATTACGGAGTGATCAACGTGCGAGGACGGATTAATACGACGGATTCATCGATTTAATGTAATGAAAATTCAACCCTTTGTTGTGTCATTAAAATAATATAAGTGTAAACTCTTAAAACAAATACTCGATACTGTTTGTACGTATTTTTTTTTACAATTTATTGTTTTGACTTTATTACTTGTACGTAGTTTTTTTTTTTGTACTTTACAATGTAATGTTTTATCAATACATTACTAATCATTCTGGATAATCAAAAAATTATGCTTTATTTGTATTATCTTAATTATCCGTCCGTAACAGCCAACACGGCCAAGCCTCCCTACTTAAAGACAAGAAGATTCCAATTTTTAATTATAGTACATACCCTAGTTTAAAACCTTGTACACGTTACAAGGTTTTAAACTAGGGTATGTACTATAATTAAAAATTGGAATCTTCTTGTTCAATTATGTATTCTGTGGTTCAAGATAGGTTTATATTGAGTCCTTAGGTTAGGCAGTGCATTATTGCATCTATGAAGTGCACGCCACTGATTTTAGGAAAGAGGATATGGAGCTTAGATCCACGACGCTGCTCCAATGAAGGTTGGCGAGATAAGAGTGATAATGTTAAATTAATTATCGACCATTATCAGATGTTAATGATAATGTACGGGACCGATTTGCCGAATCCAGTCTGAAAATTTTAACTGAAAAATTCCAGTATCGGCCTATATTCGGATCACTGTGGAGCTCGAGTCTCCTCTCAGAATGAGAGGGGTTAGGCCAATAGTCCATTACGCTGGCCCAATGCGGATTGGCAACCTTCACTCACGAAGAGAATTAAGAAAATTCTCTGGTATGCAGATTTCCTCACGATGTTTCCCTACACCGTTTGAGAGATCATATCCACTGGGCTATCACGGCTATAATTTCAGTATATTTGCCACATTCCGTGGTGTCATCTGGTTCAAGGTTATCAGCTGAAAATCAGCGCGATATGTCCAATATTCTCTTGGTACATGCAGCACAATGCTGAGCTGGATCCTTTTTCAAGGTTGTGCCAAATATGACACAGTGGTGCTCTGATGTTTAGACTCAGCGGTTTGAGTATTGAGCACTACAATTATTGTATTAAGAGCGCGCAGCGCGTCGGTGCGATATGGATAAAACTCGAAGCGCAAACGAGACGACGAATTATGACTTTCACGTGAGTGAAAAGCACGGAGTGATTGTCGCGCGACGCAAATTTTATGACGTGAGCGCCAAAACCATTTTTACCTAATTGCAAGTAAATTAAACAACATAACGAAAAACAAAATGGCCATGTTCAAGATATATTCCTAATTTTCTAAACAAAACAAAAATTTAAGAAAATAAGTTTGCTTTTCCTGAGATTGAAAGCAAAATGTGAGCAAAACATGTATTTTTCAAAAAAATAAACTATCGAGAAAAGTTTTACAAATTGTGTATTTTGTATAGTCATAACGAAGCTAATACTTTGAAATATCATTTACCCAAATATCAGGCTCCTAACTTTTCCAGAATCTGAGATCCAGAACCATTTGTAACCACCAAATTACATATTGCACACTCTTAAGTGGTTAAGAGAGGCACAATTTTTTATGAAATAAATGTTTTTTTTTTCTTTCTTTCACATATTTTTTTATTCTTGATGGAGGTTTGTCGTGTCGGCTATGCTAGCTTGGAGCACGCTCGATCATAAGTCAAACGTACGTCGTTTTTCCATCGCATCCCCGGCGAGCGATGGATCCATCGACACGGTTAATTTATCATGTAACAACTGCGTCGCGTATCTCGGCTTTTAATATTGAAGTGCTATTTATTAAGGCTGTATCAAATATCAAGTGCTTTCATCAAATATCCAGTCATTTGTAAATGTCGTAGGCTATATTTTATCCCCGTATTCCTACATGAACTGGAACTACGCGGGTAAAACCGCGGGGTGGCTATCATTATCAATATTTTTAACGGCCTCCGTGACGCAGTGGTTTGCGCGGTGGACTTACACGACGGAGGTCCTAGGACGATCCCCGGGTAGGCCGATTGAGGTTTTCTTAATTTGGTCCAGTGACTGGCGGGAGGCTTCAGCCGTGGCTAGTTACCACCCTACCGGCAAAGACGTACCGCCAAGCGATTTAGCGTTCCGGTACGATGTCGTGTAGAAACCGAAAGGTGTGTGGATATTCATCCTCCTCCTAACAAGTTAGTCCGCTTACATCTTCGATTGCATCATCAGTTACCATCAGGTGAGATTGTAGTCAAGGGCTAACTTGTAAAGAATAAAAAAAAAATCAACCCATATTCGGCTCACTGTTGCGTTCGAGTCTCCTCTCAGACTGGGAGGGGTTAGGCCAATAGTCCACCACGCTGGCCCAATGCAGATTTGCAGACTTCACACACGCAGAGCATTATGAAAATTCTCTGGTATGCAGGTTTCCTCACGATGTTTTTCCTTCACCGTTTGAGACACGTGATATTTAATTTGGTAAAATGCACACAACTGAACAGGAGGTGCATGCCCCGAGCTTGATTCGAACCGACACCCTCCGGAATCGGAGGCAGAGGTAAAATCCATTGGGCTATCACGCTCCGGGGTGGTTAGTCACACTAATATTATAAAGCGAATGTTTGTGTGTTTGAATGTGTGTGGATGTGTGTTTGATTGTTCCTCCTTTGAGCTGCGGCTACTGAAGCAATTTAGAATGAAAATAGATTTTACTCAGTATTAACACTTAGGCTACTTTTCATCCCGGAAAAATCCATGGTTCCCTCGAGATTTGTGAAAAAACTGAAATCCACGCGGACGAAGTCGCGGACGTCCGCTAGTATTTTATAAATTTAGGTACGCCTTGAATTAACATATTTTACTTGATATATAATTTTTAAGCTGCTGAGGTATTTGTTATCATAAAAAAAACGTTACCGCAGAAAATTCTAATTGATTTCGACCGACAGGTATTTTGTAATTGAAATGTTTGGTGAAAATTCCTTTTTAAATAAGGAGCTAGAAAATTTTTCAATGTTGTTTTATTACCGTAAATTTATTCAGGAAGAATTCCCTTGAAATAAATATGATTGGCGTTGAGGCGATCGATATTCAAATTACGGTCTATTAAAATACCGCCCTATGCTTGCGGCCCTTTATTAGTAGAATAAAATAAACACCTAAAGTATAAATTAACTAATAATAATAAGCCATCCGAATACTTGCATCGACATAATCAAGTAGCCAAGAGAATCCACCAACAGCTTGCTCTTCAGTATAGCCTTATCGATTATAAGATGCCCTACTATTAGGTACGACCCAGCGTCAGTTCTTGAAAATAGCAGTGCATTGCTCTACTGGGACCGAACGATTATCACTGACAGGTATATTGTAGCCAATATACCTGATACAGTGCTAGTTGAACGGTCAGTGCGTCGTGCTATAATTGTTGATATTACTGAAGATAATCTGGTTAAAGCCGAAAAGGAAAAAGTATCAAAATACTTGGACCTTGCTCACGAGATTGCCGCCATGTGGAATGTTGAGTCAACTATTATTGTTCCGATAGTTGTTTCAGTCAATGGTCTTATAGCGAAAAGCTTCGATCAACACCTTAAGAAGCTTTCGTTTAACTGTTGGATCAAGAGTCGGATACAAAAGGCTGTGATTCTTGAGACGGCGCGTATTGTGAGGAGGTTCCTCACTCTGGAGCCCTGACCGCCGGTTGCTTGGGCACTCAAAAGTCCCGCAGCGGAAGGGTTGCTTTTTTTATAAATTTTTAATAGTGTTTTATATTTTATGTTTATATTGACATTATTAAAAATTAAAAAAAATAACTAATAAATAAATGAGAGAGAAAAATAAGTCATCTATAAAATGTTGTCTTCATTGGACTAAAACAGCTTTCAATACACACTTTCGTAAACTTAATACGAAAACTAAGGTAGCTAGTAATAGCTGACGCCTCGCAGTTTCACTCACATAGTTCCCGTTTCCGTGAGAATTCGAAGATAAAATATAGCCTATAATAACTAACAATAAACGTGGCTTTCTAGTGGTAAAAGCTTTTTCAAAATCGATTATTATTGTAATATTGTAGGGATTGTAGGGACAATACTACACTAAACTTTGCCTCTTTTTCATTATACGTTACACATTACTATTATTTTACATTAAACCTGTTACATAAAAGAAATATCTATTATAGATTTACCACTATTTCTATATATAATCGAAATATATAATGGCGGACGTTTGTATGAATGGATGTTGATTACTATTCAACATCGAAACTACTGAACCGATGAGAAAATAATACGAGAAATATGGTGTACCTATAAACAAATTCTGTAAAACTAAATTTCACACAGACATAATCACGTACGTCCGATAGTTTGAAAAACTTAGCTTCACCGTTAACAATCCAAATTCGGCTCACTGTTGAGCACGAGTATCCTCTCAGCATGAGAGAGGTTAGGCTACAAAAGTTCAACACGCTGGCCCAAGGCAGACTTCACACACGTAGAGATTTAAGAAAATTCTCAGGTATGCAGTTTCCTCCCGATGATTTTCCTTCACATCTGAGACACGTGATATTTAATTTCTTAAATTGCACATAACCTTTATTATAATAGCATAATTCAAGACGAACACATCAGCATCCAGATCAATTCAGACGTTATAAAGTAACACCTAACTTTGTTTTATTTTAAAAACAAAAAAATAATCGCACCAATAGCTAAACCGCGACTACGGTTTTGTTGCTAATTCCGTTTAAACCCATAAAACAAATCGCCATAAAAACAACAGAAGCACAACAAAAGAACAAAAGTATAAAAACAAATACAAATTTGTTACCGTCGGCAAACAAGGCCTGTTTTCATCTGCAAATCAGATTACGAGGCGCAATTTTATTTTATCAAACAAATCTGCAAAATGGAGAGTCTCGCACCTTCCCTGACTTTAGCGTTATAGCGTCCTTGAGGTGTGTTCACACTGTATTCCAAATGTTCTGTAATAAATAAATACAATTTAAAATGAAAAAAATTAAATTAATTGCCTTTAGAGTACCAAATTCAGTAGACAGTAAGCGATGATGCAGTCTATGGTGGAACGCGCTTGCCCAGAAGATGCCTATTCACTCATGGCTTGAATATACCCATTTATAGGTATATATATATATAGGTGGTAGGGAAAACGGAAGCTGGAGGGGCATTCCATAATTTCAGGAACGAAGAACCGTAACTTTTCGTACGCGTCCAGGGATCCAGGAACTACGTATGGATGCAGACCTCTGCGACGCCTGGCAGTTCTATGGTAAAAAGGTGAAGAGGGAGGGAGGGAAGATTAAAAAGTTCCTGAGCGCATTCTCCGAAATAAATCCTGTAGAACACCGACAGGCAACTTTTAGGCGATACTCCAATGAATGTACAACCCACCTCGCGATATTAATATGCCTGGTCACCCATTGACGGCCTTTTTATTTGCCAGAACAGGTTACGAGGGTTCCAAACGCCCTTTGCTCCGAGAAGAGCACACAACATTCTTAGCCAGGGTTTTATTTTTGTTTATCACCATTTAACAATATTTAATTAGATATATAATGCATTTCATTTTCAAATTTTTATATCGTTAAACATACTATAATCAATAACAATAGAATTCTAGTTTTCTATAAGGTCACAGTCACTTACTTTGACTTATCTTGGCACCAAATAGTAATGTGAGAATTATCAAAAAAAAATGGTTAGCTAGTGATCGCGCCCTTACCTGATTACCACAAACTTTGAACGATCCAACGCCAAGTTTCCCGGGAATTTTGACGTGTTATCTTTACAACAGCTTTGTTAGGCGTTACGAAAACAACAGTTACCTTGCCTTACCTTACAAGTTACACGAGTTGTGAAAACAGAATTGCTGATATTTCCTACTTTATTAACATTAAGTAAGTAGATATATTATAATTTGTAATTCAAATGGTTGCATAATAACAGGTGTTGTTATCGAGTGTAGTTTAAGTCTCATAAAGGTCTCATAAACATAAGTTATGCACAAATATTATTTTATATTATTGTATATCAAACAAATATTATTTTTAATATAGATTTTGTTTACCTTTCGAGGTACGAAGCTAAGCGCATACCTTTGTTACTTATATCTTTAAATCTAAAACAAAAAATGTGGAGAAATCGAGCGGAACTTTCAAAAATCGTAGAGATGGCGAGTGCGTTTATTAGTGTTTCCATAAGGTATTTTAAACCACTACAATTTTATAAAGGTCTGGAGTTGGTCTGACGATGGAGCCAAAACACAGACGATGGAACTCGTCAAGGATTTTCAGCAGTTACCTTTTGTTTGGGCTTGATTAGTTTGTGTTGATGAGAACTTTCCACCTAGATGGGTTGTGACTGTATTAAGGGTCGAATGATGAAAACGAAGGACAGTTAATAGAACTCCTCGTCGGTTCACAGAAGCTACTTTGTGTTTTTATCATCTTCATCATCATATCAGCCGATGTACGTCCACTGCAGGACATACGCCTTTTGTAGGGACTTGCAAACATCACGATAGTGAGCCACCTGCATCCAGCGAATCCCTGCGACTCGCTTGATGTAGTCAGTCCACCTGGTGGGGGGTTGACCAACACTGTGCTTACTAGTGCGACTGTCTGGTACTAGCCTCCCCCTTACACCCCACTTTGTGTTTGGACTTGATAAATTTGTATTGATGTGAACTTTCCACCTGGATGGGTTGTGACTGTATTATTGGTCTGGTGATGGAGACGAAGAACAGTTAAGGGAACTCCTCGATGGTTCACAGTACCTACCTTGTGAAAAGATTTGATAATTTTATATTCATGAGAACTTTCCACCTTGATAGATTGAGACTGTATTTAGGGGTCTGGTGAGGAAGACGAAGGACAGATAAGAAAACTCCTCATTGGTTACCTTTCACGTTTTTTTGGTTATTCATATTACGTGTGGATAAAGGGGAAGTGAAACTTTGTACTTGAGTTGAGGTAGTATTTTCAAAATTGGAATTGTAGGACTTAGGTACTTATCACAAAAAATAACGTTTCAGCTAATTGCTTCTTAATTTTTGTTTACACTCAGTAGGTATGATAACACTAAAAATTAAAAAATTAAAATTTTAATAAAAAAAATTCAACCGACTTCCAACTCAATAATTAACCTAAACTAAAAAGCAAAAAATAACATCTTACCTATGTGCTACCTTCTGATCTGTTTGAAGGCGGTGACAATCAAGTGTCGTGTTTTAATTAAAGCCGAAAGAACCACATAAATTTCGTAATTCAAATTTCGCTAGTAGGCAATAAAATAAGAGAGTATCTAACTGAATAACTATTCATTTTTATTCCTCTTCTAAAACAAATGTTAACACTCGCGAACGTACAACTTGCTAATAATAATTAATCTGTTTGTAGTATCAAAAATACATTTTTTAATTTTCAATGGCTGCAAGTGGTGGTTTTAATTGGGCTTGAACGCATTAGCAGCTCGCTGGAAGATAAATTCAGTTTGAAGCAATTTAAGGTAATTATTTTAATGAATTGCCGAGTTGAGTTTAGTGAACTGAAAAAGACGGTAGATTGAAAATTCCATTCGCTCAATTATTTTCTTCTATGAAACTTTACGCTCATAATAATTTATCATAATTTACCTCTTGGTAATTGGAATAGTAAATTATGTACATAATTTAATATAATATTCTAATGAATTCTGAGTTTTATGTTTACGTTTATTAGTTTTCGTTAAAACTAAATACAAGGTTTATCGTTTATTTGCCGTTATTTTTTTACATTTTAGTACTATTATCATTTAATTACTGCAGTTTGGACACTCCGCCATATCTTTTCGTCGAAATTCCTCAGTGCCTGAAGACAAAAGTAGCCGAGTAGCGAAGCTGAAGTGGCAATGGCCGGGCCACATAGTTCCAAGAGCCGATGGACGTTGGGGTCCCAAGGTGCTGGAATGCCGACTCCACACTACAAAGCGCAGTGTTGGTAGACCAACCAGGTGGACTGACTGACTGGGTTTCGCTAGATGCAGGCAGCTCGGTATCGTGATGTTTGGAAGTCCCTACAAAAGGCCTATGTCCTGCAGTGGACGTCCATCGTCTGACATGATGATGATGACTGTAGTTTGACGGGCTTATGCTAAAGTTTTCACATACAGTGTTCAAGTAAGCCGATTCTTCATAAACCTAATTAATTTATTATGAATCTCGGTGTAAAACATTCATCATTATCAACTCATTTCGGCTCACTGCTGAGCTCGAGTCTGTCGAGGGGTTAGGCCAATAGTCCGCCACGCTGGCCCAATGCGGATTGGCAGACTTCACACACGCAGAAAATTAAGAAAATTCTCTGGTATGCGGATTTCCTCACGTTGTTTTCCTTCAAGGTGGTAACTACTGTTTCTATCTCCTGCGATCTTACTTGTTACGTTGCGTACAACGTTGTACGTAACGTAACAAAAATAAATAACGTAATGAAATCTGAAACTCTTATGAAATACAGATAAAGGGTTTTAGAAAATCGTGCCCCGTTTTGAACTTTATTTAAAAGTGAGTCATAAATCTTAGAGGCGCAGAGTTCAAGTCCGCACCTGAAGAAAGGCTATATTTCCTAAGGACTAGGGGCTCCATGTGAAAGAATATTCTTTACCTACTTCCCATTTCAAAGCTTAATTGAAGCAAAATGTAAATCCTTCCATTAGTTTAGTCGTTGAACTATATCGGGATCGTTTGAACAAATAAACAAACAAAAATAAAAATTAATCTATTTTGGTGAATATTTAATACAAAAATATTTAATTTTTCAAAAATAACATTTAATGTATTACTTTTTCTTTCTCACTGCTTCAATGAAATGATTCAATGACGCATATTGTATATGGTAGCTTACAATAATCGCTAAAACTCCATTTTTGTAAAGTTAACTTTCGCAGTTACCTACCTATATTCTAAATTGACAGGCAGGCTGACTTTAGCCCTCATTTACACGAGAGTTTTTTTAACGGACAAATATAGTATAAAGAAATAAGAAATGTTTATTTGAAATATTCACTATAGAATTACAATGACGTCTTAAACTAGGTAAGCCCGTGTCATAAGGGCCAGTGACTTCCCTTAGTACATATTCATAGGTACAATGACATAAATGATTATTATAGGACTCAAAAGTTATTACAAATATAAGAAAACTAATGTCGAACAAAGGTTATGATTCACAACACTTGTCAGGACAACTTAATTAACAAATCAAACTGTAACCAAAATAAGACCCTAGAATGGCAGAGAATGACCTTGATTGAAATCACGCACTTGTGAACGATGTGTGTAGGGTTAAAGGTACCTTTGACTGTATACAAACACTCCCGTTTTCCACTCAAGTCACTCTCTCCACCTATCCCAAGCAACCCATAAAGAATCACACAACAAGAGATGTTGAAGGCTCGAACGCCACGAGCACACTGAAAATGTCCGTACCGCAAGTTGTTGTAATGCGGCGATAACATGATGAATTAACATATAATACGATAGTTACAATTTTGAAAAAAATTGTAAATTAAAAAATTAAAAATATCAAAACTATAAAAATAATAAATTGGTATCAACCCGATCGTTTTCATCATAGATCGTTACTCGCATTCAAGCTTTAACTAGTCATTGAATAAAAAAAGTGGAAGTCAGTTAAAAAATAAAGCACGGCATATGTGTAGTAATGAATGAAATTACTAGTACAAGCTTTCCTAGTCTCGATGCAGTAAAATGCAGGTAGTTTGTATTTTCACAGATATTGTCTCCCCACTGCGACATACTCGTAATTATTGTACTTGAACAATAGGTGCGACTGCGGTGCTGAATGCGGAAATAACTTCTAACTCTTGGCCTGGTACTTGCTTTTGGACTAATTAATTACCGAGTATATTCAGACATGTTGAGTAACTGTGAAGTTGTAAACCAACGGAAGATATTTCTACAACCTGGACTGTATCCCTTCCTGGTTACTCTGTAACGATGAAACGAATTTATATCCATCTCTCTCTGTCTAAAACAACGCTATAGAAAGAGAAAGATAGAGGTGAATTCGAATCTCGCACTTGCGAGTTAAACAAGCCAATTGTCGTTACAAAATAGCCTGGGACAGGCTGCTTAGCTTTTTTTTTCTAAAAAAAATTGAAATTTTAAAAATTTAAAAAAAAATTCAGTCTCAATCCGGAGTTGGGAAGCGATAGGCTGATATTACCTGACGTTTCGAAAGAGCTTGTAAACTAAGCCTATTTGAAATAAATGAATTTTGACTTTGACTTTGACTTTGATAATAATAATGACAAGCAATAGTGAATGTAAAACGCCTTTATGTTATCATAAACGTTATTAAGTTTGATACATTTTAGACATTAAATTAAAAAAAAAAAAAAAAATGTGGACAATGGATCGACAAATTTTGTGTTTTTAATATCACAAAAGAAATCGTTAGGTTTCGTTTTCGTACGGTACCTTAAATCGGTACATGTTTTAGGAAATCAGGATTTTATTGTAAACTAGCGGACGCCAGCAGCTTCGTGCGTGTGAAACCAGTTTTTCACAAATCCCACAGAAATCATGGATTTATCCGTGATGAAAAGTAAACTATGTGTTAATCCAGAATAAAATCTATTTGTATTTCAAATTTCAGCCAAATCGTTTCAGTAGCCGCAACGTAAAAGAGGAACAAATATAACTATACACATACTTACACACATACACACACACACACATACACTAACTTTGGGCTTTATAATATTAATGTGATGCCGAATCAAAATTACTGATAAATACTGGTATATCCGCCTAAGAAATACATACATAAGACTTTATAAGTGTCTAGAAAAACTATGAAATATCAAATAACCTAGAGAATTAGGAAAATTCTCTGGTATGCAGGTTGCCTCACGATGTTTTCCTTCACCGTTTGAGACACGTGATTGTTAATTTCTTAAATACCGACGTAGATTAAGAAATTTTAATTAAAATTTCGAGATTAAAAGATAATTTACTTAAATTTCTCGTAATCAAAATGCAAAAATGAATGATGGTGTTGGCTTATTCTTAATCTACATTGTCAACTTTTGGCTAAAATTCAGGATAATTTAGAAAACTAGTAAAAATACAATAAAATAGGTACTTCATTATTAAAAAAAAATAACTCTGTTTCAAGAATTTTCAAAAAATACCCGTCGGAAGAGGAAGTTTTGTTTGTACGGCTGATGAGTTGTTTGGCTTGTAAACGAAGCCCGTATTACGACGAAAGATCATTCAATAAAACAATCCTTTTATGTATTCTTGCCATTTTCGTACGATACGCAGGCTTTTATTTTTTTTTTTGGATTATAAATTTCTGTCTGTTGTTTTATTACCGAGGGTACCGGCCGACGCTTTACACCAAACCAGACATAAGACAGTTTAGAAAATATATAATCCTATACACACTTGTGCTGCAGAAAAAACTAAGTAAAGCAATACCAACTAGCAACGTCAGAAAGGTCGTCCATATTTAAATTTAAATTATAGTTTATTAGGGTTTTGAAAGTACGTAGTACAAAAACGGAACCCTTATAAGTCCAGTACCTTTTTCACTACCCTTATCAATAGCGCACATTTTAATGTCTGTCTGTTTTCTCCGAATGTACTGGACCACTCCAGTTGAAATTTGTACCACATATCAATTCTTGTGACCCAAATATCTATCGTGATTAGGTAAAATTTCAATATGGGGGACACTACTGTACCTATATAAAATTTTGGAAAAAATACAGATATTAGCTTTTTTTACTTGAACATTTCCGGAAAGTTTGTTGGGCTCCGGAACTACTAAGCCGATTAAAAGAAAATTCACTGTTGGTAAGCTATACTATCCCCAAGTGCTTTATAGGTATAGGCTCTATTTTATCCCCGCATTCTTACGGGAACGGTAACTACGCGGGTCAAACCGCGTAGCATCTGCTAGTCATCAATAAAACATAGCTGACGCCGCGCGGTATCACTCGCGTGGTTCCCGTTCCCGTAGGAGTACGGAGATAATATATTGCCTATAGCCTTTTTCGATAAATGGGCTATCTAACAGTGAAAGAATTTTTCAAATCGGACCAGTAATTCCTGAGATTAGCGCGTTCAATCAAACAAACAAACTCTTCAGCTTTATAATATTAGTTGTTAAATTTACCAAAAAGTCAGTTGCATCATCAGTTACAAATTAAAATACCTAAGTTTATTAAACTGATATGGTTGAGAAAGCAGATTTAATTTATTAGAGAAAAATCTATAATTGCGAGCCGAGGGAGGCTCTGTATAGACAACCGGAAAATCATTGAAGCTTGAAATGAGGTCACGAGCAGTCAACTGGAGAGACATTCAATATCTAGTTGCAAAGTCCCTAGATTAGTAACTGACAAACTGTTATCTTATAATTACTTGGAAACATTGGTATCAATTCCAAGTTCCACTTATCACTTTGAATGTTCATCTTTAAATTGTCTTAAATGTCAACGATATGTTATAATATAGATATGTTACGTGCCTACAAAATCGCCGCAAAAAGTTATCCGAATTTAGCTACTCCACTGCGCTCAGTGGAGTAGCTAAATTCGGATAATGCGTTCAGGTGACAGTTCGTTCGTCATACAGGTAACTCTGTCACCTGCACCATGTTGCACGAACTGTAATAATGATGATTGTGCTTGTTTTACTTACCTACATTGCAGTCCTCGTGAAACCACGCTTCTTGAAACTTTTCACTGATCAGACCAAAACCCTTTTAATTTTTATTTCGACGTTTTGTTGTTGTATTTGGAGTAGGTAGGTCATAGCCCTATAGAATCTGTGAGATGAGATAGCGCCATTCAAATTATCCAAAAATCAATGGTGATTCAACATTAATTCTGAAAATGCCGCCGAATAAAATGGGTGCAATAATAACACATGGATTTGTCTGTAGTTTTCGCGGAGAAAAGAAAAAATAATTAATGTGCTACGTCGATTCTTTTACTACAATCGCTAACGCTTCGAAGGATAAAAAATGTACGGCAATCACATTAAGTAAAGACAGGTAAAATGATCAAGTTCTCGATTGGATCTGTCACTCCCATACATTTTATTAGTTTTAGTTAAGTATCTTTTAAAAAACTATAGGCACTTGAGAAAACTTATTTTGAAAACAAAGACAGACGTTTAAATTAAATAAAATAAGTTAATTAAATTCAAATAATATCAATAAACACACAAAAAACGAAAAAAGGCAAACATTTTCGAAGATGGCTATTTTTCACATGATTCCCAAAATGTACAATACAAGAGATATCTTGGGCAATAAGCTGTGAAATAGGGTTATGTCATGTCAATCCTTGAGACATTCGATATCCAGATCTAAGCCTGTAGAGGATTAATAACTGCCAAACAGTTATCTCATAGCGACGTGGAGATATTGCTGTATTAGAATTAACACTAACTGACATGGTAAGGCGTTCAATATCGATGTTCTGTAATTCCACCTATTTTGACACAATTTCAAGTTCTAGTCTAGTCTAATCTGTCCTGCTTCTAGTGTCATGTTCCTTATTACTGGGTGTCGTGACACTTATTACTTTTCTTATGAAATCCCTGACGATATCGTGCGATTTCGTACAATTTCTGGCTATGCCAAAGTGAGACGAGTATATTTGTCGTGAGATATCGTGAATGAAACCTCCTGGTCCTGGTCCTCCTGGTAATCAGCCTCCTGGTTCCTTTTATTAGATTTCCACGATTTCTCTTTCCTTCCATATTCCATTTTTGGCAAGCATTGGTTTCTTCTGGCAGAATGTCAGAAGTTGATGCTCTGATGATGTCGATAACCTTTTTGTCAGTAAGACGAGTTCCAGATATCTAAGAAATATTACGAAGAAATCTTCATGAGCCAAGTTGATTGTGTCCTATTTATCGAGAAAATTTATAGGCTATATATATGTTTTCATACGGGAACGGGAACCACGCGGGTGAAACCACGCGGCCTCAGCTAGTGATAGTATATGTAAAGTATAGTACTATTTAAAAACCAGTAGCCAGTATAATATACCCATTCTCATGATTTACTTTTTTTTTATTTTAAAAGAAAGAGTTCGTTAATTTTTTAATTAACGTTGACTCAAGTTTCACTCGCTGTAATTTCGCTATAATCTCAGCACCTAGGCATTAATTATTATAATGAAATTTCCAGATTACTACGGTACCCTTGCTTAAAATGTTTGCCCAAGACGTCGCATGCAGATACAAAATAGAAATACGCGTGTGCGCTCAAATAATCCTTGTTATCTTTGAGATACAGTTCAATATTGTTTAAATTTGTGCTCAAAGCTGACAGTACCTACGTACATCAATGTCTTACCCACCATTACACCACTAATCGTATAGGATTCCACAGTGATGCCTTTAATTAATAACGCACATGTCCCTTCTTGATCTTCTTAGATGATGGCATTAATCAAGCGTAGAGTTTATACTTTGTAAATGGTGTAATATTATAACGTAACTAATTTCTAAGAACAAATAAATTCGAGCATGTCCCATAAGACTTCTAAACATTAAATTATATTGAAAGCGCCTTACACAATTAACAATAAGATTGCCATTAAGACATTAGCGCCGCGTCTGGGTACTTTTTTTATGAAAAGGACTTTACGTGTCTCTAGCTACCTGGGCAGTGTGAATAGACGGTGTCTGTGGGTGTCTTTCACGCTACTTGTCTGTGACGTACTGTGTTTGTAGATATAAACGGACCTTTAATGCTCGGTACTTAGCGTACGTACTCAGACTAAATACATAAGGACTAGTATCGCAACCAAATTCACGAACAAAATTTTCTGCCATTTTCTAAGGAAAATGAGCTTAGATTTCATACATATCTTATACTAAACTAGCAGTTTTTGTTCGTTTTGTACACCATTTAACTACACAAGAAGGTATTTTTACGAAGGTTTTTATCCGACGGACACGATTGTAAACTATGAAACATCGATTCGATAAAGACAGTGTTTATAATCGCATAAGATCGTTGATCATATACTTTGACAGAAAAATAATGTCTTGCGAGGCAGGTCTTTATCTAATTAGTCTGAGTGTACGTAGCACAGCCAAGATAGCTATTCTGAAACGATGTCTATTCTGAAACGATGTTTAATTCGCAAGTGCGAGTTTCAAATTCACATCTATTTTTCTCTATCTATAGTGCTAAACACGATAGAGATGAATTCGAAACTCGGACTTGCGGGTTGTATAAAACATTGTTACAGAATAGACGCCCAGGATCACACCCAGGATCTCGTGATTTAAAACCACATAGGCCAACAATTGGACCAACGAAGCAGGATATAATGTACCTGCCTATAAATGTATATTTATTAAAAAAAATACATTATTTTTCTTTTTAGCTCTTTTTGTTATATAAAAAAAAATTTAAAAAAATAAAAGTTATTTTATTAGAAAAATAAAAAAGTTTTTTTTATTTTTCTAATAAATAAACCAGCAGTCTAATTTACTATCTTTGACGTAATTATGTTACTTGACATATACGAAATTGAGATTCTATGTAACAAATGATTGTTGTGTGTGTATGTCATCCTGTGCTTACTGGTGGATATCATACAGTAGATAGATGACATTTCTCAATTAATTTGGTGTTTTTGGTTTACAAGTGATAAAAAGACCTAAATAGGCCAGCTGGTATTTGTAGCAACGCCATCTACAACTTCAGTGTTGTACCGTATCTAGCGAATGGGTGCGTAATCTGAAATGTATGAGAAGGGAGAGTCACTGAATAATTTGGCACAAGGTAGTTCATATCTCGTTATTTAGATGGCGCATTTACAAAGCCAGTAAAAACTAAGTTATTCCTCACTTGATTTGATAAAATTAAACTAAGACTAAGAAAATTGATGTATTTTTTAGTTCTTATAATTTTCTAACGCTATTTGAATTTAATTTTAAACTTACATGTAGGTAACATTTTATGTATTGAAATCTTATCTCTTGAACTCGCTAATATCAGTAATTAATAGTCCGATTTGAAAAAGTCTTTCAGTGTTAGATAGCCCATTTATTGAGGAAGGCTATATTCTATATATTATGCCCGTATTCCTACTGGAACGTGAACCACGCGGGTGAAACCGCGCGGCGTTAGCTAGGAAATTACATATTTTCATCCTATCTAAGATTTGAAACAATACTTGGTGATTGTACACATTTTCAGAGGACTTATTTTACTAACCAGTTAAGAGAACATTTAAGAAGACCGCCTTAACGTTTCGATTTCCTTGATTTTTTTTATGTGTCATACATTAGTATATTGTTGTAGGTGCAGTGAAATAAAGAGACTAAAACTGAATGGCATTGACTCCCTGTTGTGAAGCTACAAGTTAATGTTGATTACAGTGAATCGAAAGTCATTCCAGCGGCTCATTCATGAATGTAACCTTCAATGCTTCTCATTGAATACCGCCCCGGCCTTCTATCGCTGCATGTCATATTGATGATGACCAGACACATGCGCGTTGGAGCACGCATGCGTATCACCAAACAATCCTTGTGTACAATCAGTAGGGCTAAATGTAATAGAATATGTCAAGCTTCTATAATAAGCTTTTGTTTTAATTCACTTAAACCATACACTTAATGTATTTAACCGCAAAGTGTGAGTTATATTGCAAAGTGTGGAACTTTAACGAGCAAAAACAATAGCGGTTGATTCGCATTGGCGGCATATTGCTAGCTTTTTCGCGTATTCTTTGCAGTGGTGTTTTGTCAATGAATAGTTTAATTACCGTGTTATACTAAGTGTGGATACTCGCACAGAGGGTGAAGTGCTTAATATCAACAGGTAGGTTTGTGGTGATGTTTATTTGTAGTGACGGGAGACGGGATCAAGTGCGTATTAGGTGGGTGTTACTCCAGACGGTAGGCGTGGGTGGAGCTTTTTGCCGTAGTAGACGGTGTATCAGTTAATAGGGGCAAGGTAAATTATTGAACCTCATGGCCTGTGATCTAATAAAACCTCGGCATTTATATTTACGAATAGGTAAAGGTATTCCAAAGGAGGAGGAAAGGAGGTTGCAAAGAAAACGAGATTAATAGATGCTGTAAATTACAGTCTTCTGTAAATTCTGTATATTTTATCTATCTTATACCTACAATCTTTTGAAGAGCGTGTTAAATATTTTACCTTAATTGATTTATTAAACTTCCTTTAGATGGGGCAATAAATCAATAAGTTCTGAAATAAGAAATGTAAAATTACCACTAGGTTTAGGTCGTAATTTAGGTTTTTAATTTAGATTTTTCCTTTAATTGTCTAAATATTTTTCAGACAATTAGAGGAAAAACAAGTTTATAACTTAATATATAGTTTCCAATTTACTTTCTTCAAATTTACAAACCTACTCGTTTAACCTTTGTAAAGTTTTTTTTCATTAATAAGTACAAATACAAATCAATCAATTTCAGTCTTTTTTTTGTTTTAGCATATTAGGTACTTACTGTATTTATGTTTCCGTATTTTGGTATTGTAATTTGTAACTTTTAAATTAATTCGTTAAAATTTTAGTCATTCTAAATTTTCAAATTGAATAAAACATTGGGATAGTTTAAACGTATGTAATAACGAGTAATTTATTACTGCCAATCTCTCAATCTAATCATTATCAACCCATTTTCGGCTCACTACTGAGCTCGAGTGAGATCTCAGAATGAGAGGGGTTAGGCCAATAGTCAACCACGCTGGCCCAATGCGATTGGCAGACTTTACATACACAGAGAATTGAGAAAATTCACAGAAAATTGAGAAAATTCTCTGGCATGCAGGTTTTCTCACGATATTTTTCCTTCACCGTTTGAGACACGTGATATTTAATTTCTTAAAATGCACGGTGAAAAGTTGGAGGTTCATGCCCCGGACCAGATTCGAACCCACACCCTCCGGACTCAGAGGCAGAGGTCATATCCACTGGGCTATCACGGCTCTTCAATCTCTCTCTCTCAATATAACCCTAACAAATCGATTGCACCGATAAAGCTAATTTTATTGCAGTGTGTATAGGACGCCTAAGATGGATTTTCAATTTTACTATTTAGGCAAGGTAAAGTACTACATTTCTGTACAAATATTACATTAATAAACTTGATAAATAACTAATGCAATATATAAGATGGGTTAAACGTGTTACATACGAGCAGATAATTAAAATGCAATTTATTCATTATCTAGCCAGCAACGTGTCCATATAAAATCGATATCGGCAATTAGGTGTGTTGCTCTTCCGGGCCGATGCTCCTGCCCTACATAGCCCTGCAAAACTACCTACTACGTCATTACTCTACCCATTTCATATATTACAAGACAACTGATATGTCTATGTCTTATTATACGCTCGAAAATATTTTGACGGCCTCCGTGGCGCAGTGGTATGCGCGGTGGATTTGCAAAACGGAGGTCCTGGGTTCGATCCCCGGCTGGGCAGATTGAGATTTTCTTAATTTGTCCAGGTCTGGCTGGTGGGAGGCTTCGGCCGTGGCTAGTTACCACCTTACCGGCAAAGACGTACCGCCAAGCGTTCCGGTACGATGCCGTGTAGAAACCGTAAGGGGTGTGGATTTCCATCCTCCTCCTAACAAGTTAGCCCGCTTCCATCTTAGACTGCATCATCACTTACCATCAGGTGAGATTGTAGTCAAGGGCTAACTTGTAAAGAATAAAAAACAAAAGCTTTTTTAGTAGGACACCAGCAATTACAATTAATCAATCAATCAATTTATTTATTTGCAGATACATGCGTACGTATATATACAGGTGGTCGGTAGATGTTAATAAAATAATAAAAAAAAAAATATTTATTAATCACACAGTAACAAATTTGCAATACAATAATAGAGTAGATCCCTGGCTCCAAAACTAGCTGTAACTGTATCTTGGGAGCCAGTGGATTCCCATTAGTGTTTTTTAATAAAATTAAGATTATTATTTAAATAAAGATAATCTGTAGTAGGCAAAAACAAGAAAGGTGTATTCGTAAAACAAGATCAAACACAAATAAATAAATTTTTGTGTGGTAAATGTATCTTGCCAATTTGGCATGCAATTTATTTATTAAGTATGTGTTATTAAATTAATTCAAATGACAATTTTATCATTTAAAATTTAAAACTTTACAATAAGTTTATAAGTAAACATTTTATAATTATATCACTAAAAATAGTTAGTTAATTATTTTTAAACAACTTATATAAATCACTTCACTTCATATCAGACCTTCTGACCATTCTAATGTTCAATAACATATACCGCCTCTTTTCCCCCTGTTACCCTCTTGAAATAATGAAAATATTCCTCGGTGACTCTACGTAGAACAACCATGAAGTTTAATTCTGCCGCCAGATTTGCTACGAGTACTACGAGTTATAATTTATAGCTACGGGCGGCACATTGTAGCAAACGTGCCTAGGCCCAATGTATTGCTCTGTTAAAGACAATATTAGTGCTGATTTCTGTCGCCAGCATTGCTACAAGTGCTACGAGGTATAATTAATGGGCGTAGACACATTGTTAGACATGAACTTGTTCATACAACATACAAAATATGTTTCACGACCGCTCTAGCGCAATTGGTAGTGATGTGATTCTCAGAGAGAGGGAGCCATTTAAAAAATATTTACATTCCTCTATAGCGCGGAGCATGATACTGTGCTCGCCTATTACCCTTAGTGGGTTTTATATTTTTTTACATTGCACGTAACGGATACGATGGACGACCGGTCGTCCATTTAGGAGTCAAATGTTTTCTTTCATCTCGCGACTCCAAATTCCAACATATATTATATTTTATTTATAACAGGTTTCAGAGTTGTGGGATGTATTTCTTGCATGTCTTGCATGCAAGATGTACATCAGAAAAACTGTTCGGCAGGTGCCTGATTTTTTGTCCAACGCACCCGAATCATTGCAATAAATGGCTACACAAATCGCTAATGTTCTCGCTAATATTTGGCTTGGGTTGAACTATATTGACGGCCTCCGTGGTGCAGTGGTATGCGCGTTGGACTTACAAGACGGAAGTCTGAGTTCGATTCCCGGCTGGGCTGATTGAGGTTTTCTTAATTGGTCCAGGTCTGGCTGCCGGCTGCTTCTGCCGTGGCTAATTACCACCTTACCGGAAAAGGCCTACCACAAGGTACGATGTCGTGTAAAAACTGAAAGGGGTGTGGATTTTCATCCTCCTCCTAAGAAGTTAGCCAGCTTCCATTTTAGATTTTTTTTTAAAGAATATTTGCAATATCTTTTGTTTTTAAATATGACCAATATTCCTATTCCCCTCCAATTAGTCGGGAAAGACTGTTTTAGGAGTGGGTACGACAATAGACCAACGGTGCGGTGATCGAACCACCACCCCTCGGTCGGACCACCGCTCTTGCCGTTGAGCTATTGAGGCTTAATAATAATTAGATTCCATCATCACTTACCATCAGGTGAGATTGTAGTCAAGGGATAACTTGTAAAGGATTAAAAATATATAAACATTGAGTTGGTACTGAGTAGATGTGTTTATCAATTTCATTGTCATAGAAAATACTTTTTAAGTGCTATACTTAAAAGTTTTATAGCTTTTCCCTCTCCCTCTATTATTCAACTTCCTTTAACCACCCTCTACGTGTGTCGAGAATTCATTGCATTTCAGTTCCTGTGGTTTCTTTGTGTCATGTCAAAAGTGTCAGGCGTTTGAATTTAATTAAATTTTGCCGCCGTTTGGAGTCAGGACATAAGTTCGTTATACAATAATTAATTAACACCCGTCATCTCGGGAACGTGCTGGCAAAATTTATTTATTTTGGTACACGTTTTACTGTGCCTTTTAATATAAAGTTGTACTACTATGATGATACTATGATACAAAAATATTTTTCTTTTTTGTGGAGCTTAATTTTATTTAGTAGGTACTTTGCTCGTAAAATCTGAGTCAAGTAGAAGAATCTTCTGCTTTCCCTTCTTACGCTTATCATTCTACTTTACCTTCTTACACGCATCATTTCGAGCATGGCATTTAAGTCAATCAATGAAGTTTTACATAAGTTCCTCGTCGTTATCAACCCATATTCGGTTCACTGCTGAGCTCGAGTCTCCTCTAAGAATGAGCGGGGTAAGGCCAATAGTCCACCACGCTGGCCCAATGCGGATTGGCAGACTTCACACACGCAGAGAATTAAGATAATTCTCTGGCATGCAGGTTCCCTCACGATGTATTCATTCACCGATTGAGACACGTGATATTTAATTTCTTAAAATGCACACAACTGAAAAGTTGGAGGTGCATGCCCCGGACCAGTTTCGAACCCACACCCTTTGGAATGGGAGGCAGAGGTCATATCCACTGGGCTATCATGGCTCATTAATTATACATAAGTTCCTCAGTCAATCTGAATAACATAATATAATATGCTTTAAAACTTCATATTATGTCTATAATACTTAGCTTACTATTTACTCACTGCTGCTGCTAAGACGTTGTTGCCAACAACGGTTGTTGCACTTCGTCGGACATTTATAAAAAGAAGAATTATAAACATTTGATTAATGAAATAATTTTAATTGATTTTTCTCCGCTCGAAATAGCAGAATTATATCATGGAAGAAAGCAATAAATGTTTTTTTATTGCATACCATTGTTTACCGTAAAAGATCCAAACCAGACAACGTGTAATATCCACATCAACGCGAGGGCATTGCGGGGTGGGGGTGCTCCCCGCGACGGACACTGCGTGGTCGCGCGGAAATGGCGGTGCAATCATAAAACTGATTACCAGGATAAAACTGTACCACTGATTTTAAAATAAAATAAATCCTCATGTAGGTTACAGTATAAGCAATAAAATTATCTATAAATACATTAGTCTGTTCAAGTTTCGCTCCGCTCGTAACTTGGACCACACGCTTTTCCAGTTTACACGGAGACACGCATCCCTTTCATTTCCCTCTGTCAGTCGCTATTTGGCCGTCGCTTTACAAAGTCGTGTTTCATAGAATATCTATACTTTTGAAAAGTTACTGTAATTTTTTTTTTGTGATTCAAGATGGATATTACGATAACGAGACACTTTAGCTTAGATGAAGTAAGTTTTACTTTTATTTCTACAAATTTTCCTAGAATTTTCCTTAAATAATTCTTTTAAGACAATTTCAAACTATTTCTAAATTTATTTCGTTATACCTACAATTTTTTATGGATAGATTTAAAAGTTTGATTTTATTTTAATAAATAGAGGTTAAACTTTACAAACATGTTAAAAATTAATTAATGAGGATCTTGCTTAATGCTACAAACATATACAACTACACTTAATAAGTACTTAACTTTTAAAAATAATGAAGCTATACAATCAAGCAATATTTTGTATTCAGCTAATAACAAAAATGATAATAAAAATTTAAAAGTTCTTTGCGAAAATACTTTGCAATTTAATGTTGTCGAGTTTAATGTCCCAACTCATGACATGAGCATTATCTTAGAGGAGTGATACAAACGTTTAGGAGAGCCTTTAGATTGTCACCAGCAGGCTAATTCACTATGTTTGACGTAGGCTAGTTGACATATACGATATTGAGATTCTATGTAACAATTGTCATCCGGAGCTTACTGGTGGATATCCCACAGTAGATGACATTCTGTCAATTGATTTGATGGTTATTTTATCAGGTTGATAATAAAGAGCAAAATAGCGAATAGGCCAGCAGATACTTGTACTATTTTTTTGTTATGATATTACCTAAAACAGCGAAATTACTATGTGGATTATCGTCAATTATTAAGTAGGTAATCTTTAAGTAAATAATTAATTGTGTTTGCCATAATATTCTGTACACGATTCCATTTAATTCTGTTATGATAAAGTAATTGCAGTACTAAGTCAGAATTGCTATTTATATTTCGTACTTTTTGAGCCCCACAAGCATAATTAAATGGTACATAATATACAAAAAATAATATTTTTTGTATATTATGTTCTAATTCATACCGACAAATAAAAATAGTATAAGCGACCTTGATTGAGCATTAATTTACCTTTACAAAAAGCAATTTTCAGTTTTCGCAAAATAAAATTAATTTGAAATTACATCCAATTTATAAGTAAAATTTGTTAAAAGTGTATCAAACTGAAATTATCCCCTTTACCACAGTCGAATGCTCTACAACTGAATTACCATTTAGATTGAAACCTCTGGGGCCCGTTTGTGATTATTGAATTGTAAATTTACTCTGTTCGATTCATTTCTCATTTCACATTCCTCTCACACCTGTAAGCCTTACTTTATAGTACTTGACTATTTAAAATAAATTTACATTTTAAACGATCTTCAATTTAGTTCTATCATAAATACCTCGATTCTATAATAGTTGTAGTAAAAGAGAACCGTCAAAAATGTATGAGCCGGCCTGTTTAAATACCAATATCATGCGATATATTGGATATGTTTTTTATATACTTCAACTTTTGTTATTGCAGGAAGTATCTGAGTGTTGTGTGAAAAAAGTTATGGCAAATAAAGTCATACTTTATTTACATAAAAATATAAGAGTGCCCTATGAAATAAAGTCGGTGAACATGTTTCTCTCGCCTTAAGAGCGCGCAGCGCGTCGGTACGATATGGATAAAATTCGAAGCGCAAACGAGACGCCGAATTATGACTTTCACGAAAAGCACGGAGCGATTGACGCGCGACGCAAATTTTGTGACGTGAGCGCCAAAACCATTTTTAACTAATTGCAAGTAAATTAAACAACATAACGAAAAACAAAATGGCCATGTTCAAGATATATACTTAATTGTCTATATACAACAAAAATTTAAGAAAATAAGTTTGCTTTTCCTGAGATTGAAAGCAAAATGTGAGCAAAACATGTATTTTTCAAAAAAATAAACTATCGAGAAAAGTTTTACAAATTGTATATTTTGTATAGTCATAACGAAGCTTACACTTTGAAATATCATTTACCCAAATATCAGGCTCCTAACTTTTCCAGAATCTGAGATCCAGAACCATTTGTAACCACCAAATTACATATTGCACACTCTTAAAGAAAAATAAATCGTGCATACAAGTTACGACTGAAACTACTATTTTGGATATAGGTATTTTTATAAAAAAAAAATAGAAATAATACTTTTTATATTGAACAGGTTGATATTTTTTGCCAGTAACCGAGTTAGGACGTAAAACTTGTTATACCATTTTGAGTCGTTTTAATGAAAAATATTGTTGTTCTTTTTGATCCATAACTTTTTCCACACAGTAATTAGGAGCTTTTGACCTTATTATTAATTAAAGTACATAAAAAATCCTATTCAATGGTACCTATATCGCATGTTGTTATTGGTATTTAGGCTGGAATGCCCTTTAGTTTATTTTATTTAATAAAACACAACCCTTCCTCTCTGTTTCTACCCGACTGCAAGTAAATAAATGTTAAGAATGTATAGTATGGTGAAACGTTCGATTCTAGGGTATATGGATTTTGGAAAAACTTGTTAGTATTTTTGCTGGCTGTTGTGGATACTAAAAAAGAAGAGCTGTGGTGTCCAAAAGATACCCAGCGTTTTACATTTTTTTGCCAATGTCGTTTACGACAGTACATTGATGACATTCTTGTCGCTCACGGAGTGAATGGGTGATAGTAGAGCCCCAATAGCTCAACGGTAAGTGCGGTCGAATTCATCACCGAGGTGTGGTGGTTCGATCCCCGCACCGTTGGTCTATTGTCGTACCCACTCCTAATATAGTCTTTTCCGACTAGTTAGAAGGGACTGGGAATATCGTTCACATTTAATTACGATATAGCAAAATATTAAAAAAATATATCTATAAGAAAAAGTAAGCCACCATCATTATCAACTCGATCTCTCTTATTAAACGCAAGCTATTGGAATAGTCTTATTAAAAAGTTTCAAAAGTGCTTGTAAACTAAGCCTAACTGAAATAAATGACTTTGACTTTGATTATTATAGGAGAGGGTAGTTGAAGGTAAGACTCACAATTTCAAAGCGGGTTGACGGTTTAAGGGTGATAATCAATGATAATTTCATACTAAACTCGACATTATAGACGATATTTAGGTATCATTTGTTTAAATAATGTTCGTTGTTGACTGTTATTGAGATGTGGAAATTTCCTCTTTTGAGCGCCTCATTTTTCATAACCTGGTAACACGTCTAACAGTATTTAACATCATTGGTGATAATATTTGACTCGAAATATCAGATATTAATGATTGTAACCGGTTTGTTTAGCGTCTATCTGCAAGAAAAGGGTGTAACACCACGTGGAGTACCTATTTGATCGGAATAACGACTTTTCTAGGCAATTACTTTACCCTCGGAATAGGGTCGACGTGAGATCCAATTACAGGGTCCAATGACGAAGTGACGATTGACACTTCTCGTATTTTATGTGAAAAATTGCCTTTACCGAAATTGGATTCGCAAAGGTAATGGAGAAGTTTTAGGTAAAATTCAATATCGCTTTAAGAAGATTTTGTTTTATTTTTGGAAGATAATGAAAGTTTGAATTTGATCTTGGTTCTTGAATCAATTTTGTTTATTCTCAGATTACTTGCTAAATTAGTGGTTGTTATTTATAAATCCAATTCATTAAAAAACGTATACATTATATTCAGAATTTTCTCAGCCTATACATTCAATTACTTTTTATAATTAAATAGATCGTTGAAAGACATTGTAATATAAACCCTAGACAAAATAACAAAGTCGTCAAGAAATTTACAGACAGGTTTTATTGATTACCAGTTAATGTAAAGCTTAAAAAGCTAGATATGAAAAAGTTGTGTCACTAGCGCGTCAAAACTAAGGGGTTCGCCTCGTGGCAAAAGCGGCTAATTGACCGCATTTCATTAAGTCACATAGTAAACAACGAAAGATATTTAAACAAATAATACCTAAATTTTGTATACAATGTCGATATATGTGTTCAGGAAATGTAAAAACTGTAATATACATAAATATATAATGGAATCAAACACAAAATTGTGCATGTGTGCACTCAGTGGACAAGCTAAATTCGGATTACTTTTTGCGATGACTTTGTTAGCACGTAACATATCTATAGTATATAGTATTAACAACAGATCATTGTTTTCAGTCGTCAATGCGAAGTGGAGCTCTCGTGGCAATGGAGGCGGAGCCTGACCTCAGCACATTCGAGAACAAGTCAGGACTTGCTGAAGACATGAAGTTCCTCGCGTCTATGCCGGAGCTGTGTGACGTCACGTTCCTTGTGGGTGACACGAGGGAGCCCGTTTGCGCCGTCAAGGCTGTTCTGGCGGCTCGGAGCAGGTATGATCATCAATTTTTTTTATCATAGGAAAAATAAGCTGCAATTCGCAAAAAGTCTAATAATTAAAAAAAATACTAAAGGTAAACTAAAATAAGTTAAGCGCTTACAAAATGGCTACGAAGTTTGAACTCATTTAATAGAATAACAGTGCTTTTATATTTAGCTTTTTTATAAAAAACGATACCAAATTTTCGACACAAAGACCATAAACGGTCTGTAGAATGTACATACGTAACCACATCAAGTGCGTAAAATGTACTTAAAATCCTTTTAGTTAAGTGGTTGAAGCTTTTTCCAGCTGAGGCTTTGCGTATTTGTGTTGTGAAAGTATTTGGTTTGCGAATCTTTTTATTCAAATGTATTTTCACCTGCTGTCTACATTTATGTTTTTATGTAACTTTTTCATCGTCATCAACCCATCGGCTCACTACTGAGCTCGAGTCTCCTCTCAGAATGAAAGGGGTAAGGCCAATAGTCCACCACGCTGGCCCAATGCGGATTGGCAGACTTCACACACACTCAGAGAATTAAGATAATTCTCTGGTATGCAGGTTTCCTCACTATGTTTTCCTTCACCGATTAAGACACGTAACATTTAATTTCTTAAAATGCACACAACTAAAAAGTTGGAGGTGCATGCCCCGGACCGGATTCGAACCCACACCCTCCAGAATCGGAGGCAGAGGTCATATCCACTGGGCTATCACGGCACGGCTATGTAACTTTTTACCGTCTTTTATGTTTCTTATACATTTCAGCAACATATTTTACTATTTTTTTTAAAGTATTATTTAGTTTCATTATCATCATTATTAGCCTATTAGCGGACACCTGCGATTTCGCGAATTTAGTCTTTCACAAGCAGGGAACCATGGAATTTTCCAGGATGAAAAGTTTTCCAGGTGTTAATCCAAAGTAAAATCTATTTCCATTCCAAATTTCAGCCAAATCGCTTCAACAGCCGCAGCGTAAAGGAAGAACAAACGTACACAAAATTTCGCCTTTATAATATCACTTATACACACTGCCCAAATTAAAATGTATGGGTTATGGTGGCAATGTTGAAATTTGCAATAATTACTGTCAGATGTTATTGATAATGATTAAATATTTTTAAGGAGGTGTTACACCACAAACCAATTTTCCGAAATGTCTTCTTCAACCTCTAAATTTATTAAATCCTAAATCTACATGAATTATAAGGGCTTATTTAACATCCAATATTTACTTACGTCTGCTGTTAGCAATTAAACCCTCACAACGATTTTGAAACATGAAACTTCATGTTTACCTACTGGTGTCTGAGCCTTATTGTAAATCTTATCAAGAGTTTCTAAGATTAATTAAATTTATAAGGGCTGTCTGGCTAATTAATATTATCGCATTATCTACCCCCATGTCATGCCTTAATAACATAAAATTGAAACTTTTGAAAAACCCCCGAATGTCATGAAAGTACTTACACTGTCGAAATTGTTTTTCAGTACGCTTTCATTTGAGACCCCACTCTAGTATATTTGTAAACATTCGGTTATTCTTCCTCACTTTCACCCCCACAATTTTTAAACGGCTCAACCGATTTTCGTCAAACACTCGCACATACGAGAAGTCACCTTTAATACAAAAAAAAAAGGAACCGCTTCATCTGTTCGGTAGCTTTGGTGTTACCAACAGACTGACAGACAGCCACGTCATACTTATAATACCCCTATTATTGCGTCGGGGGTTAAAAATAAAATTTTCTGTTTTTTTTTGTAGCAAAGTACTACATCAATTTTAAAATTTTAAGGTTCCATTATCAGCGATCAATTATAATAAAATCTGAATTCCTACGTGTTGATAGAGTCACTAAAACAACTAGACTTTTCAAAATTGTTAATAAAGTAAGTCTTAAATTAAAAGATTTAATTTGAAATTTAAAAATGAATTTGACTTTCAATCTGTCTTGTACAGGGTATTCCAAAAGATGCTTTATCAAGCCCCAAGCCCGCAAAGAAAGAAAGAGCCAGCGCCACGAGAAAACAAGTTACGTTTATTCTTGAAACGTTCATCGGAGCCTCTGCTAAATCTGCAAAATGCGGCACAACAGGTATGTTTCTATTGAACGCATCATTTACTTTAAACAACAACATAAACAACTTAAATAAATCGCAAAGAAACTCGCACAAATACAATTTTTTTAAAAATAACATGATATGATGATATGCATAGTTAGATCATTAAGGTTAAAACTTCACGAATATATTTTGCTATAACCTAAATTGATGAAAAGTCTAAAAGAAGGAGCAAAAAATATACCTACTTCTGTAACGTGTTTTTAGAAAAAAAAACAAAAAACCATTAAAGCATTATATTAAATAAAAAATAGTTTTTAATATTGTACAAATAATAATTTTATGCTACATAATATAGACACGTTTTCTATTATATTCATGTACCTGTCCTTACATAAAAGTAACTTAAATAAAGTAACAGTATTCTTTAAAAAAAAAAGAATATTTGCCATATCTTTTAAATATGACCAATATTCCCATTCCACTCCAACTAGTCGGGAAAGACTGTATTAGGAGTGGGTACGACAATAGACCAACTAGACGGGGATGGAACCTACCGTTAAGGTTGAAAATCGCTCTTACCGTTGAGCTATTGAGGCTTCAATTGTAATCATTGTTTCAAGTAATTGACGCTGTATTTTACACTTATTTACTGTTTACCAAATTATATACAAACGAATGTAATATAAGGTAAACTAACCAAATTGTGATCACTAATAGGAGTACGCCGCACAAAATGGGGATGATGACTAGGTTTGAATATATTGATTTTTATAATACATTCGGGTAAATAAGGTCAATGTTAACTGATTTATACAAAAAAAGCAAAGATTGTCTGGATATATGCAAAATAAATAAGATTATAAAATTTTAAAATCTATTAAGTTTTTTTATCGTAATTAGATGAAAATTCATACAGTTTTAGCTTCCTTACATTAAATGTGACATTTTTCAATAAATGAACTTTTTTCAACGCACAAATAACAACGATATTAGTAATTTTGTTTGAACACCCATACAAACCTAACGATCAGCGAGCCAACGACGTCACTAAATCGTGCCATTTTGTATGGAGCGTTTTTCAGGGATCCGCGGCAGCGCCGCAAATCTGACCCTTTAAATCCCTGTAGCTCCGAAAGTAATGATCGCAGATACCCTGTTACTGTTACAAAATTGCTTTGCTATTAGTATACTCTTAATTTATATACAATTTAAAAAACTGTCATCATCCCTATTATGAATTTTAACGAAACCATTTTTACTATGTCCAATGCAGAGGTCAAGTTTCGCGCAACAATTGGCTCCAATACAAGAGGTAAATCAAAATTGACGGTGTCGTAGGAGATTTTTGAAATAAGTTGAATTATTAATTGATGTTTGTGTTCTACAAATTTTCACTTATTACAATCGTCTTAGCGTAGTTGTGAATTTAATTCAATTGTATTATAACATACATTTTTATCTATCTAATAATTTGTATTTTGTACACTACAGATTATTGTAAATATATTTTTGCATGGTGTCGTTGATTCTTTGTCTCATTTATGACGAGACTTATATACATTACTATAAGAATTTTAATACTATATTTAGAAATTTCTCAAACTTCAATTTCTATAAAAACACTTTGGCACAAAGCATGTCTTTTTCACTGTGCTTCATTATTATTTGAAATTTGCATTGAAAAAAAAATGCTTTTTAAATTTAAAATGCAAGCATTGACTATATAATAACTTGTACAATGTACACAACACAACACTTCTAACATGCTTTTATATACTATAACAAAATTAAAACACTTTTTTTTATTTAATTAAGGTATGTAACGTATTTCGATTTTCAGCCTTTTGGGTATCTTATAATATTCTACTAATGTGTCAGTTGCTTCTATAAGATTGACTAAATATTCTGTGTGTGTGTCAAATAATAATTTATTTGTTTTTGCGACAGCCATCTTCCCAACAACATCAGACTCTGATCATCGAAGAGTTCGAACCCGATGTGTTCCGTCAACTCATCGAGTACATACACACCGGGTGTGTGACTTTGCAGCCTCGGACACTGTTAGGTAAGTTTTTTTTTTTATTCTCTACAAGTTAGCCCTTGACTACAATCTCACCTGATGGTAAGTGATGATGCAATCTACGCTAACGCTAAATCGCTTGGTGGTACTTCTTTGTCAGTAGGGTGGTAACTAGCCACGGCCGAAGCCTCCAACCAGCCACGCTACCTCCCACAAGTATTCGATTGATTATATTTTAATGTCAATCATACGGAAAACCATGACACTAAATACGGATTTACTCAATCGTCCTAAACGTACCTACCACATTAAGAGTTTATACTTGGGTGGAGGTACTCAGTCTGCTTAATTTGCCCTATTAATATAAATTCGATTTGTACATAATAAACAGATGAAAATCAAGAAAATAGAATTAAGTATTTATTTGTATTATGTTAAAAATTTTAAATTATTTCTATAGTACTCGGCATAGCGCGTAATTGTTTTAATAACTGACTAGTTTTATATTGAATTTAATAAATAAAATCTTTTTAACAAAAAAATTTAACCGACTTTTAAATCACACAAATAAACTAAAAAGCGAAAAACAACATCATATGTGCTACCATTGACTTTGAAGGCGGTGCCAAGCCAGTGACGTATTTATTAAAGCCGTTTCGTGAGATAGTGATTATGTCAATTTATCTATACATATTACAATATAAATGTCTGGTACCGACATTCAATTTAAACATCAAAGGTAAAACTGAATTACTTCACGACCGGTCATTTCTATCGACGGTAAAAAATGGAAGCGAACATTCAATTTTCCTTTTAATATAAAGGGTGGGCTGCAGGGTGCGATAGAAGTTATTGATGTCATCAAATTGGCTTACAACCTCTGGAAAATTAAATTTCCTAATAATAGCCCGAGAGCCTGCGACATAGTCAAAATCAAGATCAAAATTCATTAATTTCAATAAGGCTCAGTTTACAAGAACTTTTGAAACGTCAGCCTATCGTGAGATAATGATAATTAATATATAACTCTATACTTTTATGGTCAATTATGTGGGGGACCCTTGAAATCGTTCAAAGCCACCATAGTCTATACTCCATAATCGGGATGATGACAGTTTTTGAAATTGTATATAAATTAGTATGCTATTCGTTCGTAGGCGTTCAAATAAAATTACTAATATCTTTGTTATTTGTGCGTTTGTTTATAGTTCAAATGTTGAAAAATGTCACATTTCATGTAAGGAAGCTAAAAAGTGTATGAATTTTCATCTAATTACCATAAAAGATTTTTAATAGATTTTGGAAATTAATAATTATATTTATTTTGCAAATATCCAGCAATCTTTACTTTTTATGTATAAATTAGTTAACATTGACCTTATTTACCCGAATGTATTATAAAAATCAATATATTCAAACCTAGTCATCATCCCCATTGGCTACCGTACTTATCTATGACAAACTTTCAGCATTCCTAAATTGAGGTATGTCCAGCTACCACAGGCTCTCTGTCCATAACGTTTCCAATTAACATCCACAGTCTAAAGCGTTAAATTTTCAATCAAAGTTGAGACTAGAGGTTAAGTTTGACAAAGTTTAGTTGAATTTTCCATTAGGTAGTAGGCTGTTTAACTTTGAAGGCAGTTTGGGGGAAATTGATTAGTTATGTATTTAATTATTATAAAAATCATAATTGCTAATTTTTGACACATTAATTGTTTATTGTGTTTATCGTGCTATATTCGACAACTATGTCACTCTAGACAAAAACAAGGAGGGTTTTAGCTCCCTTTTGTCGAAGGTCAATTATTGTTTATTAAATTTTTTTTTTAAACTATTAATTACGCCAATTGTTTAAATAAACCATTCAAAAATGCTTTTTTGATTACGTTCTATATAGCTCATATTGTGTAGTCTTTGAAGAAAACACACCATTTACTTGAATAATACCAACTAATAGATTTAATAAAACAATTTAGTTAATACATATAAAAGACATAAAAGGTTTACTTCTAATAAATCGAGTTAAATCACTCAGTTAGAATGTAAATAAGATTCTTAATCCATTTTAAGTGCCGTCCAGTCCAGTAACTAAGTTTATTAAACGTGCGGATAATCTATTAAATAATACTAGCTCTGCAAACTGATCCAATTTTATCGAGTTATAATTTTTAAATTGAGTAGAATTTATATAATTAAACTATTTACTACACTCCTACAGACGCCTTCATAAATGTAACGTTATGTTTAATTTTTACGTCTGATTAGATACTCTATCATACATTTTTTTTCAGTGAAATCGTGTAGTTATTTTTCACGTATTTGGTGGTCTGAATGGACATTTTTCATATATTTCTGAGCCTAGATTTTATAATTGATTATAATATGTATATTCACTAGGCAACCTCTTTGCAATGTCAATATTTTCTATCATTTATTTCATATCTCAAATAAATAACAGATGAGGGTACATTTTCATCAATAATTACATCAGTTTTAGGGTTCTTTTCCTCCAGAGTTGACGTGCTACATGCGTTTGATATCAGCCAATCATATTCATTGGTGCAAATGGCTTAGCACTGGTGGAAACGGATTCAACTAAGATGATGAGAAATAAGAAAGATGCGTGCTATGGATGTAATTTTTTTTATTTTGTAAAGTGCAGGGCTCAATATGGTCTGGTTTTATTCTTAAAACTCTCTTCATTATTCATTTCACATTAGATCTAAGTCAAAGATATAAAAAAGTTGATTTAGAAATTTTGTTAAAGAAAAATCAATTTAATAAGCAGACGCAGTTTCGGTGTTTATAGTATACACCCATAAAATGTAACAGAGCAAAAGGTAAATAACGTTAGGGGACACCAAACCGAAGTGGAGAGTAGACCTCATGCATAACGGCGTTCGTAAAATTGGTTTTATGTTTTTCCGATAGAAGGGTAATAAACCCCGAAATACTAATAAAATATTATCACACTTTAAGGGTAAGACGTTTTATGGTTTAACAATAATAATAATCATTGAGATTTATTTTGAGAGAGATTGAAGCTTTCACTGAAATTGAGGGTAGGTACCTACTTTTTTATTACCAATGGAAACGAATTAAATTACGAAGCCCTACCACTCAGTTTGCCAATTTTGACGCATGTTGGTGGACATACCTATACGAAAATTACCAATCAGCTAATTGTTAGTAATTCTTGAGTCATGTGAGATATTCACTATTTAAATGCTTTTGCTTTTGATCACAATTGTGATTATAGGTAGAGAGGTATGTTATCCGAAACCTTCTGACAACTGCAGGTAAATTATTGCCAGTTCAACTCACAAAGAGCTTGTGATTTCAAAAAACTGAAAAGTCAGGGGGCCGCCTTAGTAAAAAGGGGGGCCTTTTTTCAGCTATTTGGGATATCCAGGTAACTAGAACGGTTACAACTTATTTTAGATAGACGATAAGATTTTTGTATATTTCAGTTTTCCGAACTCAGATTTAAAGGAAATCTCCGTCTTTCAAAAGTATCCGATTTAAAGAGATTATTAAAAAAGTTGAACGCTCTTGTTCAAGATCCACTTTAGAAGAGTTTCCGAAGAGATTTACATCTAATGAATTATTTATGGAAGTTATTTAAATTACTTTTCTCATTCCTCAAATTGTTTCCGCTTCATAATTTTCCTTGAATTGTTAATTAAAATTAATGAAATTAGTAAATGCTCATTTTTTTACACAAATGCCATCTTGTTTTAACTCGAAAACTTGGGTTTTATTTATTTATTTTTATTTAGTTAGATTTATTCACTTATTTAGATTTTAATAAAATGCTTGTATTTTTAAATTTTAATGATACGGGGTACAGGAGTGGACCTGAAATGGACCATCTCCTTTCTCCATATTTCCTTATTAAGTAGAACACATCCTATACAGAATAATATATTATATATAAGTGTATTACAAAGTGCACTTACAAGTTCCTGTTTCTAATTAACATCAAAAGGCTGTTCCTTTAGTACCGCCTTTGAGCACTAATTAGTTTAGAGGCTTGCAACCTCATTGCACCGCTGGAGAAACTAGAGACTTTGTTTTGTATCTAATTAACTTTGTATGTCGTCGACCGTCGACTTAACCTATGGACATCCGATGTTATAGGATTATGTGCATTTTATTTTTATTTATTTGCAGCATTTCGTGGCAGTTTTAAATATCTTGCCACGAAGTGTTTGAACAACATTCCCCCACCTATTCGAGAGATAAAATCTATATTTATTATATCGATTGTTAGATTGTCAAAAGGCAGACTGTGTGACAATTCCATAATTAATTAATAAAGAAGAATTTATTTTACTTATCGTTTTTCTTAATTATTCTTTTGGGACTATCTTTCTCATTCAACTTCCTTTTTCTTTCTTCTAAGATTACACTTCTTAACTGTATTTTATTAGTGATATTATTTTGTCTCTCATTTATTTATTTCTCCTTTTTTTTAATTTTTAACAATGTTTTACATAAAATATACAAAACACTATTAAAAACTTATAAAAAAAATTCAACCCTCCCGCTGCGGGACATTTGAGTGCCCAAGCAATCGGTGGTCAGGGCTCCAGAGTGAGGAACCTCCTCACAATACGCGCCGTCTCAAGAATCACTGCCTTTTGTATCCGACTCTTGATCCAACAGTTAAGCGAAAGCTTCTTAAGGTGTTGGTCGAAGCTTTTCGTTATTAGCGATATAATTATTAACTAATTTAATCCTTCCCTCATAAGGGTCTGACAGAATATCAGCGTTGTGGGTACTGATGTACTCACAATAATATAAGCTAAGTCAGGTCCATTTTATTGGCACAACACATTTACTAGTATTGTCATTAATTAATTTTAAGATTTAAATGTATTAGTTGTAAGTTATTAGTTGTGTTGTGTTGACAAATAAATTATTTCTATCTATCTATTTATTTACATACATTTACAACATACATATGCACAAATAGATAATAAAAATATCTCAATTCACTTATACGTACATCTATGACAAATGCACTCAAAACTCACTAAAAAAGAAAATTTAAACAGTTAAATGCAAAACAAGGAACAAAAGAAACTTAATTTAACTTAATTTAATGCTGACAGACAAACAAACAATCAAATATTTCCTCTTTGTAATATTATTAAAGAAAGACAAACTTGAAAGTAGACATTGAAAAATACTTACCCCCTACAACACAACAATCTTACATTAAAATAAATATTTTTTAAGTAAAGTTTTTTTTAAAATATTGTATTAGATTAATGGATTTGTTTTTTTAGCCGATGGGTTCGAATCCTGGATCGGGCCATGAGATACTGAGTTTTTCTTGGACCCGCAATGGAAAATCTTGATGGGTCCTATCCCTTCTCCTGTAAGGAGGGAGGTCTAGTCATGTAGTGGGTCGTTAAAATATGATAAATGAATGAGGATCGGTTTCAATGGTTTTCCAGGAGTCATGAACGCTGCCGATTACTACGGTTTGGATGAGCTGCGACGCGCTTGCGCGGGCTTCGTACAATGCTGCATCACTGTGGACACCGTCTGCGCGCTACTCGCATCTGCCGAGCGATACATTCAATACAAATGCACTAAGTCGTTGGTGCAAAAAGTAAGAATTTTGTATTATCTTATTAGTATGTTAGTAGTATAAATGAACCGGCGTAGAACAGTTTTTTTTTTGTTGAATGAAAAAGTTATTAGGATAACTTAGCTTAAGCTGCCTGTTGTCGTCATCGACCCATATTCGGCTCGCTGCTGAGCTCGAGTCTCCTCTCAGAATGAGAGGGGTAAGGCCAATAATCCACCACGCTGGCCCAATGCGGATTGGCAGACTTCACACACGCAGAGAATTAAGATAATTCTCTGGTATGCATATTCCTCACGATGTTTTCCTTCGCCGTTTAAGACACGTGATATTTAATTTCTTAAAATACACACAACTGAAAAATTGGAGGTGCATGCCCCGTACCGGATTCGAACCCACACCCTCCGGAATCGAAGGCACAGGTCATATCCACTGGGCTATCTGCCTGTTGTACTCTTTCTCAATTAAAATATCTATGGCAAACTGGTTCTAATTTTGCAATATTGACTGAGGGCCTAACAGGTGGGTTTTTTTTTTATAATAGCAGTTGACGTGTCAAGCAAATAGCTTATCTGATATGTGGAAATCTATCGCCTATAATGAAGCAATACTTTCTTCAAGACCCGCCTGTAATTTTGTCGCTGCAGCTTGAGCCTAGAATACAGAGCTTGCAGCTTAACAGCTTTACACTTAGTAGCAATACCTCTACGGCGATTGTTATTGCAATCAACTTTAGCAACCCAACAAGCATTTTTTATTTCATAGGAGAGAGAGATCAACCTGCTTCCCTTGGCGACTAAGAGAGTCAATAATACATTTAGACATTATTGATGAATTCTTCTCAATTCCAGGTACTTGAATTCGTTGATGAACATGGCAACGATGTGTTGAACCTTGGCTCATTCACGCTGCTGCCTCAGCACGTTGTTCGTCTGATACTAGCGAGGGAGGAGCTCAGAGCTGATGAGTTCACCAAGTTTCAGGTGGGTTCATTAAATTGTGATAGTTATAATTTTGGCTGATTGCAGTAGCTGGTTACCACCCTACCGGAAAAGACGTACTGCCAAGCGATTTTAGCGTCGTGTAGAAACCGAAAGGGTTGTGGATTTTGTTCCTACTCCGAACAAGTTACCCCGCTTTCATCTAAGATTGCATCGTCACTTACGAATAAAAAAAAATACTAATATTATAAAAGCGAAATTATACCATGGATAAATACTTACAAGACAGGCTTTCTTTGACCAAATCTTCAGAATTTAGTGCTTGATTGAGCGTTAAGTGGTGCAGGGTCAGGAAGATAGATGAAAAATTAAAAGGTTCAGAGGGAGGTTTTCTACTTAATAGATGGACCTAGTACAAAACCCAATAGCCGAGTGCGCCCAGAACCTGCTGCCAAAAGTGGAGAAATATAACATCGCGTATCGTACTCGTAGCATCCACAACCACTATGACAAGATTGCACGACTAATAAGAATAAAAATAAACGTAGATTTCATCTATCTTGAAAAAAGTTACACTCCATACCGATTCTCAGTCCATTATGAGACTTAAGAGAGAAAGGTAGATTGAATAATAGTGTGCTATATCTTAGAGACCATATAATATAGAGACACAGCTGGACTGGATTGCAAGAAAAGTCGCCTGACATTCATCATTAACAACCACGTTCGGCTCATTTTTGAGCACGAATCTCCTCTCAGAATGAAACTGTGCTAATAGTCCACCTCGCTGGCCCAATGCATATTGGTAGACTTCACACACCTAGAAAACTAGCGGACGCCCGCGACTTCTTCGGCCCTTAAACCTCTTCAATCCGGCCCTATCGCAAAATCCATTCCTAGTGGATATAAAGTACATTCCTGCCAAATTTTCGTACTTGAAGCGGTTTTCGAGGTATCGTGATGAAATGACCTTTCGTATTTATATATTAAGATTAACACGTTCGCTGCGGCACTGATTTTTCTGTACTTTACTCTGGTACGTTTTTTGTCCTCATACTCAAACTTTATGTGGTGTGGTACGAGGTCCGTTGACCTCGTAACCCTTGAAGAAGCTAGACTTACGAGGTCAATTGACCTCGTACCGCAGCGAACGTGTGAAGAAAATTCTCGGGGTTTAAGATTTCCGCTCGATGTTTCCCTTCACTGTTTGACACATGATATTTAATTTCTTAAAATGCACATAACTGAAAAGTTGGAGGTGCATGCCCCGGACTCGAACCTACGCCCTGGGAATCGAAGGCAGAGGTCATATCCACGAGGCTATCATAGCTTGTTAGTTATCACGACACCTCATCTTAGTAAATCGAATTAAAATATTCTGCGTAAGTGATTATCAGTCTATTGTGTTAGAAAATTAAATAAGAAGGCATTTGTATTAACGGAGATGCTACATTATATGTTACAAACAACCTGGTTATAACTGTAGTGTTGCCAATATACGTAGGTACCATGACGTATAATCTCGAGTAATTGTTTGTTCTCAAAACGAAACTAAAATAAATAAATAGATTTAAAAACGTATATTGACATAATTCAGAAATGAAGTTATGTTAATATCCGTATAGATAAAAGATTGATGTCTGACTATTTTCTTGTTGTTTGTTCCGTTGGAAAGGTATAAAAACGTGGCATGGATGAGGCGGGTTAAATTTTTGTGATTATATTCGAAGAGTTGTGTTATCAAAGTGGCGTGTTTGTGAACCTCGAGTTTCTTTTATCGCCGCCCATAACAATTGTAAAACATAATCATATTATTTTTTACTATTTTCAGGCCGCCTTGATGTGGGGCAAGAAGTATTGCGATACCAATCCCAACATGAACATCAAGGAAGTGATTGGAAACTTCCTGGAGTATATACAATTCCATAAGATTCCGGCTAACGTTTTGATGAGGGAAGTGCACCCTCTGGGTTTGGTGCCGTACTCCATTATCATGAATGCTCTGGCGTATCAGGTGCGTAACGTTTTATTGTACAAGCTGAAGCCGCACGGTTTTACCCGCGTGGTAACCGTTTCCGTAGGAATACAGGGACAATATATAGCCTATAGCCTTCCTCGACAAATGGGCTATCTAACACTGAAAGAATTTTTCAAATCGGACCAGTAGTTCCTGAAATTAGCGCGTTCAAGCAAACAAACAAACAAACTCTTGAGCTTTATAATATTGGTATAGATTGTAATTATTTTGAGGTTCAATTCCCACATGTGGAATTTTTTTTACAACGTTTACGTGGTGATAAACATAGGTGTTTTCTATTATCTGGATGAATTATTACATATATTACATTATTTACCTACATAATATATATTGATACGAGTCTAGTAAAGTGGTTCTTAACCTTTTTGCCAAGGAGGGAGTCAAACAACAAAAATAAGAATATTATTGGTATACTTTATACAAGGTAGTTTTAATATTGTAACTAATTAATCACTCTAAGGTTTTGGGAATACAGTTAGTACGAGTAAACGCTACATTTATCGTGATATTTGTGATTTCACAATATTTAGTAATTTTAAATAGATAATTATTTTGATGAACTACATCGGGACATCTAAGAACCATTTTTGGTTCATGGAATAACTATATATTATCCCCGTTTTCCTACGGTAACGAGAACCACGCGGGTGAAACTGCGCGGCGTTAGCTAGTCAGATAATATCCATAATCTGCATGCTCGCTTAAAACGATAAATAACCCGCTATTATGACGATAAACTAAAATAAATTGAATCATATTTGTATATCCTACCTTTAAGCTACACTTAGTGGAGTGCTGAAAACACTAATGTTGCAGGCAGACCCGGCCAGCGTAGACCCAGGCAAACTCTCCCCGGCGCGAATCCGGCGCGCCGGCCGCTCCATGTCCGTTCAGTCCTCCCTCGACCCCTACGGCTCCAACACCACTCTCTCCTCGACCGGATCGAGCGACGGGCCATCGTCGGACTCTCGGCACAACTAACGCGAGGGGAACATCCCCCGTCCCGCGCCCGACCCCGTACCCGGACCCTCCACTGCACCTGCCCCTGCACCAGCAGACAAACCCCCCGAAAAACTAGGTCTGTTTTCCTCGATCAAGCGAGCTGCTAGCAAAAAGTTTGGAGATCGACGCTCTCCCACTCCGAAAATACGAGAACCGCGATCCAAATCAGACTCCGTAAGACATGCAGCTTTGACGCGCCAGGTTTCTGAGACAGTGGCAGCCTCAGGAGACCCGACTTTCGAGCGATGTAGACCAAAGAAACGCGACAGCGAAACCGAATTTCCAGTGAGGAAATCCACATCAGAAGTATCAGAAAGCTTTCCATTTGTAAGACGAGCGCTGGCGGAGATAGAGAATGGTATCAATTATTTTAGAAGATCTATCACTTCAGACACGACAGAGCCAAAAGTAAGGACAGAGCCGCTTGTGGTAGTTGCGGCGGCTGATGATGAGCCACCGGCGTCTACTCCCTCTCCTATGACTTTGAAAGAGCGACGCGGTTCCCGAGGTTCACCTTGCGCAAATCTTCCGCCGCTGATGCTACCCCCTGTAACACCAGACCCATCTCCGGGGCATCTGTCACCGAGTCGTATATCGCCACAGCGGCCCAAAGAACCAGCTTCAGCTCCAGTTCTAGGGAATCCACCGAGACGATCGCGGACGCGTTCGGAAATGCCTCCAGAACCACCGGCGCGTTCACCGGACACCCCGCGCCCGGCATCTGTGTCACCTAAACACACTTTCGCTTTCAAAATTGTTATGAAAAAAGTAGAAAGCACACCGAATACATCATTCGATAGACCAGAACAATGAGAGTACCTCCTCTAAGCGCGGCTGCTGACCGGTGGTGGAGTACTCGAGGTAAATACGCGCTTTTCTCCGTATTCTAGTCAAAGCTAGCATAGCTTAGATAGGCATGGACGGTGATGTTCATTGAAACAAAGATTGGAATCGTTTAAATACTCTTCAACACCATAACAGTATTATAAGGAATTCTTGCACGTTCGTGGTTGTTATCATATCACTAAAGGCGGAGATGTATCTAACGATTTAAATCATTGATATAAAAGAAATCTTAACGAGTATAAACAACTGTTGACTTTTGGATTCTTATGAAATTAATAGGCTGGTCCTTTTAATGTACTCGTGATGTTTGTCAGAGATATATTGTTTGTAGAGGATAAATATGTGCTTATTGATGTAAATTTCTTGTTTTCGATGCAGAAGCGTCCGTATTTCTGGGGCCCTTGATAAAGTTTTTCTAAAATTCTTCCTCTAATTTTATTAAATGTAAAATTGATGTTAAAAATATAATGTGAATGATAAAGAATTTGATACTACTCGTTCAATACGATATAATATTATGAATGTTTGATGTTATAATAGGTGTATTCTTTCTACTAAAGCTAACAAAGTGTAAAATAAGTTGTTGTTTGATATTGAATGTGCCTGTATATCACAAAGCTCAGTTTTTTAATAATCTCACACCATGAAGACTTATCTTGATATTTAATCTGTGTATTGTTAAATGTAATTTTATACAAACTGAGCGACTAGGTGTTTTTTGATGTTGTACAAAAATGTCTGATGTTAAAGTATTTTTATAAGCTGTAAATATTTTAACAATAAGCGAATGAATGTTTTAAGACTTTAATAATGCCGGCGTATAGTTTCAAACATTTGACTTGAATGAAGCTATATCTGGCACGGGACTTTGAATCTTTTTTTAAGTAAGCGCGCAAAGAAATGGACTTTGCGGAGCGGTGTCAGTGTTGAGTATAGTTTAAAGTCTTCAAAGTCCAAGTAATTTGGAAAAGTGTGCCAAGCAGTTTGGCAGGTTGTGTACAAGCAAATTACAAAGTCCGTTGTTTAAATGTTTGAAGCTATATGTAACTTAATTAAGAACTTGAGACCTTTCTTCAATCTGTTAATATCCATCCAATCCGTGACTTATGCTTCATAATGAAAGATTGTATGTATATTCTATTTTCTAAGTTTTCATACCAAAAGCACATTAATTTGTTGATGCTTTTAGATCACTATGAATGCGATGTTATAAATATTGAAGATAATTTTGATTACGTCTTTTTATATTGATTTCTTCGAAAAAAATATAATCCAAATATTTGTTTTCAAGTTTAAAAATTGCAGGTAAGCTTTACTTCATATTTTTTTTAGGTGTCGGTTTATGCGTAGTTATTCTACGTAATTGTTTGTTTCCAAAAACGTTTAATAATTTTGGATAAATCCTGTGTATCATTCTGAAATGTCGTGATTGTTGTAATGTAATCTTTGTTGTTTAGTTTAACTCACTTTAAAGTGAATGTTGTACGTTTTGTGTTGTAATTGATGTTGTACATGGTCACAATTTTGAGCCCCGAGCACGCAAGCTAATCAAGTTTTGAGTTATTTTGAAAATTTGGTAATGTATACATTTTAATGGAACTGTTTTTCAACCGACGAAAGACAGAGAGAAGGTTAACAAATCGACGTGTATATATTTTTTCATGTATGAACACGTGTAACTTTTTACTGAGTAGTCCGTTTTTGATATTTTTTTTATGATTATGAATAAACTGATTGATGTTTTTATAGAAAGTATGTATATTCCTTAATTTTTCCCGAATAAATAAACTTAGTCCTGTATACGTAAAACACATCATATTTTGAAAACGGACGTAACAGATAAACATACATAATACGTACATACTTGGGTTATGGGTATGTATGAGAAACTAGAGCTTGTATCATGCGGTATGAATTTTCTTTTCTTTGGGACGGCTTACCTTCAAAATTCCATTTTTCGCCACTGGTATTTAGTACAGCAGCAGCTAAGCAGATGGTACAACTTATCGTCTCCTATGACTCCCTATCCCGCTAGACCACCATGGTCAACTTACCGAAGCATGAGAGCCTTCATACTAATATTTAGGATACGGTCTAGCCCGAGCGCGGTATTTGCTCTGGGCGTATTTTACCGGCCATTTTCTTTACTCTGTAGAAGGTCTTTCCTCGTCAACCCTGTAACTGTAGTGTAAACTCATAATAGTTAGCAACGACCTTTACCAATATATTTAATGGATTAAAAGTGTTTAAATAATATTTGGCGAGTTGCCTAAAAATTCCTGATGAAACTAACATTAATAATAGTTTCGGTTAATAATAATTTGGCCAAGCGATTTTTAGGCAACCTACGCTGCGTCAAAACATATTTTTGACGTACTTTTCATCCATTAAACAGATGGATTAGGATCTTTCGTACCGGATCCTAAACTGTGAAGCACATCGCCATAACGACACCAGAATAATGTCACGAGGCACGATGGTAACTAATCTTATATTTGTTGGCCTATGTGCTCGGTGACCAAAGCAAAGACGTAGGCCAAAGGGTTGCAGTAATAATAATAATAATAATAATAGCCTTTTATTCAGATTACTAATTTTTTTACAAACTAAAAACATAAACGAGAGAGTAGTAGTAGCTGGTTATGAGTGTAGTAGCTGTTTCTTGTTTATTTTTTGAAAATCTTTTTGCCAATCGGCAAAGGCCTCCTCCAACCTCTTCCATTCCTGTCTATATAGAGTGGCTGAAGATTCAGCCTGCTACTGGTCTGATGTCGTCGTCCCATCTTTTTTGTGGTCTACCTCGTCATAAGGGGTTGTAGTATGTATGAGAAATTTCACCGACATACCGAAACACAGCAATGCTGTTTTTGTATAAACGTTATCATAAATAGCCCACGAAAGTAATTTTAAAAAATCGCAACCTTTTTCGTGAACCATATTACGTACAATGTCATATATTTTTTTATTTATGTCTCGGCTGTACAAGTTCTAATTTTCATAATGTGTATGAATTTTCAAAACTTAGAATTAAGAAGATTTAAATAGATGTATTGATGTATTGACTGGATCATTCTAAAGTATTCGTTGTACCGAAAATTGTTTTTTTCTAACTATATTATGTAAATAAAGCGATGAAAATTAAAAGGTTGTCTTTAATTTTTAACCGACGACTTCCAAAAAAGGAGATGGTTCACAATTCGCCGCGTATGATTTTTCTTTGTTTGTTACATAACTTCGTCCATTATTAACCAATTTTGAACATAAAATCCAATAAATTTACATTACATTAACAAATGATATATCAAAACCCATCATATAAATCACTCTATCTATTGGTGGAAACCGCTTGAAAATTCGTTTAGTTGTTTTCTAACGTTGTTCTGTTTAAAGGCATTATAAGGTTTTGAGTAAGTCCATTTATTCATTTAAATACGTAACGATAATGCTGAAAGTTTCAGAAAAAATCAAACCTGCTCAGGGTTTTAATCGGAAACTCTGCCTAATTATTTTGAGATATACAGATATAACAAAATAATACATGATTAAATATTTTGTCTTTAATAGGTATGATTAACAACCCATAATTGGCTCTCTATTGAGCACGAGTCTCCTTTCAGAATAAAAGGCGATAGCCTTCCACACGCTGGCCAAATGCGGATTGGCAGACTTCACACACGTAGAGAATTAAAAAAAATCTCAGGTATGCAAATATATGTATGTAAATATATATCTTATATATTTAATTTCTTAAAATGCGGTACATGCCCAGGACCGGATTCGAACCTACGCCCTCCAAATCGAAGGTAGACGTCATATCCACTAGGCTATCACGTCTCGTAATTAAATATACACATATATTTCTCGTTTATAGGTAGGTATAATACCATATTTTAATCTTTAGCATAATGTACCCATTTTATCTTCTACACAATAATCACGTAAACGGCCTTCGTTGCGCAGTGGTATGCGCGGTGGACTAACAAGACGGAGGTTCGATCCTCGGCGGGGCAGATTGAGATATTCTTAATTTGTCCAGGTCTGGCTACAGCCGTAGCTAGTTACCACCCTACCGGCAAAGACGTACCGCCAAGCGATTTAGCGTTCCGGTACGAGGCCGTGTAGAAACCGAAATTGGTGTGGATTTTCATCCTCCTCCTAACAAGTTAGCCCGCTTCCATCTTAGACTGCATCATCAATTACCATCAGGTGAGATTGTAGTCAAGGGCTAACTTGTAAAGAATAAAAAAAAACCCGTAAAATTAAAATTTGCACGGATTTTCTTACGGACGAAGTCGCGAACATCCGTTGGTTAATAACGAATCTTTATTTCAAGCAATCGCAGATATTTTATTAGAAAGCCATTTTATTGTTTTTCCCTTTTTATTTTAGTTAATAGTAATGTATTATTTTAAGTTTAAGTTATTATTATTGTTTATTTTAGTTAATAAGGTTGTTTTGTGCTGTGTTTGTGGCGGCATCTGGTCAACGGTTCCAACTGAAAACCAGCGCTGCATGCTCTTTTTATATATATAGTATGTAGCATTATGCTGAGTTGGATCCGTTTACTGGGTTGTGCCACACATCGCAGGATATTGTTATAGAACAAATTGTGTTGTGTGGCATAATTCACCAATAAAACTTTTTTCTTTCTTTCTATTTATTATAAAAGCCGACTTCACTTTACGTTCATGCATTAAATACAGGACACGCTAGTGCACTATCGACACATCGCGACCGTAAACACCATAATATAACCCATCATCGCTCATGTAGTCTATAAAATAATAAATCAATAAAGGCAGTACACAACTTTGCACTCTGTGTGCTAGTTTTATGTAAATTTTATTATCCACGTTGCACCTTTGCTGCTTGTAAAGGTTGACTGGCACACAGGATGGAAACAGCTCGTGGCTATAATGGTTACTGGGAACTAGCGGACGCCCGTGACTTCGTCCGCGTGAAATTTAGTTTTTCTAAATCTCGGGAATCTTTTTTTTATCCTGGACAAGTTAGCCCGTTTAGTACGTGACACACCGTAACTCAATACTTGCACTAATCATCACTAACAACCCATATTCGAATCACTGTTAAGTCAAAATCTTTTTGCCAATCGGCAAAGGCCTCCTCCAACCTCTTCCATTCCTGTCTCTGAGCACGAGTCTCCTCCGAATGTAAGCGGTTATGCCTTAGCCCATCCACCACGCTGGACAAATACGGATTGGCAGACTTCACACACAATTCTCATGTTTGCAGGTTTCCTCACGATTTACCGTTTGAGATACGTGATATTTAATTTCTTAAAATGCACATAGCTGAAAATTTGGAGGGGCATGCCCCGGATCGGATTCGAACCTACACCCTCCGAATCGAAGGCAGAGATCATATCCACTAGGCTCTTACGTCACATGCACTGATATCGGAAGCTATTTAGAAAGTGCATTAAAACTTTTATGGACGCCGCGTTTGACCAAAGCGCTTAACTTAACTCGGCCACCTTCAAACAGTGACGTTAAAGGGATACTAAAAAGACAATGTCTTCTTAATTGACGCCAATTTCCTTCTTACATTGATATACTTCACCTGTATGCACAGCATAATGTCTTACGGTATTTTGTTGTGGGGCAAGGCTGCTGATATACATTATAAATTTGTAACTACTTCAAAAAAGAGCAATTCGAGCAATATATAAATTAAAATCACGCGAGTCCTTTCGTCAAAAGTTTAAAGAAATAGGTATACTAACAGTAGCCTGTCAATATATATATATATATATATATATATATATATATATATATAACAGTATAGTCTATGTAAGACAAAATATTAATTTGTACAAACGAAAAGGAGATTTAAGCCCATGTCTTACTAGACCTGGGCATAAGTTATTTCTGCATATCGTCTCGAAAGAGTAGCACTTAGTCGAGGTTACTACACCTTGTTGACGAGTTCTTTAATAATAAAGATGCTTGGATGCCGTTGGATCAGCTTCCACCTTCACACAGGAAGTAAAATTATAAGAAATATAATACTGTATGATTTTTTTTTTAAAAAAGCAACTGTTTAGTTTCTTGCCGGTTTCTTATAAGCAGAACTTGCCTTCCGAAACGGTGGTTTCAATCTTTACCTAATAGTCAACTGACATATCAAACCTAATAAACTGAGCCTACTTAAAATAATTGAATTTTGAATTTTTTGAATCTGTTTTAGATTTATTAGTATCAGCCTATTTTAACTATCCAATACAGGATAAGGATTTTCTCCTAATAGGGGCATAGAGCGTAGACCCACCGTGCAATTCCAATGTAGGTTGGCGTTTTTAGCGTGATAATTTTTATTCTATAACGATAATTAACAGTTATCAGTTTTCATTGCACACTTGCACTGTAAACGATTGCAAAAAAGAGTGGGGCGTGTCATCGTGGATTGAACTATATATACCAGCTGTTTTGTGTTACACTTACGGCCATTTTCAATAACCTCCCCAAGATTACGGATAGATAGCTATACTCGATTGTCAGTAACAGTCAAACTATTTTTACGTTGAACATGAGAGATGGTGTGCAAGAATAAACAAGAGTAAGATTTGTTGATTTTTTTTTTAATTTGTATGAAGAATTGAGATTGTATCCTACAAAATTTTTTGAGTACATTCGAATTAGTCCATCGAAATGTTACATGAGGTTTGCATTTTTAAGAGGACGGTTTATTTTTGAGACATGTGTAAGGGTTAAAAGAAGCTTAACCTTTTTGGGATCGCCACCCTTGTCCCTCGTCCGCCATCTTAAAAAAGGGGATGAAAACACTTTTTTCGCGATATCTCGAAAACTATGCGTCTTACAAAAAAAATGTATCGTCATAATTTGTAGCAAATTGTTTTGCCTACAAATGTGTTTATATAACTTTTTTCCCTAAATTAAAAATTATAGAAGTTAAAAGCAAAAATGCTAGAAAATATTCATTTACTTTATCTTCATGTTTTTTCAGGATCTGATACAACATCAGCAACTAACAAAAGCAGATAAGAACAGATAGATAAATTTTCTTAACTTTAATAAGCGAAATGGCGGATAGGTAGGTTATTGAAAACGGCCGAGCTGCGATTATTTAGTTTTTAAACATGCATCTTGTAGTTGAGAGGAGTTTAAAAAAGGGTAAGAACTGCATAAGCATTTGATCCGTACTTAAGTTATACAAACGGTAGCCTCTTAAGAAGATTTTCTTTACATTTTCCTTAAAGTGGTCACGTTAGTAAGATAAATTGTACGAGTTCTGCAAAGTGCATTTAAGTCCGACCTGTAGTTATCTCACTGTTTCTACGTTCGCTTTACATAATTTTCACGAAATTGTAGCTAAAGCGGTAATATAAAATGTACCACTGTCGAAATATAACCGTCACTTATAATTTTTTTCTATTTTATCACTTGATACTAACTGACAGTTTGTTATGAAGAATTTCACTTTTAGTGGAAGTAGGTAAAATTTGTGAAACAACTTTCCCGTAACAGTTTTGCTTTTTCATTTAAAAATAAAATACAATATCAGTAACTGAGCGATCTATAAATCTAAGAAAAATGTAAATATTTATCGGATGGTAACAAATCATCTTTATAAGCCTCGATAAAAGCTCTCGTAAACATAGTAATGACCTATGGTTCCGAGACTTGGTCGCTAACTATGGGCCTGATAAGAAGGCTCAGGGTCACACAGCGGGCGATGGAACGAGCTATGTTAGGAGTATCTCTGCGTGATCGAATCAGAAATGAGGAGATCCGCAGAAGAACCAAAGTCACAGACATAGCTCAACGAGTTGCGAAGCTGAAGTGGGAAGAATGGGCGAGGCACATAGTTCGAAGAGCCGATGGACGTTGGGGTCCCAAAGTGCTGGAATGGCGACCCCGCACTAGTAAGCGCAGTGTTGGCCGACCCCCCACCAGGTGGACTGACGACATCAAGCGAGTCGCAGGAATTCGCTGGATGCAGATGGCTCAGTATCGTGATGTTTGGAAGTCCCTACAAAAGGCCTATGTCCTGCAGTGGACGTCCATCGGCTGATATGATGATGATGATGAAACATAGTAAATCAAATATTTATCATATTACTTCATTCATAAGTGTATTCAGCAGTGATAGCCCAGTGGATATGACCTCTGCCTCCGATTCCGGAGGGTGTGGGTCATATCCACTGGGCTATCACGGCTCTTCCCTTCCTTCTAGTACTAAATAGGATTAGTCCCTTTGGGAGATAATCTTTAATTAGTTTTAGACTAAGCTACTATATTTATATGCACTCTGGTCTCTTGCCGTCCTCCCTGAACAAACTGTTGTTATTCTACCAGCAAAAAGTTATAATTTAATCTCAAGAAAAAGTTTACTACGTTTACTTATATTTAAGCTGCCGTGTCACCAAGCATGTTTCCAAAGCTTATAAGAGAGTTCTGTACGGCTATTCTCTAACGATGTTTTGTATAACTCGTAAGTGCGAGTTTCGAATTCACCGCTATCTTTCTCATTCTATAGTATCGTGTTAAACAGAGAGAGATAGAGGTGAATTCGAAACTCGCACTTGCGAGTTATAAAGATATCGTAACAGAATAGCCTAGCTGCTCTGAGTGAAGCGAACGATAGTGGTAAACGAAGCGGATTTGAGTTACATACAAGTAGATTAAGGTCTCCTGTGGTTTTGGAAAGTTTTTCTTTTTACGAAGAACTTCCAGGTATGTTGTTAGCATATTATTTATGTTGACTGAAAGTGTAAGGGAAATAAAAATATAATTTAATATAAAAATTTTAATAAAAAAAATCTAACCGACTTCCAACTCAAAAATTAACCTAAACTAAAAAGCAAAAAATAACATCTTACCTATGTGCTACCTTCTGATCAGTTTGAAGGCAGTGCCAAGCCAGTGATGTTTTAATTCAAGCCGTTTAAATTACACAATTTCTGTGGTTCTTTCAGAAACGGCTTTAATTAAATCATGACACTGGATTGGCACCGCCTTCAAATTGATCAGAAGGTAGCACATAGGTAAGATGTTATTTTTTGCTTTTTAGTTTAGGTTAATTTTTGAGTTGGAAGTCGGTTAGATTTTTTTTATAAAAATTTTTATTTTTTAATTTTTAGTGTTAGCATACCTACCGCGTGTGAACAAAAATTAATGAGCAATTAGTTGAAACGTTATTTTCTTATGATAAGTATCTAAGTCCTACAATCCCAATTTTAAAAATACTACCTTAACTCATATACAAAATTTCACTCCCCCTTTATCCGCACGTAATAGAATATTCAGAAAAACGTGGAAGGTAACTATCCTCCGTCTTCATCACCAGACCCCCTATGCAGTCACAATCCATATGGGTGGAAAGTTCTCATCAATATAAAATTTATCAAGTCCAAACACAAGGTAGCTACTGTGAACCGTAGAGGAGTTCCCTTAACTCTCCTTCATCTTCATCACAAGACCTCTAATACAGTCACAACCTATCCTGGTGGAAAGTTCTCATCAATACAAAATTATCAAGTCAATACAAATGGTAGCTACTGTGAACCGTTGAGGAGTTCCCTTAACTATCCTTCGTCTTCATCATCAGACCCCTAATACAATCATAACCCATCTAGGTGGAAAGTTTTCATCAATACAAATTTATCAAGTCCAAACACAAGGTAGCTACTGTGAACCGTCGAGGAGTTCTCGTCGCTGTCCTTCGTCTTCATCATCAGACCCTTAATACAGCGCCATCTAGTGGCACTACTGCACAACTGTTTCAATTCCATATAAATTTGCGTTTAACGTCAACGTGATAGTAACAGTATGAAAATATTGAAAACTCCCACTAGGCACACTGGTCTCAAATGTAAAAATATCACAATCGTGTATTTGTTACTCTAAGTTCATATAAACATTTCCCGTGGAACGGCAGCCTTTTGTTTTATTTGTAAGCACGCACAAAGGGACGTCCCAACTTTTAGCATTGTTTTCATTTCCTCTCTCTCTTTTTATTCCGTTAAGAGAGTTAAAGAAACCGCACACCTGCTGTTTTTCTTCCTAATTACATTTCTGACGGTACAGTGTCGTGCCTTTGAGGCATTTCCTTTGTCACAGTTTGGCCATGAATTACATTATATTCCCCCAATGTTGATTTACAACACAATTATTTTAATCTTAACAACATGGCCGACAAATTCTTAATTGAAGTGGACGAGACAATTGTTTTTCCTAAGGTTGGATATTTTTATAGTACTAGACAACCGCGTCGTCGTCAGCGTAATTTTGTTTAATTTTAGGCGCAACTAATTTTTCGTTACGTTATCAACCCACATTGGGCTCACTGTTGAGCACAAGTCGCCTCACAGGATGAGATTTTGACGGCCTCCGTGGCGCAGTGGACTTACAAGATGGAGGTCCTGGGTTCGATCCCCGGCTGGATCGATTGAGGTTTTCTTGATTGGTCCAGGTCTGGCTGGCTTTGGCCGTGGCTAGTTACCACTCTACCGAGAAAGACGTACCGCCAAGCGATTTAGCGTTCCGGTACGACGTCGTGTAGAAACCGAAAGGGATGTGGATTTCATCCTCCTCCTAACAAGTTAGCCCGCTTCCATCTTTAGATTGCAGCATCATCACTTACCATCAGGTGAGATTGTAGTCAAGGGCTAACTTGTAAAGAATAAATGAAAAATAAAGAATAAATAAAGGGGTTAGGCCTTAGTCCACCACGCTGGCCAAATGCGGATTGGCAGACTTCACACACACATACACACAGTACACAATCAAGAAAATTCTCAGGTATGCAGGTTTCCTCACGGTGTTTCTTCTTCACCGTTTGAGACACCTGATATTTAATTTCTTAAAAATGCACTCAGAAAAGTTGGAGGTGCATACCCCGGACTAGATTTGAACCTACGCCCTTCGAATCAAAGGCAGAGGTCATATCCACTGGGCTATCACGTATTACTAATGTAGTAGCCATCAATACGTTATCTTGCACGGAATCGTATACAATGTAAGTTCACAATGATACAGTAAAAGCCTTCGGGGAAAACCGCTCGCGGTCAACACCGCGGAACGGAATGTTTATTTAATCGTACTGAAGTATTTTCATAATGGGATCGAATACAGAGCAGTTATCGGCAATTCAGAACCGATTCATGCGTCAGGCCACCGTGGTTTGAACCGGGCACTCCGTGGTTTGAACGCAATAACGACCTCCATAGAGATCTCCCCACAATAGCCCAATATATGAAACAGCTCTCGAAAACTTATTTTGAGAGAGCCGCCACCCACCCCAACCAACTAGTGGCTTGCAACTACACCCCCAATTCCAACGCTGATTGTAGATTTTGACGCAAAAAAGGGCCTTTACGATCCTGACGATGACACAACGAACGACAATGCTTTCCAGGCTTCACTTACACATTTACACATTTCGTCACTTACACATTCAGATAAAAAAAAATACCGGCAATTTTACTTTAGATTTTAATTACTACTACTAATTCAAATTTATTAGCGCGACAACTTTTTTACACGCTTTTTATAGTAATAATTATAGGTAATATATTAAAATCGTTTATGTTATCGCCGTTTAGTGTTAGAAATAGTAGTCAGTGACGGATATGACGTCGCTCGATCTCGTGTTGGCTTCAGTGTGCTCGTGGCGTTCGAGCCGACCACATCTTTTGTTGTGTAATTCTTAATCGGTTACTTAGGATAGGCGGGGAGAGTGACTTGAGTGGAAAAGGGGAGTGTTTGTATACAGTCAAAGGTACCTTTAACCCTACACACATCGTTCGTAAGTACGTGACTTCACTCAAGGTCATTCTCTGCCATTCTAGGATCTTATTTTGGTTACAGTTTGATTTATTAATTAAGTTGTCCTGACAAGTGTTGTGAATCATAACCTTAGTTCGACATTAGTTTTCCTATATTTGTAATCACCTTTAGAGTCCTATAATATTTATATATTTATCGTGTTGGTGCCCTGCAATTATAGCGCTGATTTTCAGGCATGACCCCAGGGTGTGCTCACGGACTGATCGGTAACGCGTTTGCGTCATAAATGAAGACTTAACTATTTTAAGCTGTACAAAAATATAATAAAATATACAAGTAACGTTTCTATAACATCATTATTCTGTGCACATACAATAACCTTCACCTGTTTGCAATGTTCTACTAAATATAGCTTTACGTATTTGTCGCATGCAATTAATAACCTTGACAGTTAAATGAAAAGCAATAAATTAAGGATCAAGTGGACGAACTTCGTCAAATGATGAGCCTCAATAGCTCAACGGTAAAGTGGGACCAATCATAGAGGGATGGTGGTTCAATTTCCGCCCCGTTGGACTATTGTTTTACCTACTCCTAATACAGTCTTTTTCTTCTAGTTTTACGGGAATGGGAATTATAAAAATATGGTAATCAATATGGCCATAAAATAACCAATCAATATTAGGTACTTCATTTAAATCTCAATTTGCTTAAATCTAAACCAATGGGTTTTGGAATTTAAGTTAAAAACTGGAAAAAGCGCTAACAATAAACAGTTGTAAATGTGAATCTTTCACAAAATATATTTAAAACAATACACTTTTGATTTAAAACAATAACAGTGCAAGATATGAAAGACAAAAGGGGTAGCCATTTGTCATGCTTTTCATCTCTCGCTTGTTATAAATGAAAATATACAGTAACTTTTTACTATTGAGGAAAAATTTGTCCAGTGCAAAAACGATAATCCAAAAAAAAGTTGGCCAGTGTAAAAAATCTTATAATTAATTTTATTGGAATAAAAAATACCTCTACATTTTATTAACCTCTGAAGCTATCCAAGACACTAATTCTCCCTTTTCAGAAAGAACTAACACGGCAATCTTTCTTTTCTCTATTTTATTAACACTAATATTATCACACTTCACACTAATCACACTAATATTATAAAGGCGAAAGTTTTTGTGAAGTGTGTAAGTATGTTTCTTCCTATTTTACGCTGCGGCTACTGAAGCGATTTGACTGAAATTTGGAATGGAAATAGATTTTACTCTGGATTAACACATAGGGAAAGTTAGTGATGTTACACCCCCGTGCCGAGCTCGTTAAGTCTCGGTTATTATCATTAACATCTGATAGTGCTCGTCACCCTCGCCAACCCGCACTGAAGCAGCGTGGTATGCAAAGCTCCATAACCTCTCTTCTATATGGAGGGAGTGGCCCTGTAGTGGCCCGTTAAAATAAGCTAGAAATGAAAAAATATAGCAGGTATCTTTTGTGCTCTCATATTGAGGTGCTGAATAACAATATGCCCGAATACACAACAGTGTGGTGTGTATAAACTTTTAATTACGAAACTCGGAGCTTCAACAACAAATTTAGTTTGGATGAACTTGCGTGGCGCAACATTATTTACAGCTTGATATTGTTTGGTCGATGGAATGGAACTGGATTGATATTCTTTTTTGAGATCCATCTTGGTTTCTTAAGATCTTACTAGCGGATGCCCGCGACTTCACTTTAGTTTTCACAAATCCCTCGGGAACCATGGATTTAAAAAAAAAAGTAAAAAAGTAAAAAGTAGCCTATGTGTACAATAATATTTCTCAATACCAAATTTCAGCTAATTCGGTTCAGTAGCCGAGCGGTGAAAGAGTAACAAACATTCATATAATCAAAATCATCAGTTTTCGCAAAGCTACTGAGCCTCAACAGCTCAACGGTAAGAGCGGTCGAACTCATCACCGAGGGGTGGTGGTTCGATCCCCGCCCCGTTGATCTATTAGTCGTATCCACTAGTTGGAGGGGAATGGAAATATTGGTCATGTTTAAAAAACATATGGCAAATATTTAAAAAAAAAATGGTGACGAAACGATGACGCAATCGAAATTTTGCAGCTCAAAAAAATACCAAAAACCTGTTGAGTTACAGCGTTACTTGTCTATTTCCATCTCTGTCGAAGAGTGCGTAGATAATAAATCTTAGCATTACAATCGTGTAGGCTGTCATATAAATGTATCTCGTGACATATTTCGTGTTGTCTGTGATATACAGCGTGCTCCAAAAAATCCAGCATTGAATTACGTGTACATCTCCTACAATTTGGTTAGAGGGGCTTTTTCGTAGGTCCGCTCTCAATCTTAGACAATGCTTTCGCACGAGGTCGTTCCACATTTAAGTGTCAAGGTTCTATATTGTTTTCGTTAGTTACTCGAGGAGGGAAAATATTTTTTCCATTTCAAATGTTACTTGCATAGTATGCTGAACCGAAGCGTCTAAAAATATAAAAAGTTTGATGTTTACTTTGGCATGAATTATTTAAATTGATATATATTTTGTCAACTGGTTTGAACTTAGAACCTGCAATAGCGATATTGCATCATTAACAACCCATATGCAGCTCGCTGTTGAGCACGAGTCTCCTCTGAAAATGAGCAGTTAGACCTATACGCCACCATGCTGGCTGGACTCCACACGCGTGGATAATTAAGAAAATTCTCATATTTATGCAGGTTTCCTCACGATGATTTTCCTTCACCGTTTGAAACACGGGATGTTTAAGTTCTTAAAATGCACATAACTGAAAAATTGGAGATGCATGTCTAAGATTCGCAGGCAGGGGTCACATCCACTGGGCTATCACGGCTCTATTATATGTTCAGTATTTCAGAATTAACTGTTTAACTGTTTGCGCACGACACATTGGCTGTCTATTTTTTTTTTATTCTTTACAAGTTAGCCCTTGACTACAATGTCACCTGATGTTAAGTGATGATGATGAAGATGGAAGCGGAATCATTTGTTGAGGATGAAAATCCACACCCCTTTTCGGTTTCTTCACGACATCGTACCGGAACGCTAAATCGCTTGGCGGTACGTCTTTGTCGGTAGGGTGGTAACTAGCCACGGCCAAAGTCTCCTACCAGCTATTTGTCGCGCTCGCTTGGTCCCTCTCTCTCCCCTAGATGGTGAATTAAAGAAAGCCGTACAAAAAGTGCTCTGTGAGTTTTATTTCAAAAATTAGTCTTTAATGTGAACCTATTATCTACCAAAATCAATCAAACCTGCTCAAGTAAAAACGAAATCTAGATCAGTATAGAGATATATAGGTTTTAATAAAGCATTTTATGAAGGCTGAAAATCATCTATACTAATATTATAAAGCTGAAGAGTTTATTTGTTTGTTTGATTGAACGCGCTAATCTCAGGAACTACTGGTCCGATTTGAAAAATTCTTTCAGTGTTAGATAGCCCATTTATCAAGGAAGGCTATAGGCTATTTTATCCCCGTATTCCCACGGGAACGGGAACCACGCAGGTGAAACCACGGAGGCGTCTACCAGTGTTCGTATATTGACCCAACATTTCAATGATTATTTGTATCGAACTTTTACTTAAGTAATTAAAAGTTAGGTACGTTTTGTTCCGAACTTTACTACGTTAATATTAAAGCGTTACCCTCGGATAAACTTCCTTGAAGTTGTGTTGTGTAATTGACTCTTACTGAAAGTTGACTGAACCCATCCTTCATACTGTCACTTAGTAGCAGTGACCTGCAGGGTAATTATGTATCTCGGTGTGCTATTCAAATAATGAGTCAATACATCGTTTTTCATTCATTATATTTTCGTCTATGCAATAATCTAACATCGTATTTTCAACGAAATGACATAAGAAGAAGAAATACTTTATTGCACACAAAAATACTTTAATATAATAAATAAAGATAAATTAAACTTAGCATGCAAAGGCGGCCTTATTACTAAAAGTAATCTCTACCAGGCAACCCCTGACGAGAGAACTTGCGAAGAAAGAGCGGCAAGGTGCAATACATTATATGTAATTATATATATAAATAATTAAATAAATATAATATAATATATACGTAAATATATTATTAAAATTTACATATGTATTACATAATATAATATATTAGAAATAAAAATTTATAATATATACTACATAAATAAAACATACATAAAAATTAATAAAAATACTGCCGATCGATGTAAAATGACGTAGTCATGATAATTTCGTTGAAATCACTATGTTAGATGATCATAGTTACGAAAATACGATGAAAAACTATGTAGTGACTTACTGTTTGAATGGTACACCCACTTTGTACAAATTATCCAATAAAAAAAAATACAAAAAACACCCACATAAAGTTGCGTGCGTCCGATAGTCAAAATATAATTGCTTCCAGTCTCATTCAAAAGCTGTTTGCACAGATTATTGCTTGCACCATCTGCGGTGGTAGTAAAAGTTATGGCCTCCTATGATTTGATTAAATTCTCCGTTCATTTTTATGATGAGGACCACACGGATGACCAGTAAAAGTTTTATTTGGCACTGCAGTGACACTGGTAATACTAATTCTGTAAATCCTATCCTACTAATATTATAAACGCGAAAGTTTGTATGGATGTTTGGATGTTTGTTACTCTATAACGCCGCTACTACTGAAGCGATTTAGCTGAAATTTGGAATGGAAATAGTTTTTACTCTGGATTAACACATAGGCTTTTTATCCCGAAAAAATCCATGGTTTCCCGAGATTTGCGAAAACTGATGATTTTGATGATATGAATGTTTGTTACTCTTTCACGCCTCAACTACTGAACAGAATTAGCTGAAATTTGGTAATAAGATATATTATAGCCTGGATTAACACATATACTACTTTTTATCCCGGAAAAATCCATGGTTCCCGAGGGATTTGTGAAAAGCTAAATGTATGTGTAATATATAAATTCCTCAGTAAATTCAATGAATATCGAATGGATTCCTTTTCAGTTTTCACCAATATACTGCTTTGGACATTTTTAGCAGTATCCAAACCGGATTTATGAGGGTACAAAATTAAAAGGCAGATAGTGCAATGCGCTGCCGTTATCGTCTTGGTGAAGCTACTTCCATGCTATATCAAAGTCCTGTACGGTTATTTTCTAACGATGTTTTGTATAACTCGTAAGTGCGAGTTTCAAATTCACCGCTATCTTTCTCATTCTATAGTATTGTGTTAAACAGAGAGAGATAGAGGTGAATTCGGAACTCGCACTTGCGAGTTATAAAAATATCGTTACAGAATAGCCTAGCTGTACCAGAAATGCATTGATTTGATCTAAACTTGTGAACAACTTCATCTCAATCAGAAAATCATAATAGAATATTTCAATTCGCTTCAAATTGAGAGAGAATTCATGTAGGTAACTTTGTCACAAATGGATATCTAGAATGTAAATGTGTTAAGAAAATGTATGAAGTTCTCGTGACACGAGGATTTATTATAATACGAATTTAACATTTAACATAAATCACAGAATACTCGCGCTACTTTGAAACGCGGTTTTAACGTTTTACTTGCAACTAGCTGACGTCCGTGACTCCGTTTGCGTGAACATCTGTATAATCTAATATCGTGAAAATATTGTATTTTTCCGGAATAAAAAGTAGCCTATGTCCTGCTCCGAGGATTAATTTGTCTCTCTACTTAAATGAATCATAAACCGTCCAGCAGTTTAGCTGTGAAAAGGTAACAACCTTATATCCACATTTATAATATCAGTATGGACGGGTGTGGATAAGTATGAATCAAGGATGTCTTCGGATCAATTGCCGTTATGGTTAACTTCAGAGAAGGTTATGGTTAACTTCAATTTCTTTTGTGTTTTATGGCTAGTTTGCTTCTAGTAGACTCTCATATTAAAGTAGAATTTTGTTAAGTTTGCTACCACCTTAAGATAAGCATGTTACAATGTATACGTGTCATCATCATTAGCGACCTTTTTTAATGGCCCTCTACAGAGACAAACCTTATAAGAGAAGAAGTTTGGATACCCACCACGCTGGTCCAATGAGGGTTGATGGGCTTACGATGATAATAAAAGTTTGACTTGTTAATAAATATAGTGAAACGGTTGAAAAAGTGGGTACAATTGTACGCTTTCTATACATTTTAAAAGATTCTTAAATTCAGTTTATGCATATTTTAGAACAGGCTGTTCATAAAGTATGGACTGTTCTCTGACTATCAAAGCATCATCATTATTAACCCATATTCGGCTCACTGCTGAGCTCAAGTCTCCTCTAAGAATGAAAGGGGTTAGGGCAATAGTTCAACACGCTGGCCCAATGCGGATTGGCAGACTTCACACACGCACAGAATTAAGAAAATTCTCTGGTGTGCAGGTTTCTTCACGATGTTTTTTCTTCAGCGTTTGAGACACGTGATATTTAATTTCTTAAAATGCACACAACTGAAAAGTTGGAGGTGTAATACCTCGGACCGGATTCGAACCCACGCCTATCGACTGGGCTATCACGGCTCACTGTCAAATCATAATTGGCTATAATTATAAAGTTTATCCAGTGTCATTGGTATCGTCATGTCAGTACTTACCGTCAAGTGCAAAATTCAATTTGTTTCGCCGAACACTTTGCAAAAGAAGAGAGCGAAGTGCAAAAATTTAATTTACCCCGGGACGCTTAACTCGACTTTGGCTACAATACTTTGTCTACTTTTAAAGAAAAGAAACCAACAATATTTTTGTCAGGAATGTTCTTTAATGTTTTCATTTTAAGTAATAAAATTGTTTTTGTTTTAAAGTTGATTCTTATATAAGAAACTGTATAAAGTTATTTGTACATTGTACCTATAACAGTAATTTGTAGTTTTCCATTCCCCGAAATTTAGTTTGTTAAACTAAATTTTCTTTTTCCCTACAGCGGTACAATACACAGAGCAATCAGCGTTTAACGAATCGAAAAAGGGAAATATTTCTCTCTTTCATCACAATTTTTCCTCTTTTTCCGAATAATCATACTTACGATGCCGTGCCGTTCGATTCAACTCATCTGTGATGTTTTTTTGTCGATTTATAAAATCGCTTTATGACTGTATTTAACGCCTTTTAAACGCTTCCAATATTGCAACCAAATTCGATTTTTGAATCTTCAGTGTAGCTATTAAGCTCTTAATTTTTCTAAGTGTCCTTGTTAATTTTGTTACAGTTGTTGCTTGAAACAGACTAATTAATTATTATTATTATCAGCCGATGCCGGGCCTAAGTGTAACTCATTTCTCCGAACTTCTCTATAATAATATTTTATCACTTACTAGCGTGACTTCGTACGCGTGAAATTTTCCGGGATGTAAAGTAGCCTATGTATTAATCCAGAGTAAAATCTATTTTCATTCTAAATTTCAGCCAAATATCTTAAGTAGCCGCAGCGCCTAGGAGGAACAAATATACACACCTACTAGTACACACACACTTTCACGCTAACACACACACTTTTGCCTCTAAAATATTAGTGTGATAAATTCTTACAAAGGATAAAAAGGACCTTAAGTTAGACTTAAAAAGAAGATAAAGGGAAGATTTCTTGGGTCCAGGAATAAGATTCATGACGTATAATGACGTATTATTCATGACGTAAGATAAAAAGAAATTTTAATCTCCACATGTAGATTGATGGCTTAACCGCTCCATTTTGAGTGAACACTTAAAGAGAGTCAGTATGGGTTGATAGAGATGTAACTTCTCTCGCATGTAAACTGGGATAAATCAGGTGAATAGTTTCCAGCCTGGAATTTAACCATAAACTGCGGCGAAACTAGGCTTGTGTATACTAATTGAATGAAGCGGCGACCGCAAGTAATTTAATTTTACTGACGTCACAACCCACATGTTGCATCATGTTATGAATACATAGGATGAAGCTTAGCCTGTGTAACCACATCAGATACTTTGCTCCACTGTATTAATAATCATTTTTATTCTATATCAACCACAACCCGCATGCCCAGTGTGGTCATTCATGGGCATTTCCTTGTATGCATAAAAAATACAGAAACAACCCCTAGTCCCTGGCAGCCACGCTATTCTCTGGCAGAGGTTACGGTAACGGCGGGGCAAGGGGTGCTAAGAATCTCCGGCAGAGATCCGCTGCCAACCCTGGCGACTACGACTTACGGACCTGACTTAGTCGCTAATACTATGGGCCTCATAAGAAGGCTCAGAGTCAATCAGCGAGTGATGGAGCGAGATATGCTAGGAGTTTCTCTGCGTGATAGAATCAGAAATAAGGAAATCCGCAGAAGAACTAAATTCACTGACATAACTCAGCGAGTCGTGAAGTTGAAGTGGCAAAGGGCAGGCACATAGTTCGAAAAGTTGATGCTGGCGGCTCGAGACCTTGTGTATGGAAGTCTATACAAGAGGTCTATGTCCAGCAGTGGACGTCCATCGGCTGATATTGATGATGATGATGATGACGAAAACAGCTGAAAACGTTATTATTGCATGCTATTTTTAAAATACGTCCTATAATTTAGAATTTAAAACTGAGAGATGACCCTTAGAGAGTTTTCCATCTCAAGGCGTCGTTTTATTACTAGAGCCCAAGTGACTCGTGACCTACAAATATGTCAAGGTTCTTTATAGTTTGCTGTTTGAAACGGGGGTTATTTTCCTGTTTATATTATAAATTCGAAATCATGTCTGTCTGTTACATTTTCAGGGCTACACCATGACTATTGAATCCTATTCTGATGTTGTTTGGTATAGAAATAAATGGTCCTTCCCTAAAGGGTTTGAAATTTATCTAAAAGTAAACTAATTAAACAAATAAAAAAACCCAACTGCATAAAGTAAAAAAAAACTGACAAGAAAAAAAAACACGCTCAGTCCAGAAGTGTAGAAAGCAATTAGAAAACAGTCGTTTAAATAGTAATCCGCCTCGCGTATTTTGTATAGACAACTAATAAATAATGTTTTTCTAATTGTAGTTTTTTTAAACATGGCCATGATATACCATTTTAGAATCCTCACAAAAACTTCTTGAATTTGATACCCATATTGCAATATTAGAAAAAAAAAATTTTCACCTCGAGTCTATAGCGTTATTTTTGTTATTTTTTTTTTAGTTTCACTTATCTAAGAACACTTAGGTTATTGAGACAAATCTAACGATATCCTAATTACGTAAATCCGTTCAGTGGTTCGGAAGATATGAGGTAATAAAGAATATTACATATATATACGCGCGAAAAACATAACCCTTCTTGCAGTCGGGTAAAAATATAACTCGGCCATTTTTCAAGTAAAATTTTTCTTCTTCTTATAGTGCCATCTCCTATCGGAGGTCAGCAATCATTAAGGCTAATTTAACTTTGTTCACTGCTGCCCGAAAGAGTGATCTGGTACTCATATTAAACCATTGGCGTAAGTTCTTGAGCCAAGATGTACGTCTACGACCAGGCCTTCGTTTCCCCTTTATCTTTCCCTGGATAATAAGCTGGAGCAGGTGATATTTGGAGTTTCGCATTATATGACCCAGGTATTCGAGCTTCCTCCTTTGGACTTGTTGCAGTAAAATTTTTAAAAAGTAAAGTATTTTAAAGGTTAGTCGATTTTAAAAATGACTTAAATAATATAATACTTTATAAATAATTATATTATTTTATTATTATTAAGTAAAGTATTTTACATTGATTTTATGCATTCGGTTGTCCGAAAGCGGAAAACGGATTCGGATATCGAATTCGCAATGCCTTCAGGCAATTACAGACAAAATAAATAATACACCTGCTCTGCTTCCGTAATAATAGATAAATAATGACATAACTTTGATAGAAATTTCTATAAAGGAAAGTAATAAACAGATTTGTTACGCCGTTATTAGTTTTATCTCTTGTCTTTATTGTCATATTCAAATTGTCTCCATTCTAATAAATGTTTTAACATTTTCTGTAATTGACTTGTTTTATTGCCTTGTAGATAGGCATATTTTGTCATTCGAAATTTCGGAATATCCATACTTCCATACTATACTAATCTATAATTATATATTATAAAGAAGAAAAATTTGATTGTTTGTTTGTAAGTTTTGAATAGGCTCTGGTACTATTGAACTGATTTAAAAATTCTTTCACTATTGGGAAGCTACACTATCCCCGAGTGCTATGGGCTATGACTTTATTATGACTTTATTAAGACTTTATTTATCTTGACCTTATTAAGAATGCTAGATTTGGTTTGGTTTTGGTTCGCTTAGGCCCAGTGTTACCAACCCTACTGTTTTAACAGTAGATTATCTGTTTCATATTGATGTCCATGTTTTCTGTTTCATACCCATTTTTTCTGTTATTCACCTAGCGTTCAGCACCACCTACTATGCATACATTTTTGATAACCACTACGTAATAAAACGCAATTCCACTAGATAGAGGTATCTTCTCTTGTCGGGATTCAACTAAAATATGTATGATTTCAAAAAAAAATAGTGTGACAATACTAAGTCTGAAGATGAGCCAATTAAAATGAAACTGAAAAATAATTGTACTTTGATTTTTGTATTTTGTTGTTGTGATTATTAATATATCAAAAGCAGACTACAAGAACACACAAATAGTCTTGCCAAATTGCTTATCACGCCTGGCAAGACCAAAAGGCTAAAGCGATCCACTGTGGATGAATTATGTGGTGGACAGTAATACCCGAAAAAAGGACCACAACACGAAGAGTCGCTTAAAGGTCTAATAATAACTAGCAACATTATCTGCTATGAAAAATTCAGTTTATAGTCAAGCGACTGATCACTGATAGATGTAACTTAACACAAAAAAAGAAAAAATTAATATATCAATATAGTATGTGTGTGCTAGTAACTAAGAAAATTGTTTATTCTTTAAACTAAATGAGCAAAATTATGAAATCTGCCTTTTTATACTTTACCTACCGCTTCCTACTGTTTTTTTTGGTGAGTTGTTGTTTTTTAGTGTTTTGAGGTTGGCAATAGTGCTTTGGGCTTCCCCTTTCAACATTTCCAATAACTCTCACCTTATAAATCCTTATAAATCCCTTTAAATTATCCTCTTTAATTATCTAGACAATTAGAGGGGATAACTAGGAGTGTTTTTGGAGTCTCGAACAGTCCAAACACTAAACAAGTTGACCCTTTTTGAAAATCGATTATCTTGTCTGCAATTCGTTAACCGTTCCGATAGTGTAATACAGTTTTATAATATCGCCCTCTACAACCTAACGTTCGGAAGAACGTGCTCAATGAATGCAACGGACATTTTCAGGTCACAGCAAGGAGACAATATCGGCGTTGTTATTCTATAAAGCCTCCATTCAGCGCTGAGTTTGATGTCAGAACAAAAGATAGACACGTTACATAAAAACAAATGAACTGCGTAATAATTTCTAAGTTAAAATTTAAAAAAAAAGTTTAATTTATTATTATTATTTATTATTCTAAGTAAGGTTAAGCTTGCTTGGTGAAATCTCAAGAAAGTAGTCTAGTTTAGAGGTGGTTGAATTGATCAAATCAATTCTGTGTACTATCTCGTTCGATCGTTCGATATCCAGTCATTTTCGGCTCACTGCTGAGCTCGAGTCTCCTCTCAGAATGAGAGGGGTTAGGCCAATAGTCCACCACGCTGGCTCAATGCGGATTGGCTGACTTCACACACATAGATAATTAATAAAACTTTCAGATAAGCAGATTTCCTTATAATGTTTTTCCTTAACCGTTTGAGACACGTGTTATTTAATTTCTTAAAATGCACATACACCGAAAATTTGGTGGTGCAAGGATTCGAACCTACGCCCTTCGAATCGAAGGCAGAGGTCATATCCAGTGAGTTAAACTACTATACATAACTTTAAGTTATGTATAGTATAGTAATTCCTCAATCATTCATCCTTGATTCTACCGCTGGGGAGAAAAGAAAAAGAAAGTTTTTAATTCTTTTCATACCGCAAAAAAAACTTTTACTCTCATCTAACATGATAACTAAATGAATATCTTATGAAACCGCTGGGTCACAGAGGACCACCGATAGGGAACTAAATTTGCCAAAATTTGTATAGCAGACTAGCAGTAACACACAGAGGGCCTGCAATAGCCAGACATACTTCATTAACGTACGTGTACCTAAATCGTTTATGTACATAGGCGTTTTGTAGGGACTTCCAAAAATCACGATACTGAGCCACCTGCATCCAGCGAATACCTGCGACTCGCTTGATGTTGTCAGTCCACCTGGCGGGGGTCGACCAACACAGCGCTTACTAGTGCGAGGTCGCCATTCCAGCACTTTGGGACCCCAACGTATGTCGGCTCTTCAAACTATCTGCCTTGCCCATTGCCACTTCAGATTCGCAACTCGTTGAGCTATGTCGGTGACTTTGTTCTTCTGCGGATCACCTCATTTCTGATTCGATCACGCAGGGATACTCTTAACATAGCTCGTTCCATCGTCCGCTGTGAGGACTTCCTATGAGGCCCACAGTTAGCAACCAAATCTCAGAACCGTAGGTTACTGGCAACACGCACTGTTCGAAGACTTTTGTCTTCAGGCACTGAGGAATTTCGGAAATGTACCAAAACAAAGGAACAAATTTTGCCAAAATTTGTATGGCAGTAAGTCTTTGTGATATTATAAGTGCTATTAAATCGCAGTTTGCTAACAAACTCTAGCCAAGTTCAACAATTAAAACAGAACGGGTTACTTTCGTACAATGAACGCAAACTCGAGGTTTAATATTTAGTTTCTTAGATACATCCACACACTGGCGACTTTTATTGAATCAATATAATAATGTCCTAAAATTGTTACTAACAGCTTATTATTTTCCTATTTTGAAGTAATTTTAAAACAGTATACTACAGCCTTATCATCTTACATATTGCATCATACTATCTCAGCCCGACGCTCAGAAATTGTTATTGTCCCTGCTACCCTGTTACTGTTAGCTACATAATTGAGAATTTTAGACACTGAAATAACTCTACGGCTTTTTCGAGCTTAAACTGGACATGTTTAGTATTTAAACGTATATTCCTACTGATTTATTAAAAACGCGAAAGTTTGTATAGATGTTTGTCACTCTTTAACTTCGCTATTACTGAATCGATTTGACTGAAATTTGGAATGGAAATGGATTTTACTCTGGATTAACACATAGGCCACATTTACCCCGGAATCCATGGTTCCCACGGGATTTGTGAAAAACTGACAAAGTCGCGGGCGTCCGGAAAATATAATCATAAAGAGAGTTATTTGGAACATTTTGTCTTAAGACATATATTGCTAGTGTGCATTAACTTTATACGCAGGTATGAACATAATGAAGGCAAACGCGACGTTTTGTATAGTTACTTCATTAAATACAGCTGCCGTTGGGTGAAATAGAGTTATGAGAAGGCAAATTTAGCTAAGCGGTAAAATATGAGAGGTACCAGACCTTGTAATTTAATTAACGTACAAGAATATGTTTTATCTGTAATGTGTTATGGTTTTTGTTACTTTCCTGTGGCGCTAACGATATTCTCGTTTATAAATATTCTCGTGAAGAGAAATAGACAAAACTCATCCAATAATAGTGTAAGCGGAAATACCGCTATCTCTTTCAAAAAATACATAGGACTGGGTATATTCTGGATATTTTCTCTTCTCTTGGTTGTTAGCGTTACTGGACATTAATATAATCATTGTAAATAGACCTAATAATCTGTCATCAGTGAACAAGTAATCCACTGGGTCAATAAGATTGATTCTACTTTGTTTATTAAAGAAATACTTGTCAAAATAAGCGCTCCCGTCAGTTAAACTTTGGAAAACAATATAAAAGAGCAAACCTATGCAAGCCATGCTACAAATACGTTGTACAATGTGCTGCCTTGCACTCCTCAATCTTAGGCATAATCATCAGTAACAACCCATATTTAGTTCACTGTTGAGCACGATTCTCCTCTCAGAAAATTTATGCTAAATGCTATATTGGCAAGCTTCATACACAAAATTCTCAGGTATGCAAATTTCCTCAAGTTTTAAAATCAATTTATATATTTTAAGAACATTTATACATTATAAATGTTTATATTTATGTACCTATGTATTTATCTTTGTAATTACTTTTTGTATGCAATTATTTTATCTTTTCGTATTTTGTTGCACCATCCTGCATTTCAATACATTAATTCAAAGGTTGTCTTGCCTAAAAGCAATTGCTAAAAGCAATAAGACCGCCTTTGCATATTCATATTTATGTTATGTTTTCTATTACTTTCTTTGTAATGGTTACTGCGTGTTTAACTAGTAAATTTTTAATTTTAATAATTTTTTTTTTGTGCAATAAAGTATAAAAAATAAATAAAATAAACTATCTGTCCTAAAGACAGCATAAAAACTTAATGGCCAAAGTAACTCAAACAGGGCTTAAATATTTAAACAATGCTAACAGTTAAATTCCACGAAATACAAGTTTTCTGTTGAAACATTAGTAATTAATCCATTCCATTATTAGTCTGCACTTGTAAATGCATGAGTACTCAATTTTTGATTATGTTTACTAATTCAAAAAGCAATTTCGTATACGATCGTTTTAGTGACGACTTCGTAAGTGTAATTAAGGTGGGTTCCTAATTACCTATACCTATATTCGAGTATTTTTGAATTAACAAACTGATAAAGTACTTTTTTATTGGTTGCACAAAAAAGCGTTGTTAGCGTTATTACTATATCCATATTTGAGAAGTACTGATTACTAACAAACAAATTAGAAATTAGGGTAGAAAACGCCATTTCATTTCAGAACTTTTTTATTTTTAACCATTCGCGGCCCGCAAGTATTTTATCGGCGAGCCCGTCTGCGTTGAAGAAGCCGACAGTCAGGGAATGCGGTTTTAATCTACCGTTGTGAGCCATTTGAAAATTCTTTAAATTCCTGTATCGCGCAGAGCATGATACTGTGCTCGCCAATTGCCCATAGTTTACTTTATATTTTTTTACATGTTACGTAACGGATACGATGGACGACCCGTCGTCCATTTAGGAGTCAAATTATATGGTGGTTTTATAAATTATTATACAAAATAATTATATTAACTATATCTAATTGTCTTACGCTTATTATCCATTTTTTTAATTAATTTAAGAACAAGTTCATTAAAAATATTATTAGGTGTGAAATGATAGCGATTTATACCCCCATTTTTTATTTGAAATACATCACTCTTCGAGTATTTAGTATAGTTTTTGGCCTATTAAGAGTCTGGACATGAAAGAGCTCTTACAAAAGCTTGAAATTAGAGAGTAGAGAGTTGTCATAAAAACAAAAGCAAGCAAAACTCGAGATAGTTGACAGAGCGGAAAAATTACTCAATACCAACAGCATAACATCTGTTGATATCGTGTTTAATTAAGCAGGTACAACAATTTACCTGCCTAAAACATAAAATAAAAATAGAGAAGTTGATTAAAAGATAATTAATTTTAAAGTTTGTGTAAATGTCAAGTATATTAATAAAATATCAAAAAAATAAATTAAAATAAATTAAATGTACCAACACAAATATTATTAAAAAATATAATAATAATGTCAAATAATAAAATGGTTAATTCAAATGCTATCAAATATAATGTACTAACTATAAATTAAATACCTAATACTATCAAAATACAAAATTTATTATTTTACACGCCTAATATTAACTTCACTTGTGACTTTGTAGGTATTTGACCCTCTTCCTGGTCTTCGATTAGGATGAAATTTTGCACTCGCTCTGAGTTCTGATGACAATACATGACTAGCTAAGAAACGTCATTACAAATCCAATATGGCAGCCTCCTTAAGATGGCGGACTGGCTGTTTAAAATCCACCCCCATTATATGGATATCAAATGAAAGAATTTGCTGCCAGGAATACGAGAAAAATAGTCACGTGATCCCATATTTGTAATTTTTAGTGCGTGCTAGAAGCATGTTTTTTAGTTTTTAAACTATTTAAAGATATTATAATCACTATATTATTATATAATGATTTATTTATTTTGCTATCATCCGCGAAAATTCGGCGAACCCATGCGACAACGTCACCCAGGTCCGACAAAATACTCTCTACGTACGTTTCACCCCGAAACCGGAGCATCCTCAGGAGATGTTGACTCTACAACGTGCAATTGCACGTTGTAGAGTCAACCTCTCCGGTTTCGGGGTGAAACGTACGTAGAGAGTATTTTGTCGGACCTGGGTGACGTTGTCGCATGGGTTCGCCGAATTTCCGCGGATGATAGCAAAATAAATAAATCATTATATAATCATGATGAACTTCCGCAAAGTAACGCCTGCTTCTATCCAATACACTATATTATTACCCGACTCCAAGAAAGGTTATTTAAATAGCTCTTTGACGGTATAGTGCGTTTTACTTATCAGCCAGTCGTAAGTATATTTTTCTTTTGTATTGTGCCAAAGGTAACGCCTAAATATCACTATTATGTTTAGTTTCACTAAGAAACCTTGGTTTATTCACACAATATGGCACACGCATCCGAGCAGTAGTTTTACCGTTCATAGTATAATAGGTATTATATACAGACGCCGTATCCTAACAATACAGAACAACCTTTGTTTGTCTATTATGCTCCTTGGAATCAGATTATATAACTTCAGGGTTGCCAAATTGTTGGCATAATTCTGGAGATATTTAATCAAAGGTTTTGCGACGATCGACTTGTACTTCAAAACGTGGTTATTGATTTACCGTTCATAGTATAGTAGTATATATATATACAAATATTTTACAGTCTTTATTGTTAAGCAGTGTGGTTTCATTTTAATGTCAAATGTTTGGTTAATCATACGTTACTTTACGACCGACAATCCTTTGATTACATACGTGTAATTATAATTTGCCGCGCAATTGTAAAACCATCCTATTAAATATTATTTAAACGATTTCAATAAAAGGAGGAAGCTTTAAATTTGACGCGTATTTCTTTTATGTTTGTTACACATACACATACAACTTCGTCATTTATTAACCAATTTTGAAAATGCTTTTATAGTTTGAAAGAGTATACTTCCGGATTAGTCCCATCTCATTTTTTGGAAAATCGGTGTAGTATTTTTGTGTTAAAAACTAAATGAAATACAGCTTTGAAGTCTGTTCCATTTTTATGCTAAAAAGATTATCGTGGCCAAAGCTTTTTTGTGCTACTAATTCCATAATTATCATACTACCATTTTCAGGGGTGTAACATCGCTAACTTACAACACCGGGCTAAGAGATTTATACGAAATAAAGCTCAGTATGTCACAGCCCGACCCAGGAATTGAACTCAGGACCTCGGGATCCACTGGATCATTAGATAGTTGATCATTAGCTCCACTATAGCTTGGCAAATTCGTTCGTGACCTCTCCCGATGGTCCCCGCGGCGATGAATGAAAAATCCACGACTGATGCACCTCACTTCCCTGCACGCACAATTTTACACCAGCGCAGTATTTCCCCCCGTCACCTGCATATCATGGGAGTGTCATCAAATGAAAAATCCACGACTGATGCACCTCACTACCCCGCACGCACAATTTCACACCAGCGCAGTATTTCACCCCGTCGCCTGCATATCATGGGAGTGTCATCAACGAACTTGCCAAACTATAATAGACTGCTTAATTCCTTTTCTTCATAGTTTTGCTACTGACAGATGACCGGCACCTCATTTTCCAGTTTCTCTATACAAAATTCCGAACCAAGTAACGCTCCTGTACTGTAAATTTCCTTTGTTTCATAACCAAGAGAGATTTTATCAACGGCTAGGTCTTTTTTATCTTGGTCCTTTATAAATGACGTGCTCTATTTTTGGCACACAGGTACGCTATCATATGCATTATTAAAAGACAACTCAAAAGTCAGGCTTTTCATTTGCAAAAAGAAACCAGTGCAAAATCTTATTCAATTTTATCGTTATTAAATGGAATTTCTGAAATACTACAAAATTCTAAATTACTTAATCTACGAGTACTTTATTACATAAACTAAGTTTTAAACAACCCTTAAGTATATTTAGTGTAAAAGTAGTCGCAGACTAATACATAACTTTAAGCTCTTCAAAATAAAATTGATAATATAGCGTAGATAAACAACGTGCCTTTGTTTATGACGTAAAGTTTTAAATTAAGATTTAGTAAAATGTTAATAATGTATCAACATTACATAAACATTATTTTGAAATTCAGCAACAGCTTCAGCTGACGTCACCTTTTATTTTAACCATTATTTTAAACCCCGACCCAAAAAGAGAGGTATAAATTTGACGTGGCTGTCTGTCTGTTTGTCGGTGGTATCGTAGCTTCCGAATTTAGTTTTTTTTTGTACTTAGGGTGACTTATGTGCGAGTGTTTTAGACATGTTTGATGAGAATCGGTTAAGCCGTTTGAAAATTGTGGTGGGTGAAAGTGGGGAAGAATAACCGAATTGATAATAATTTATTCGAGAATTAGCTTCGTTGGATGAGAAAATTGGTGGTGGGAAAATTGGGACAGAAGTGTTGCTTAGTTATAGGCGAAGGTTTTCGTACTGACCCGTAACTCACGTGAGTTATCTGTTTGTTTGTAGATAACGTTCATAACAAATATATTTTTTTGTAGAAATCTACAACAAAATAAATATCTTTAATATCCTAGACTGGAGTCAAGTAATGTGCGATCATCTTTAAATTTACATTTCGTATGAATAATTCACACCGATCTAGCCGTCGATCCAATGGCGTGACATGAATGTGTCCGCTCGGACATTGTTTGCGTCATCTTCTGTCTGCGGACCAGCGAGCCAAATAGCTTTTGAATTCAGATACATATACGTGATATGTCCACACGTACATTGTTCAAATTGACGAAGGTAGGAGGAACTTACAGTACAATGGCTCGCAAAAATGTCAGTCAAACTGTGTATGAAAAATTCAGTAATCTTCTATGAACATATCAAGTGCCTATTATGGCCCCTCGTCGAATTGTATGTACTCTTAACTATAAACTACTCGAGTATTAAAAGAAAAAACTTATCTTAGTTACTAAAAACTTCATCATTATCAAATCATATTCGATTCACTGCTCGAGCACGAATCTCCTCTCAGAATGAGAGGGGTTGGACCTATAGTCCACCACACTGGTTAAATGCGGATTGGCAGACAACACATACGTAAATAATTAAGAAAATTCTCAGGTATGCAGGTTTCCTCACGATGTTTTTCCTTCAACGTTAGTGACACGTGATATTTAATTTCTTAAAAAGCACATATCTGAAAAGTTGGAAATGCATGTCCTGGACCGGATTCGAACCTTACAATCGGAGGCAGAGGTTATATCCACTGGGCTATCATGGCACTAAAAACTCACGTTGCTCTATTTCTAAGTTATTTATACTGTCCAATATTCTGCTGTAAAAAAATATTTTTACGACTTATTTATATATTTAAATGTTACTTATATTATTTTCCTTCCAGGTGAAACTTTTGGCATATATTACTAATAAATAAATCAATAAACATTTTAAACATTATCTTCCTTATAGAACACGCTAGGATAGCAACATGTGATTCATTACAATTCCCTTCAATCATCATACAATTCTTGCACACATATCCACTATCATTCAATCTATCAATCTCTTCTTCTTCCTCTTATCTCTTTTCCTTCTACTTTCATCCACACTCCATTTCATATTTTCATTATTTCAACTTACCAGTTTCTTACTTTTTCTAGTAGTAATGCAACTTTCATCCCTCCACATGCATGAAACAAAAACATAATGGCAAAGTCCGTGCCAGTAAATAAAGTCCGTAAATCAAAACAGAAAGGCAAACCGCAAAGTCTTGAAAGCGACGGCTGTAAGAAAGCGGTTAATTGCTATCATAAAATGGAACGTAACCGCTTATAACTATTTCAATTCGAACATTTACATTCGAAAATCAACCTTATGTTTTAGTGAATAGGATATAATTGCAAAATTTTAGAATTATCGGCTGGCTAACTAAGAGAAAACTAACAGCGGTATTGTTGAAGATAAAGATTAGGGTAGTTATTAGAACCTTTTAAGTTATTTACTTATTTATTATATATTATGTTTATTTATACACCACCAAAAAACATACAATATAACAAACGAACAAGAAAATATGAAGTAGGACACAAACAGGTAGTTTTCATAGCGATCTCTACCAGGAAACCTTAAGTTTAGGAAAATATTGCGGCTGGTGTATATAGATAACTCAAGAACGGCTGGACCGGTTTGGCTGAAAGTTGGTGGAGAGGTAGTTTAGTACCAGGAGACGAACATAGGATACTTAAGATAAGGGTAGAGTTTCACGTGAACAAAGTCGCGGGCGTCCGCTAGTAGTGTATGCAATTAAATTGAGCCTATATCTTGTTTCCTGAAACACTTGAAAAATAAAGTATTATTTTATAGTACATCTCGTTTCTATCTTTAATTTGTTATCCGTGGTTTTGGGAACCTCTATAAATCAGTCTACGTGCAATCCATAATACAAGAGTGGCGACCTCTTATAAATCTGTATTAATAATAAAATACATCCTTAAAATGATTTATTATAGATACCTTTTCAAAGGGTTTATTCATATACATACATGAATCTTAATGTTGTATTTGAAAATATTTGAAATACCTACAATATTAAGATTTATTGACAAGCTTTGTCTCCTAAAACTATATCTTACTAACAATATAGTTCTTTATATGTACATAATAAGTACAGACAAGTATAGATACATATAAAGAAGAAATGAATTTAGACTATTAGACAAGTCCTCGACGTTTGTTTAGGCTCTAAACAAACAACTTGATGCAACATATAAATAACTAAAATATTACATCTCCATCATACGATCTCCTACATAGGAGACAGATAGCCATGTAGGAGATGATTCAACATAATTATGATGCACCAAATGGGTCATATCTTTAGATACGAACAACCCATTAATATAAACTTGGTCGCTAACTATGGGCCTCAAAAGAAGGCTCAGAGTTACACAGCGGGCGATGGAACGAGCTATGTTATGAGTATCTCTGCGTGATCGAATCAGAAATGAGGAGATCCGCAGAAGAACCAAAGCCATCGACATAGCTCAACGAGTTGCAAAGCTGAAGCGGCAATGGGTGGGGCACATAGTTCGAAGAGCCGATGGACGTTCGGGTCCCAAAGTGCTGGAATGGCGGCCCCGCACTACTAAGCGCAGTGTCGGTCGACCCCCCACCAGGTAGACTGACGACATCAAGCGAGTCGCAGGGATTCGATGGACGCAGGTGGCTCGGTATCGTGATGTTTGGAAGTGAGATGAAAAAGGCCAATGTCCTGCAGTGGACGTCCATCGGCTGATATGATAATTAATATAAAATCTATACTAATATTATAAAGAGGTAAAGTTTGTAAGTTTGTAAGTTTGTCACATTTTTTAAATGGGGTAATCTTCGGAACTACTGGTCCGCGTTAAAAATTCTTTCACCAGTAGAATGCTACATTATCGGGGAGTGCTATAGGCTATATTTTATATTAGTATTATATATATTAGCCGAGTTATCACAGTTTTTGTCATACAGGTCGGACTGAAAATCCTCTTAAACAGACTTATTCGCATGCGCTGCCTTAACTATTGCGTAAAATTTAAATTAATGTATGGAAACTTTATGTATCTTTAAAAGTTCTACAAAAAAGTCCGCGACACCATATATCTATCTTCTATATATTAGCAGATATAGTACCTTTTGTGTTTTAAAAATTATTAATTTTATATACTTAGGTTTACGTCATTATTTATACAACTAAACTTTAATCCTTATTAAAATAAATTATTTAATAATCACAAGGATATTATGGAGATAAGATTTGCCCTTTACAGTATGTTAATTACTTAAATAGTTTCGGAGATAATACAAAATTTCTAAAAGACGCAGAAATTCCGCTATATGACGCCCGGCGCTTTCATTTACGTAGTTCCCGTTCCCGTGTGAATATGGGGGTCAAACATAGCCTATGACACTCGCAAATAACGTAGCTTTCTATTGGTAAAACAATTTTCCAAATCGGTCCAGTAGATCCAGAGATTACCTCCTACAACCACACGAACTTTACCTCTTTATATTATTAGCATAGAAGTCTATTTCTCTTGGTCATACCACCACTCTCGAAGGACTGGACCGATTTTGCTAAGGGTAGGAGTAAGATAGAGAAGTTACAGGGTAGGGTAGGGTACGGGTAGGGAAGCGTAGGGGTAGTGTAGGGGTAGGGTAGGTTTAGGGCCGGGTTTAGGGTAGTGGTAGGGTAGGGGTAGTGGTAGGGTAGAGGTACGGGTAGGATAGGAAAGTGGTAGTGTAGGGGTAGGATAGGCGTGAGATAAGGGTACGGGTGGGATAGGGGTAGGAAAGGGATAGGGTACGGGGAGGGTAGGGGTAGGATGGGGGTAGGAGTAGGATGGGGGTAGGGGTAGGATGGGGGTAGGGTGTAGGTAAGGTAGGGGTAGGTTTGGGGTAGGGTAGGGGTAGGGTGGGGATAGGGGTAGGGTAGGGTAGGGGTAGGGTAGATGTAGGGGTTGGGTAGGGTAGGGTTGGGGTAGTGGTAGGGTAGGGGTAGGGTAGGGTAGGGGTAGTAGTAAAGTTGACATCGAAATTTACGCGGAGGAAGTCGCGGGCGTCCGCTAGTAGAGTATAAGCCGTAATAGCTCAATATGATATGATCTCTGCCTTCGATTTGGAGGGCGTAACTTCTAATCCGGTCCGGGGTAACCATCTCCAACTTTCCAGTTGTGTGCATTTTAAAAAATATAAGTACCATGTGACTCAAACGCTAAAGGAAATATATCGTATAGAAAAACCTGTGTAACTGGGAATTTTCTTAATTAGAGAGTTAAAAGTCCAGAGGGACTATTAACCTAACGCCTCTCATTTTTAAGCCGAGTATGGGTTGTTAATGGTGATGACATTAAAACAGAACAAAAACCTTTTAATAAAAAGCTAATAAACCGACGGAAAAACACAAAAAAGTTACTAAAAACAAATAAATTTATGACACCATGTGGTTAAGTTTATGAAGCGATAAATACTTTAACGCTGAAAGTGCATTTTGCGCCAGTATTAACTGCCATTCATAATTTTATAGCACACGCTAGTCACGTAAGGCTCAGGCCACATAAGTTGAGATCGTTTACGTGATCCATACCTTACCCAGTTGTAGAAATCTATACTAATATTATAAATCTGAAGAGTTTGTTTTTTTGTTTGATTGAACGCGCTAATCTCAGGAACTACTGGTCCGATTTGAAAAATTCTTTCAGTTTTAGATAGCCCATTCATCGAGGAAGGCTATAGGCTATATTATATACGTTCCCGTATGCTTACGTCTCATTCATTGGTAAAACGTTTAAAAAAATCCATTCAGTAGTTTTTAAGTTTATTACTTTCAGACAGGTAGATAGATGCGGCGGAAGGTTTTTGTTCAATTGAATAGTATATTTTAAAGATATTATTTATATTTTTAACCAGAGACCAAGCCAGTCAAGACGGTTTGTGCTCTTTTATAATAAACAATTCCATTACTGAAATGGATTACCAATTAAAACACCTTTTTCTACCCCTGAAACAATAGAAAAACTCTCGTCCAATAAAGAAAATTGTTTAACGTCGCAAATTAGTCCGGTCACGCAAAAGACGAAAAACTTTCCAAAACTTTGTTGATTGGTAAACAACGTTTCATGATCTTTTAACTAAAATGGTTTTACTACCGACATAACGATTAGCACATTGGGTCACATCATTTGAAAACGTTGGGGTCCCAAAGTGTGGGAATGGCGATCCCGCGCCGGAAGGAAGCTTGTATTTTTTTATTTATTTATTTATTTGTAACGAACAGCGTTTAACAAAATATGTATAAATAATGTAAAATAAACAACAATAAGGCCACATACAGTTACAAAGAAAGTTACAATATAAAGTTGGTATAATAAGTGAAAATGAAAAATAATTTTTAAATAAAAAGAAATGATAGTGAATAAAAATAAATAGTAAATCACATATAAGAAAAATAGTACAAAATTTATTTAAAAATTCGCAAGTTGAATTTAAGTGAATGAGCGTGAGTGTGTGTGTGTGAGTCCGTGTGCGCGTGTGTGTGCATGTGTCTAAGAGCATGAGAAAGAGAATGAACGTGTGTGTAGGTGTGAGAATTGGTGCATAAATTAGTTAAGTTTATTGAGTTTGGTATGTGTTTTACTGAAAGCGTTTGTTCGTTGAGGTGTTATTTGTCTTCGGTGTAAAGTGATAATTTCTTTTTTTAACTGTGATTTAGATAAATAAAAAAGATCTAAATGGGAGTAAGTCTTATTATATTTTCGAGATAGCCGTACCAAAATTGCGTTTTGGCAATTTAAATTGTTCTTTTCAGAATAGATAAAAAAAGATGTTTAAACTCAAGTGGTAACCTTAAAAAACAATTTTCAGAGGGCTTATTTATTATAAGACGCATCAAAATCTGAAAAAAAATAGTTCGCTTCGTTCATATCTTTGTCTGATCACATAATTACAAAGTTTGAGTGGTCAATTATTGTCATGAATAATAAACAACTCAAACTTAATTTTGAAATTAATATACCTAAATAACTATATTTCAGTCGTTTTACTAAGAAACTCAATCGACATACCTGGTCGGTGTCTTACCGACGGTACGGTAAATCGACATAGAGATCAAGAAAATTTATTTTTCTATACTCATATTTTAAACAGGTAATGTTTGTGAGGTTGTAAGTTGTAAATCTCTGGATATATTAAACCGATTTTGAAAATTCTTTTACCAATACAAAGCCTTGTTATTTGCGAGTGTTGTAGGCTATATTTTATCCCCATATTCTTATAGGAATGGGAACTACGCGGGTAAAACCGCGGGCGTCTGCTAGTTTTTAAATACAGTACAATCCCTCACATTTTATTGCACCAATTTCCAGACGGTTACGATTACGACGTCATTCCGTATTTGAAACCCGAAATTTTTACATTCGCGCAATCATTCCGATCGACATCGGCGGTTACGATCAAATTGGGATCAAGTTTTACTGAGATTTTACGTCACAATCCCGTTTTAGTGCGTCATAAGATTATTGGATATTACGCTATAGCTACTGTACCGCCTTTAGTACAACGGCGATAGTCTAATTGGTTGAGACTACAGCCTTCGTTTGAAAATTCGTGGTTCGATCCCGGTCGCGCATTTCTCATTAAAAGTTGTGAGTTAGGGGTTATTTAGTGTAGGGGTAGGCAAAACAGAGAGCAAAGGTAATAGTGACACTAGTCTGGACGCATCTTAAATTCATCAATCAACATCAGTAAATGAGCAGGTTATTAAATTACTATACTGTTGTTGCTTAAATTATATAATTAAAGTTAAAAAAGTAGAGCCTTTAATGCCACAGCTCTTTGATCGGGACCTACTCGTACTGTCTTCCAAACCCCGTCTAAAGTTTAAGATTGCCTGCCTATATAATATTTATTAATTGTTTTCCATGCAATATATGGGAAGGTTATGCTACCCATATAAGTAATACAAGATTTCCATAACAAACGCAACAAATCAGTTAAACCAAGCGAAATAACTGGCATTTTTAACGAGCGGGATCCTATTCCCGTTGCGAAAATCCATTAGTTTTCATTTAATGGCACCGTATTTTTGCGAGCTCGTAAATCCTGTGAAGGATTTCACTCTAAACATGTCCATTAACTCTTTTTACAGCCAGTTGGCTTTAGACAGCTATACTTTTCATTGTCATCCAAAACTTTGCTTACTCACTTATTACCCAGTGCTTGAAACTTTGACAGTTTTTTGATATTTGTAAAAGGAGTAAAAGGTGATTACAAATATAAGAAAACTAATGTCGAACAATGGTGAAATTCAACAACACTTGTGAGGACAACTCAATTAACAAATCAAACTGTAACCAAAATAAGACCCTACAATGGCAGAGACCAATGACCTTAAGTGGAGTCACGCACTTGTGAACGATGTGTGTAGGGTTTAAGGATCCTTTGATAGTCGACTAACACTCCCCTTTTCCGCTCAAGTCACTCTCCCCGCCTATCCCAAGTAACCCATAAAGAATTACACAACAAGAGATGTGAACGGCTCGAACGCCACGAGCACACTGAACCCGTCCGTACCGCAAGTCGTTGCAACGCGGCGATAACAATAAAAACTATTTGTTCTAAGATGTGCGCCACGGCATATCTCGTGAAGAGATAAAAATATTTTCAACCAATAGCGGCCGAACCGGATGTCGTTCTCTTTCATTGCAATGGCACTTTCGATCGAATCGACCCAAGGAACACTTTTACTCGTAGATATTTAAATGATAATGGCAACACTAAGACCAATTATTGTATAGGACCTGCCTCGCTAGTCTCAACTCAAGTCAAAAGTCTATTAGATCAACGATCTAATGCGATTATAAAAACTGTCTCTATAGAATCGATGTTAAATAGTTGTAATCGTGTTCGTCGGTTAAAGAGCTCCGTAAAAATACCTTTTTGTGTAGTTGAATGGTGAAAAAAGCGGGCAAAACTTCTAGTTTAGTCTATACTAATATTATAAGGAGGAAAACTTTGTTTGTATGTTTGTTTGTTTGTTTGTTTGTTTGTATGAATAGGCTCAAAAAATACTAGATCGATTTTAAAAATTCTTTCACCATTCGAAAGCTACATTATCCACAAGTAACATAGGCTAAATTTTATTTAGGAAATAAATAGGGTTCCGTAGGATATTTGGGTTTTTTGGACACAAGGTGTAAAAAATCAACCAGAAAAGTTACTTATTTTGCGTACGCTGCCAAAACTATAAAAGATAGAACCATAAAATGTTCTAATTAATTGTAGATCTTATAAATGTACAAAAAAGTCCGCGACACACTATACCTATCTATGTCGAGTGAGGCACAACAACCATTATTTAATTTAAAAATAGGGTAGGGTATGGGTAGGGTAGGAGTAGGGGTAGGGGTAGGGGTAGGGTAGGGATAGGATAGGGGTAGTTGAAAGCTTACATCGAGTTTCACGCGGACGTCCGCTAGTATAAGATATATACCAAATCTAAGCTCGTTTTCTTCAGAAAATGACAGACAATTTTGTTTGTGACTATGAGTGCGATACAGGTCCTTCTATAATTGGTCTGAGTGGCAACACCAACAGCTTAATGAAGTCTACAAAGTACATGGTAACACCATCCCCTAACACCTTATACCATCACCTACTACAAACAATTTAATTGACAAATACTTTTCCAAAAAATCGATTTTCAAACGATTAGGTACATATATGCCTATTTTTAAGAAAAACATTATGCACTAGCTGACGACCCGCGGTTTCACCCGCGTAGTTCCCGTTCCCGGGAGTATACGGTGATAAAATATAGACTATGATATAGATATCTTAGATTTCTTTTGGTAAAAGAATTTTCTCATTCGCCTCCAACTAGTCGATAGTACTGTATTAGCAGTGGATACGACAATAGTCCAACGAGGCGGGGATCGAACCACCACCCCTCGGTAAGTAGTCCGACCGCTTTACCATTGAACTATTAAACTATTGAGGCTATCCGCTAGTATATTAATATAGATAAGTTGCTAAGTTTAAAACAGACTTCAACTTCTAAATCAACTAGTTTTTGACAATATTATAATAATAACACATTTAATGTTTGTTTGTAATGACCAATTAACTTAGAACGAAGTGAAAAGCTTTACAAAAGCTAAATAAGTTTATCCTATTTGTCACAGTTAGAACAAGAAGTTAGAAAACCGTAAGTAACATAACGACATTATAAATCTATAAAGAAGTTATAAATAACTTGTTCAAGTAACAAGTAAGTTATAGGTTAAGAACTTATGTTACTTGCTTGATAGTTTTCTTCATGGTCTAGTTATTTTAGAAGAAATTAAAGTTCATTACCTACTAAAGCTATAAAGTACACTAGGGCTCGATTATTTTGTTTTACGATTTAATGATTTAATGTTTATATTATTACAGTTATATACTAGTATTAAGAACCGCAGTAGCTCAGTAGATATGACCTCTGCCTTCGATTCGGTGGGCGTAGGTTCGAAACCGGTCCGTGGCATGAACCTCCAACTTTTCAGTTGTGTGCTTTTTCAGAAATTAAATATGTTCTAAATAGTACGTCCACTACATACTTGTATGACTTCCGGTTATTATAGTTAAATTCAATTAATTAACAATGACTATCAATCCGAACAGTATAGAGATTATTATTAATTATTTACATGAATAAAATTATTTATTTTACATAATATAAATTCATCATTGGCTATTTTACTCTTAACAATTGTGAGGTCACGTTATGTTTTATATTGTATTTACCATCTTTATAAATCTCCTCTAATTAATTAATGTGTTTTAGTTAGATACAATTATGACGTTTACTTTGTATAATATTACTCCGGAACTATTTAAGACTTATAATGTTAACATATCGCGTTACCAGCAGCAGACATTAACTTTGCAAATATTATAAACTGGGTTGTTTGGCAGATTTATTAATTTCTACCGTATCATGTAAGATTAACTTTAAAGCGGAAGCTATGCCAAAATTGTTATCGAATAAAATTGTGTGCAGTGAAAATATTATTATACTTCTCCCAGCTTCTGTTACATATCGCGTGTCTCAAATGGTGCAGGAAAAACATCATAAGGAGATCACCATTCATGAGATTTTTTTAATTCTCTCCGTGTGTGAAGTCTACCAATCCGCTTTGGGCTAGCGTGGTAGACCCTTCATTCTGAGAGGTAACGGGTATCCGCTCAACAGTGAGTCGAATATGGGTTGATAGGATTATGATCTTATTATGTAGTATATTTTATCAATCTCGTTTATACAAATGCCTCTTTGGTCTATCAGTTAGTATATACGATTTAGTAGAATAAGGTCCGGGGCTTTCTTTCTGTCAAGAAATTTGCATAACTTTCCTAATACAGGAGTTGGAAGTCCAATATATTTATTGCCGCTAATCAATATTGCTGCATTTTGCAATGTTTATCATTAGAACCTTTGGGATTTTAATGGGCCACAACAGGCCTTTCACCTTATAGGAAAGAGAATATAGAGCTTAGACCCACAACGCCGCTCCAATGATCTGATGTTATACAGGCTAGGTTAGGACATTTTGGATTTTAATCGCCCTTTTAGGCCGCAGGCCCTTACGTCTTATAGGAAAGGGAGTATGGGGATTAAACTCACAACGCCGCTCCAATGGTATGATGTCATAAAGGCTAACCACTAGATTAACAAGGTATTACGAACAGTGCCTACCTTGGTAAAATTCCTTGTGCACGCCACTGCTTTAGGACATACAATAGGTCAACGTCTTTGAAACGAATTGCCTCCTAGACACATCCAACTATACATCTTCTTGAGCACACGTCCGCTTAATCTAGACAGATTTATCTGAATTCTTGAAAGACAAAGGCGACATTCTACTATCTTGACTAACGGTCTCGACTTTACTGTGTATAATCTTATCTGATTTAAAGAAAGCAGTAAAATAATAATTAATAGTATAATCTTTTACTTTAAAACACTCTTTTTCATGATGTATTTAAGATAGAGATACAGGTTTTTTCAAACTTAAATCAGGTTCCTCAGCACCAATGTAAAGAGACTTACATTAGCAATAATTTCATTTCAAATATTTCATTTCATTTAAAGAATATAATGTATCTCGATTTCTCAATTAACTTTTTCTTATTTTGAGTTATTTTTCAGTAGGCACAATTTCTGCTAAAAGTTAGTACTTCCAATGATTTAAAAAAACTAATAAAATGGTATTAAGATGAAAAATTAATCAAATTAAGAAATAGTGATTAACTCTAAAATGTATAAAATTCTTTAATTTTAAGTTCATTTTACTCACAAACGCATACGAATATTTACATTTGAAAATGTCGTTTTTTTTAGTAATATTACGGCAGGCGTCCACAGATCATACTTATCGCGTTAAACGGGTTTTAGTATTCTTCACACTAATATTATAAAGGCGAAAGCACACTAATATTATAAAGGCGAAAGTTTGTGTGTAAGTGTGTAAGTATGTTTGTCCTCTTTTACTCTGTGGCTACTGAAGCGATTTGGCTGAAATTTGGAATGGAAATAGATTTTACTCTGGATTTACACATAGGCTACTTTTCATCCTGGAAAAATCCATGGTCAGCTAGTTGTTTATATAGTCACTTGTATGACTATATAAACAACTAGCTTTAACTAAAGCGTCCACTGACTACGTAGACAGAGAAGTAATAAGACAACTGATTAAAAAAAATATATAAAAATTGATAAAAATGGTTTCATGTCTTTTCAGATTTGTTTTTTTGTTTGTTTGCTAGTATTTCACTTAAATTTACACAAGTAAGCCCGCCATCCATCCATCTTAGATTGCATCATCACTTACCATCAGGTGAGATTGTAGTCAAGGGCTAACTTGTAAAGAATAAAAAAAAATACTAAAAGCAAGTAATATAAGCTGAATGTTACGGGAATGGGAACTACGCTGGTGAAACCGCAAGTTAAACAGTTTTAAAATGATTTCGTGGGTAGGTACACAAAATAATACACCGTGAAACAACTGATGTCAAACGGATGGGACAGTGAACGGAAACCATTACAAGCCGAGAGTGTTTTTTAACGACAAGCTGATAAAATTTTATGAAAATGTTTTTAGCTTACGGCTCGGGACACTAAGCAAAACGTGCTAAGTAATAAACATGAAGTACTTAACCTTAAAATAAACGGAACATTTATTTTTAACATCCTAAAACGTTGCTTGCAATCCACTCGCTTTTAGTTCACATAAAAATGTTTTTTTTTTTTATACAAAGCGAAGTCAGGTTCTGTAGTAAATTATTAAACAAACATACATACAGTCAACGCCACAATTAAACTAATTAATTGTTAAAAAAAGATGCGGTAAAATAAGTACAAGTTTTTTAAGCACCTGTGTTTCAAGAAATGAGCCTTTTAGTTTAGGATTTCTTACAGCCATCCTATGACTCTATCATCAGAACAGCTCCACTGTGCCATGATACTGTACTGAAGATACTAAACGCACTGAGTGCACAGAACGAAGGTGACAGACGAATTGTTAGAAAAATATAGTCCATAATTCTGTAGTTATTATTATTATACACGTCTTTATCACTATCTAATCATCATCATCATCATATCAGTCGATGTACGTCACGTGCAGGACCTAGGCCTTTTGTAGGGACTTCCAAACGTCACGATACCGAGCCGCCTGCATCCAGCGAATCCCTGCGACTCGCTTGATGTCGTCAGTCCACCTGGTGGGGGGTCTACCAACACTGCGCTTTGTAGTGCGGGGTCGCCATTCCAGCACCTTGGGACCCCAACGTCCATCAGCTCTTCAAACTGAGTGCCCTGCCGGCCGTCCATAGCCACTTCAGTTTCGCGACTCGTTGAGCCATGTCGGTGACTTTGTTTCTTCTGCGGATCTCCTCGTTTATGATTTGATGACGCAGAGACTATCTGATAATGCTGTGATAAATATGTACTCGAAGTTAATTCGAACCTCCTACCGACTACGCCTAACAAATTCGCTCGCTTCCGTCGTAAATTGCATAATTACTTACCATCAGGTGAGATTGCAGTGAAGGGCTAACTTGTAAAACTTTTGACGGCCTCCGTGGCGCAGTGGATTTACAAGACGGAGGTCCTGGGTTCGATCCCCGGCTGGGTAGACTGAGATTTACTTAATTTGTCCAGGTCTGGCTAGTGGGAGGCTTCGGCCGTGGCTAGTTACCACCCTACCGGCAAAGACGCACCGCCACGCGATTTAGCGTTCCGGTACGATGCCGTGTAGAAACCGACGTCCTCCTAACAAGTTAGCCCGCTTCCAACTTAGACTGCATCATCATTTACCATCAGGTGAGATTGTAGTCAAGGGCTAACTTGTAAAGAATGAAAAAAAAAAAAAAAAAAAAATATATATATATATATATATATATATATATATATATATACATATACAGATATAGATGTATATTGTTGCACAGAAATATGTGATTTACTCGTGTATTAATCATCACTTTCAAATCAAACAACATAATCACCAATAGCGGGGCTTGTTGGTATTGCGCCAATGCTATTGATGCCAATAAAAAATACACAGTAACAAACAGAATTTTACTAAAAGGTTCCGTACCATTAATTAAAAAATTTTGAATATAAATTCGGTGCTCTGGTTGTACAGTTTTACTTTTTATTTAACTTCTGCGCCACTTTATTATTTCGTTCGATGTTTCGGTATAAAAGCGCCCACCACGGTTAGAATTGCAACAGTAGAGTTTTAGACTAAACGGCTTATTTTTTACGCCAACTTATCGAAATACGTTGCTTTTCTGTACTTTCGCAATAGTAATTTAAGCTTGGAACATTAACATTGGAGAAAGATCCTGACATGAAAAAATGGGACCACCCTGGAATCAAACCCTTCAAAATAAAAAAGAATTTTTAAAATCGGTTCATAAACGATGGTATTATCACTGGACATACATAAAAAAAAACATACATACAGCCAAACGTAGAACTTCCTTCAAGTGGGTAACTGGCCTAATGCGGTAACACTTTACTTACGTAAATTATTTTACCGCTAAAGGCACGTCATCTTTAATTTCTTAAAATACACACAATTAAAAAGTTGATGGTGCATCCACGGCGCAGATTCGAATCTACGCCCTCCAGATCAAGGCAAGGCAAGAGGCGAGGATCATATCCACTGAGCTATTACGGCTTCAACCACGTACGAAACGCTAATTTCTAAAAATATCAATCGAGTTTATTTCTGCTTGTTATGTGTCTAATACGAACAACAATTCTCTGTTCATCACTGACAAGCATAAAGCTACTCTTCCACCTAAGACGAAGAAATGTGCTATATTTATTTATTAAATTTTATTACTAAAATATCTTTAACCAACATCTAAACTTGACTGATTGAGTTTATAACTTAATGTTTCAAAAATGCTTGTAGAGCATTTGTAACATAACCAGATGTACTTATCAAAAATACTTGTAAAGCGTGCAAAGCTAATTGAATCAAGGTAGCATGAAAAGCAATAAATTTGAGTCGCCGTTTTAAAGTTTCTGTATTTAGTTCTTGACCAGCAGAGTCTTGCTTTTGATTATAATACTAGCAAAAGCGCGCGACATCCTCCGCGTAAAATTTAGTTTTCATAAACCCTGCAAAAGTCATGGATTTTTCAAGCATAAAAATTACAAACAAATAGCTTTCACGTGTTTATTATCAGTGGGAATTGGGATTTATAGAATACTAGCGGACCCGGTCAAGCTTTGCTTTGACTTATGCGCGCTTTTTCCTATCCTACCCCTACCTCTACCAAACCTACCAATCTTCCACCCCCCATTTTAGAGAACTAGGGGGTTATAAAGAGACAAAAAGTAGCCTATGTCACTCTCCATCCTTACAACTATCTCAACTTAAATTAAAAAATCACGTCAATTCGTCGCTCCGTTTTGCCGTGAAAGACGGACAAACAAACAGACAGACATACACTTTCACATTTATAATATTAACTAGCGGACGCCCGCGACTTCGTCCGCGTGGAATTTAGTTTTTCACAAATCCAAATCCCTCGGGAACCATGAATTTTTCCGGGATAAAAAGTAACCAATGTGTTAATCCATGCTATAATATATCTCAATACCAAATTTCAGCTAATTCGGTTAAGTAGTCGAGGCGTGAGAGAGTAACAAACATTCATATCATTAAAATCATAATTTTTCGCAAATCACGGGAAGCCATGGATTTTTTCGGGATAAAAAGTAGTCTATGTGGTAATCCAGAGAAAATCCATTTCCATTCCAAATTTTAGCCAAATCGCTTCAGTAGTAGCGGCGTTAAAGAGTAACAAACATCCATACAAACTTTCGCGTCTATAATATTAGTAGGATTATGGATAATATAGAATAGCATCGCTTTGTACCCACGCACATTTCCTTTGGAAGTACAGCATTAATCCGTTGGAATCATTCCAAATCGCGTCAAATCTAACGCGAATGAAAATGATGCACCCTGTTTATATCCAGTGTTCCTTTGACGTTTACTGCAAGCCTGGATAGAAACAGTATCGGTAATGCATGCAATATACATCACGTTACAGAATTGTATATTTTTGTTGCATACGCTTTGATACATTTGCTATTGTAGTCTGTAATAAGGAAGCATGTTAGTGCTGTAATCATCTTCCTTCCAAGCTTCATTCTTGATTCGAATTCAAAAGAAGTCTTGGATTCGAGTTCTGGCTCAGACTTTCAAAATTTCAATTGAGATTTTCAGTCTTCAAAAAATTGCCAGCTCAGCGTTGAGAAGTTATAATATGTTACGCTTGCTTGCTTTGCCGTAATTAAGTGAATTTATTGTTTTAATATGTTGTTTGCTATTTTCAAAAATATGACAAATTTATGCTTGACTAGAAAAAATTGATTTTGAAGAAGGACAGGACTTTTTAGGGCGCGTGTTCTCATGGATTAATATATTATTTTTTATATAAAAATTGAGTCAAGACATAGCAGGTAAGTACTTTATAAATTAATATTTTCTTTTTATTATTTATTTATTCCAATAAATAATGTATTGAAGCGTTAAAATATAATGTTCTAATAAATGATTATCTATTATTAAGCATTGGATTCAACCCCTCAATGTAAATATATTTTATATATCGCTATATTTATCGTCAGTTATATTATTATAACAGTACCCTTAATTTCCCTGATGGAAATTATTTTTTTCAGTTCACTGATCATTACGCTTAACTTTCCTCTTATTCTGCTTTTATTTTACAATATAAAAAATATAATGCACTCATAGGTTAGGTTATACGTATTATAACTTACATTTCTTGCTAGTTATTTCCTTCGATATTTAAATTTATTATTTAAGTAAAAATTTATTGATCCAAATACTGCGTACATAATTTAAACGTTGGCTTTACATTTAAATATTGAATACTGTATTTATTTTAAGCTGCTTATCTGTTAAAGGTCTAGCGAACAGTACAGCCACTGAATAATTCTCATCAAATTAATATTTAACTTATTATTTAGAAATTATTCTTTCTAATTATATATTATTCAGAATATAGAAATAATACATTAAGGATCTTAAGCAGATGGCGCAGTGGTATGATAGATGGATTAACAAGACGGAGGTCCCTAGTTTTCTTAATTGGTCCAGGTCACACTGGAGGCTTCGGTCGTGACTAGCTATCACCCTACTGGCAAAGACATACCGCCAAGCGGTACGATGTTGTTTAAAAACAGTGTATTGTGGTGGTGATGATGGAGTGAATTTTCATCCTACTCTCAAGCCCGCTTCCATATTAGATTGCATCACTCATAACATCTGGTGAGATTGTAATCAAGGGCTATCTTGTAAATAATAAAAAAAATCAAAGACAACGTATCCGTAGTTCAAGACCCTCAATAATAATACTTTTTGACAATTTATGTAGAGGGTAAGGTTGTCCACAGCGTAAGTCTTATACATATTGACGTTAACAGTATTACTGCGTGAGTGGGCGACCTAGGAAATAAAATACTGTCATATTGTTGAAGCCCTATCTAGCACAAGTCCTCTTTCGCACGAGAGTTAGAAAAAGCAAGTCGCGTTTGGAACTTTAATTACCACCAATAAATTAAATCATGACACAATTTGACGTTTCAAAAGTGCTTCTAGTAATTGAAGTAATGAATTTTGAATTTTGAAATTTTGATGCGTTATAACCCAGCGTTGGTGCTTCTAATTACGTTCATAATTTAATCTATACTAATATTATAAAGCTGAAGAGTTTGTTTGTTTGTTTGATCGAACGCGCTAATCTCTGGAACTACTAATCCGATTTAAAAAATTCTTTCAGTGTTACATAGCCCATTTATCGAGGTAGGCTATAGGCTATAATATATTATCCCCGTATTCTTATGGGTACGGGAACCACGCGGGTGAAACCGCGCAGCTTAAGCTAGTTCATGGATATTTCCAAGCACCGTGTTTTAAAAACGCTGCGTGTGAACATATACTTGGGAATGTATTTGTTTTATTTAAACGCTTTTTTAACGTCCGTAAAAAAAACCTCGTGCTAATGAGGACTAACACTGTCAATCAGTAACTAATATTCAACCGATGTCTTGCACTCAACTCGGACTGCATACCCACAATATTATTGACAAAACATATATTTTATTGATACTATTATTGTTTGAGCTGTGATAGCCCAGAGGATATGACCTCTGCCTCCGATTCCGGAGGGTGTGGGTTCGAATCCGGTCCGGGGCATGTACCTCCAACTTTTCAGTTATGTGCATTTTAAGAAATTAAATATCACGTGTCTCAATCGGTGAAGGAATACATCGTGAGGAAACCTGCATATCAGAGAATTCTCTGCGTGTGTGAAGTCTGCCAATCCGCATTGGGCCAGCGTGGTGGACTATTGGCCTAACTCCTCACATTCTGAAAGGAGACTCGAGCTCAGCAGTGAGCTGAATATGGGTTGATGACGAGACTATTGTTTGTGTGACGGAGACCACAGGGTTTCCATTAATCAAACACAACGATGCATTATTGACGTTAATTTGCAATGAAGTATTCTCCGTTTTACTGGTTACTCATACGTACGATAGGCAGTTTACCTGCGTGCACGGAAATTGGATATTGATGGTCTATTAATGCCGCCGAATAGCTTTAACGGGTCGTTCTAGTTCCTGATATGTACAATTTAATCTATGCTAATGGTTTGCTGAGGGTGGTGTGCCCTAGTTGCTATATTTGAAATCATAATTACGATAATTAAACGGCGAGATATTTTCATATTAAATTTACAAAGTCCTCGTGACCTATTTCGACAGCGGGCGATAAAGCGAGCTATGCTTGGAGTTTCTCTTCGTGATCGAATCAGAAATGAGGAAATCCGCAGAAGAACCAAAGTCACTGACATCGCTCATAGTCGAAAAGCTGAAGTGGCAATGGGTGGGGCACATAGTTCGAAGAGCCGATTACATCTATTATTATACTAGCGGACGCCCGCGACTTCGTCCGCGTAGAATTTAGTTTTTTAAAAATCCCTCGGAAACCATGAATTTTTCCAGGATAAAAAGTAGCCTATGTGTTAATCTAGACTATAATCTATTTCTACTTTAAATTTAAGGAAATTCGGTTCAGTAGTCGTGGCGTGAAAGTGTAACAAACATTCATGCCATCAAAATCATCAGCTTTTTGCAAAGCTTGGGAAACCATGGATTTTTCGGAACAAAGAGGAGCCTATGTGTTAGCCCAGAGTAAAATCTTTTTCCATTCCAAACAGCCCAATCGGTTTAGTAATTGCGGCGTTAAAGAGTAACAAACATCCAAACATACAAACTTTCGCATTTATAATATTAGTAGGATCGCCCGTCGTGTGACTCTGAGCCTTCCTATGAGGCCCATAGTGAGCGATCAAGTCTCGGAACCAAAGGTCATCATTGGCAACACGCACTGTTCAAAGACTTGTTTTCCGGCACTGAACTTTAAACTTTACATACCTACGTAATATATGTATAAATGAGCGAAACACTTAGGTATATTATCCAAGATAACCTATGATTTACAAAGGCAGAGGAATTTATAGAACGAGAGCATGTGACAGCTAGACATATCTCTAGCTTTGGAAGGTTGCAAGGGAATTTTAATTAGTCTTTTTTTTATTGTTTACAATATAGCCCTTGACTACAATCTCACCTGATGGTAAGTGATGATGCAATCTAAGATGGAAGCGGGCTAAATTATTAGGAGTATGAAAATCCACACCCCTTTCGGTTTCTACACGACATCGTACCGGAACACTAAATCGCTTGGTGGTACGTCTTTGTCGGGAGGGTGGTAACTAGTCACGGCCGAAGCCTCCTACCAGCCAGAGTTGGACCAAAAACTAAAACTAACGCTTTAAATAACCGCGGTATGTGCAGTAGATTTACAAGGCGAAGGTTCAGTAGTCAACGCGTGAAAGACTAACAAACATTCATATCATCAAAATCATCAGTTTTCGCAAATCTCGGAAAACCACAGATTTTTTAGAGATAAGTTTGTTATTTTTCGATCTAAAAATAACAAAACGAAAATCACGACTCACGATACAGAATTAAATACAATCCTGTCTCCTAATACGACGTAATCTTACGACGTAATAAAACAGAGATTCTACAAAGGGTAAGCCTCCGTAAAACTCCCGAATTTGATGCCGACGTTTCCTCTCGGATATACTCGTAAATTACGGAAATATAAAAATAACATGTAAGTACATGATTCCGTATTTGTGAAACGAAATCCTTTAGAATTTACCTTCGAGACTGGTGAAATAATTTGCTACTGATACTAATAATATAAAGAAGAAAGATTTGATTGGTTGTTTGTATGTTTTGAATAGGCTCTGGAACAACTGAACTGATTTGAAAAATTCTGCTGTAGGCTATATTTTATCCCCGTATTCCTAAGGGAACGGGAACCAAACGGACAAAATACTACTAATATTATAAACGCGAAAGTTTTTATGGATGTTTATATTGATATTTGTTACTCTTTAACGCCGTTACTACTGAAGCGATTTGGCTGAAATTTTGAATAAAAATAGATTTTAGTCTGGATTAACATATATGCTACTTTTCATCCCGGAAAAATCCATTGCTCCCGCGGGATTTGTTAAAAACTGAAAGCGGGCGTCCGCTAGTGTTTCATAAAATGAGGTAAGTCGGGATAGCGCAGGCAGGCAGGCTTAGTTTTAAAGAGCAATCAACTAAATAGCAACATCATCACCCCATGTGGAGTGGACTAGTATATAAGTGCGAATTGTAGTGTCCAGATATGACATCGATCTATATAAAGGAACTAACTGACGCCGCGCGGTTTCACTCGCGCGGTTCCCGTAGGAATACGGAAATAATATATACCCTATAGCTTTCCTCGGCAAATAGGCTATCTAACAAAAAAATGATTTTTCAAATCAGACCAGTAGTTCCTGAGATTCAATCAAACAGACAAACAAACTCTTCAGCTTTATAATATTAGTATAGATTAAGTCAACAAATTGGTTGTTAAATGTTAGTATCGTTTCTGCCCTTAACGCTACAAAATACTGTGCTATTATTCCAGCATAAATCTCATTCCTATAGGAAATATCGAGTTTGAAAGTAGTCCATAGCCTGTAGTCACGTGGCACATCGATTCTCTTTCTACAAACGCTAACGCTTCGAAAACTAACAAAATGTACGGGAATGACAGATCCGATCGACAACTAAATCACGTAACCTGTCGATAATGATTGTCGTTCCCATACATTTTACGTTAGCGTTAGCGTTTGTAGATTTGTAGAAAGAAAATCGACGTGCCACACGTGACGTACGACACAAAATTTTATGGGAACACAAAAACACACTCAATTTTAAATATTTTATTTCATCGTGACAGTAAATAGAGGTTGTAAGGATATAAATAAAAATTTTACAATTACAATTAGGTATTAATAATAATTTTATGTAATTTACAATCGAAATTATGAGCATTACAATAATTTACTTATCGTGATCATAGATATGTACAACTTTTAAGTTAAAACTACATTTAGAATTACGCATGTACTATTATCATGTAAAAGCTACAAAACATCGGAATAGTTATGTAATGTACTAATAGTTATGTAATACACTTCATTTATTAATAATAATGAGTCGCCACGAATTATACAAATATCTACATTCACATACAAAATTATCAATTATGTATAAATAATAATAATTAATTACATTCTACATTTTTAATTGAAGGTTACCAATTTAATTGCCGCATGATTTTTTACAGAAAATATTTTTTCGTTAACTTTCAGATTCACGGAATACTGGATAGTACAAGATCCGGCATAAGAAATATATACCCTCATCTGTTATTTAATTCGGATAAGAAATAAATTTTATTACATATTCAAATTGAAACATTGCGGTTACCTAGTCAAATTGCGGCCTGATACTATAATGCATATATATTTTTAAATTTATTTGATCTCCTTCCCTTATTGGTTAATTAAAAAATCGTATACTATATAATATACCTAAAAAATCAAAAAAAAAAAAAGGTTGCCTGCTTTCACACTACAACTGTGGGGTTGCCGGATATGCACAGTTAATTAATGTTATTTATATACCCTCATCAGTTATTTAGTCGTCTAATATGTCAAATGAAAGCCCATTTTATGCTTAATTTAACTGTATTGAGTTGCCTTTGATCTATTTGATAGTTTCCCAGATTTTGTTTGAAACATGTATTTGGCCGCAATTTAACTCGGTTAACTAACAATCTATTTGCAATGTGTCACTGTGAACATTATCTATCATTTATTTTATAGCACTAATGGATAACAGATGGGGTTATATATTTCTAACGCCGGATCTTAGACCAGGAGTTGTGAGTAAATAAATTATTCTAGGAGTATTTTTTTTCAATTAGAAGTGTTTATTTAATTAAAATCGCGTTATTTTAAATCACGTAGGAAAAAGGTCAAATTCGGCACATGACGAATAACGAAGTCAACGCCAATTAACTTTTAGTTCAATATTCGATATTGAGGGTCTGAATTTATAATCAAGTAGATTAATTATTTTTGTGAAGAGAATAACTGTAACTTACAATTAATTAGAGTATGTGGACTAGTTTTACAATATTTTTAGAATAAATAGTGATTTTCTTGAATTATCTTTAAAATACTATAAAAGACTTTGACAAAATATCCCATAAAATATGTAGATATTCTTTATGATTTTACTCTATGACATGTATCGTGAAAATACGGGTAACTCTGAAATAAATTAGCAATTAATATTGGCACAAGAAGACTACAGTAAATAGAGTAGGCTAAGGGTTATAACTCATTAGGACCACCCAGCACCTGACAATTATGTTTCACAAACATGTTTGATTTGACGAAATGTTTAATCGTTTATGGGTGGGAACACTCATTAAGGAACCACACTGATTGGACGACTTGCAGCCGCGATACCGAGTCGCATTGCTAGTTGGCTGTAACGATGAGAGAACTTTCGAGTCGGGTGCCTGGTAGCATTAATGAGCTATGAATTTAAATATATTTATATTGATAAGAACTAAAATTCTTCAACACAGTTGGCGAAGTATTTACTTAAATAAGTTCAGCTTCCGTAGAATTTTGTTAGGAAACTCGCAGTTATCCTTGATTTTATGCCTTTTAAACTATGAAACAAAAGCTTCATTTCTATAAAAGTGTGTTTTCAAAATTTTTTTCTCTACAGAAGTTTAAATAAAAATCTAGTACGTAACAAAGTAAGTAAAGTACAACATGATGTCTAGACTACAATATAAATAACAATGATTATACCTAAGAGAACCTTCAAAGAAATACAAACAGGGCAAGAGTATGTAATTTGAAGTCATAAACAATAAATGATAATCATTTCGTTAACAGTTATGCCACTGACGATCAAGTAATCTCTCATGCCTGCAGCGCTAACGCACATCTTTGCACATCGCGACCAACACACAATCAGTTTTATCGGCTGTGAAGTCGTTAGCACTGCAGGCATGCGAGCTTACCTACTTGATCGTCAGTAGTTGACATTAGCGGAGCCAACTGATATACATTTCTGTATGTATATGGCTGAACAAAAAAAGGGTAACTATACGTAATGACCTATAGTAGTTGCTTGACAAAATCGATGATAAAAAGGGTGATACATTATTATATATACAAACTTTTTAATGATAAAAAATAATGTACAGGCACCTGCCCCATTTTGAAGTCACCAAGCATGGCTAAAGGTGTAGAACCATTAAAATCATACAAATATCTCAATTATGATACGTAGGAGTAGATCACGCCAAAACAATTTTATCTCACTGACAGAATTAATCTATTTGATTTACTCTAACATAAGCATAAGTTTTATACATTCTTCCTAAATCTACGCGTAATGACTGGTGTCAAAGGCTATACTGAATTTGAACTCTTTTGAATACAATATTCACTAAGCTCAAATTCCAATTTACAAACCGATGCAAAGTAATTTTCTGTGTGGCACACATGTTGCTGAAAATAGCTTTGCTTAATGGTATTATATCTGCAAAGTAAGTAAATCAAAAGGATCATAATATTCATTGTATATAAAATCATACAAGTGCGTCCACTGATCCGCATCGTGCGGATTTCACGAATCTATACGTGCAGGACATTAAGATATCGGGTTTCATTAAATGAGAAAAAAAGGGCATTAAATGAGAAATCTCCAGTCACCAGTCACTTAGCTTAGCGACAACCCTTCGAGACACAACGTTAAAGATTTTTTTTAAAGAACTTTAAAGGTCTCTTGCGAAGGATTGTCACGAGAGTCTAGAGACTAGACACATTATTCATTTTGTAATATCGTAGAAAACAACAAAAAAAATACATTTTATACTTGGACAATGAGGATGGTTTTAGGATACGGGACCATCAAACCTGATACCTACCAAAGTCACTACGGTCGAAAGCTTCACAATTGGCTACAGTGACTATGGTAGCCTACTTAAGGTAGAATTATAGTCTGACAAACTTCCATAAAATGGGGTAATGGCGTCCACAGATCCGCAGCGTACATTTCGGATGCATCGCATCAAACGAATTTTAAATGTTACGGTACATAAAATCCGTTCGATGCGATCCGTACGATGCGGATCAGTGGACGCACTTGTATGACTTTGTATACAAAGAATACTAAAATCCGTTTGATGCGATACGGATCTTTGGACGTGATTATAAAATTTAAGATTTTAATGATGATTTCAAGCAAATATGACAGCGCTTAGATAGTTTGCATCGTAAGTATCTAAATCCATAAAGTATCTAGATTTAGTGGAGGGAATAACATAGTCTTAGCTCGAAACTGGTTACGAGGCATAACTACCCACAATTTCAAACCCTCTATCCCGTACAATCTGGTCCCTTAACACCAGTTCAAAGATTTTTCCGATACTTCAATTATTTAAAATTTACTTAATTAGTGCCATTATTTCAGATTAATTAAATTTTATTTTTACAAGGTTTTTATATAATTGACTTAATTATTTTTATATTACATGTATTGATTTTTCTTTATTAGAAGTAACTACTTATAAGTATGAACAAAACTGTCTTAAGTAACCGATTTGTGAAGTTTCTAATAATATGCTTCACTAAGTTTGCGCTTAAGTTATTTTTTTGTTATAATAATTATTATATTACATAGGTTTGTGTAATAATATGAATGTAACGATACCGCATAGTTAGTTCCCCATAAGTAAGCGAGTTCATTTCCACTCTTTCTGCTCAACTATTTTTTGTTGGTGGATTACAAGTATGAAATTGAGTCGTTCTTAATATACCGGGTCCTTGAGGGATCATTTTCGTTTGCAATGGAAACCAAGCTTTAGTACAAAGCGGGTGACAGCGACCGTGATTGTACCATTATTTTGTGGTAGAAGAAACACATCCAGCAGGCCCTAAGACTTGTGATCTTGGGAGTAGGTTTAAGGGATCCCTTTAGAATGCATAAGCTCTCACCTTCCCTGCGCGAAATGTTCTCCATGCCCACACTAAACAATTTCATCATCATCATATCAGCCGGTGGACGTCAACTGCAGGACATAGGCCTTTTGTAGGGACTTCCAAACATCACGATACTGAGCCACCTGCATCCAGTGAATCCCTGCGACTCGCTTGATGTCGTCAGTCCACCTGGTGGGGTGTCGGCCAACACTGGGCTTGCTAGTGCGGGATCGCCATTCCAGCACTTTGGGACCCCAACGTCCGTCGGCTCTTCGAACTATGTGCTCCGCCCATTGCCACTTCAGCTTCGCAACTCGTTGAACTATGTTTGTGACTTTGGTTCTTCTGCGGATCTCCTCATTTCTGATTCGATCACGCAGAGATACTCCGAACATACCTCGTTCCATCGCCCGCTGTGTGACTCTGAGCCTTCTTATGAGGCCCATAATTAGCGACCAAGTCTCGGAACCATAGGTCATCACAGGCAGCACGCACTGTTCGAAGACTTTTGTCAAAGCAGCAGAGTTGGATTCGACAAACAATTTATGATCAATAATGACAACAAAAAACAGTACTAATGATTACAACACAAAACATTATTGCAATCACTAACTGGACTAGCAGCGTAACGGTGTCCACGCTGCCTAACAAACAACTGAGCTCAAGTCATCAAATACCCTCTTATTTATGTCAAATAATATTGGTAACGAGTAACTGTTTTGCCACATTCAACGCTAAATGTAACCAAAATCTTTCAGCGAAACACGAAAGCTGATGATGAGTAGTCAACGAAGGGTTCGTTTGAATAATTCGTAATTAGTTGGTGAAGTTTCAAATCGTTTACTTAAGACGATTTACAAAATCAATAATAATTCTACTTGTTTACAAAGTAATTACATTGAGAGTTTGTATTTATAATTATAAAATACACAATATTTTATTTTCTATATTACATTTATTCCAATTTCAGTTGATGTGTTTATCTGTGAGCCTGAGCTGTCATAGCCAGATCTTGTTTATGTGTTGTGTTTTTTTGTAATGTACTATTTTTTTTTATTTTCCTCGGAACACTATGAGAAATAGAAAAAGCCCATATTTCCGTCTGTGCCTTTTTAACATTATAATGTTTAAAACCATTAAATTTCAGTTTAAGTTTGGTGACCTTAACTTTCTGAGAGTGACTAAATTAGCGAATAACACAGTCATCACGGAATACGAAAGAACAGGAACGGAAAATCTTTTACGGAATAAATGTAACATAGTATTAACTATCCTATTAGAAATACCACCACGGAAGAACGGTTATATTTACGATATTTTCTGAATCTATGAAATAAGACTACATGGTATATAACAAATTGAAGTGCAATCGTCTCATTTCTATGATTTTAAGTATTTTATTATTATATGATACGCTAAACGCTTTATCTGAAGGTCGCTGCATACGGAACGGGGTTAGGACGTGAACGGGCCGTTGTCAATACAAAGCTTACAGAGCATCCATACTAATATAAATGCGACAGTAAGTCTGTCTGTTTGTCTATTACCTTTACTTCGCTAAACGGCTGAACCGATCAAGATGAATTCTGTTATTCGAATAAATGGGAACTAGGAACAGAACACAGGTGAAATAGGGTTTGAAAGTATGTATGGAAAGCCCTTAATTTTTAGAGTTAAAGTAATAAAACATTGTGCATATATCTTGAAAGAAATACGAAATGTTAAGTGATTCAAGAATTTTTTAAAATTAACCCTTAAAGGGCTGAAAAAGGATGATGAAAGCTCACACTAATTATTCCCAGATGAAGTCGCGGGCGTCCGCTAGTAGTAAGAAAAATGGTACAAAATGGAAAATACCTTTACCAAAACAAGTTCGTAATGAGACATTAGTGTTAGGCAACGCATTTTATATTATTTCAATCTATGAAATGCAATCTACTAGACGTCGCGCTATGTAAATATTACTTCACTGTAATGCCTTTGCCACCGTATATACACTTTGGTGTGTATTTTGTAAGAAACGGTGTTCCCGAAAATTTAACATACAATTCCCGTCCTAGATAAAACACGTCACGTATGCAGCGAGCTTTACATAGTGTCTTGCATAATTTAATGAGTACATACACAATGAAACTGATGCACACACACACACACACTGAATTTGAAAATCATTTATAATTATTGAAAATCAAGTCTTCCGTAGTATGACAAAAATCCACCACTCGCTTACATTCTAAAACACCATTTTGTGTGCTGATAATACGATTCATTGGACCAAAGTTCAACCTTCAATTCTACACTAATTGTAACCACATAGGTGTAATAATTATTTAGTCTTTAAGACAAAGTTGCAATAATAACTCGTATCACTACAGGCAATCGAAAACTATTTTATAATTAACGCATTTCTATCAAATTTTTCTAAAAACTAGAGTATTTTTACAAGACACTGAAGATATTTTTTTACATAGATTTATATGAGCTTCTGCAGGTACATAATTATTATAATACTTTAAAATCAAATAAATAATTACGGGACTTACATAAATTTTATTAAGTTTTTTTATTAAATTAAATAATATATGTAATAAAATCAATATGTTTTTATTGGATTATAATTAAATTTATAAACATTAGCTCATTTAAACTTACGAGTAAATTGCTTATGAGGAATACTATCATAATATTATAGATATAGGTTAATTTAATTAATAAAATAGTATTTAAAGTGGCACAGTTAAAATTGATAAATCCTTTATAAATATATTGTGCATTCCCTTACAAACTATGACTGTGATAATTAGAATTAAATTACCAAATCTAAACACTCAATAGAGACAGATGCGTTACTTTAAAATTCAGTTGAATATTGACAAAATAACGACGAAATTGTCCATGGTCCCTCAAGAAGACACACTTTGAGTAGCGATAGGTAGCAGTTCAAAATTCGTTGTAGCAAAGATGCATTTACAAAATTCTTGTATCACACAGCACACACGAGGAAAATAGTCTATAGTTTACAGTTCAGTGCAATGCTGACTATTAAAGTCATAAACCCTCAAAACACTACTCGCAAAGTTCATAGAATACGACAAACTTTGCTTTGCTTCCGATCGTTGTCGATTTTCCTTCCGAGGAATCGAAGCGATCCGACGTTTGAATACGAAGCGCCACGCCACACTACTCAGGTATCTTCAGGACTTCGAAACCGTCGAAGCGAGCAGTGTATTCGAGGCTCTAGGGGCTTTGTGCGGGACTCGGCCAAGGCGGCCTCATCTTTTCCAGCACATATTTCAGCTGGAAACCGGTATGGAAATGCTACAGATACTCATCTATTTGGTCGTAGTCCTCGTCAGGGGGAGAAGGGCCCGACACTGAGAGGATGGGGAGGCCGAAATGCTTGACCGTCTCAACACTACCGCTGTCGTCGGACTTCGCTTCTTCGCTAATGGTTTCTTCTCGAGGCGCTTTGACTGTACACAGTCGTTCCGATGAGTCGCTCATTGTTGTCAAAGGAATGTTGTCTGCTGACCTGAAAGATGTATAACTATTTATTGATTGCAAAGTGTGTATGACTAACTATTTAGGTCGCAAGTGTAATTGGTTTTAGTGTATTTAGTGGTTGGATATTTAAGGGTTCAATTTCCAGCTCGGGTCGGTTTAAGATTTCAGGTTTTCTAAACTGACTCAGATCTGTTCTGGTGACTGGCTCCGATCATAGCCATCACTCCACCCTACCGGCAAAGACATACTAAGTGTTTGGTCGTGTAGAAACCGGCAGAGATATCTATATCTATACTTATAATAAAAGTGTAGCAGGTCCAATTCTGTACATTGAAGATATTTTAAAATTTTTGTTGGAGGCATTATATAATCGATACTGAAGAAAATATATATATTTTTTATTTTTTGTCTGTCTGTATGTCTGTCTGTCCGTGTGTTTTTGTTATTCAGGTATCACGCTGAAACTACTAAATTAATTCAAATGAAACTTGGCATGGTTTAAGACTATAATACGGAAAAGGTTTATAGGATACTTTTAATTGCGAAAATAAAATAAAAAGGGGTTGAAGGTTTGTATAGAAAGTCCTTCATTTTTAGAGTTACGGTTTTAAAAATTTGTTAATAAATCAAAAAGAAGTACAAAACATAAGGTAATTCAATTTTTTTTTTAATTCAACCTCTAAAGAGATGAAATAGGACTTGAAAGTTTACATTGATTACCACGCGGACGAAGTCGCCGGCGTCCGCTTATAAGTAGAATAAACCAATACATCTTCCTAGTTAGCCCACTACCATCTTAGACTGTATCATCAATTGACATCAGGTGAAATCGCATAAAAAATAAATAATCGTACCAATAGATAACATTATTAGCTAGTTTGCTACAAAAAAGCCGCTACGACGCTACGCAGAATATATTAAACTTAAGACAATGGTGATAATAATTATTCGAAAACTTAAAATTAAAGTTACGAGGGTTCCAAACGCGCCTCGGTCCGAGAAGAGCCCACAACAAACTCAGCCAGTTTATTAACAACTTAGATGTTTACTTCATGTTTTAAACATTTTAAATGTATATTAGGTATTTTCATACATTAATTACATTCATTAGCTATTATTAAGCTAATTCAATGTATTTTTGGCAGTTTGGTCTACCTGCCTTGTTGGTACTAAAAAAAATATTTATAATTCTCAGCCCAGAAGTGGGGAGAAGCCTGAAGGGAAGGTGGTGTTACACTCCCATGCCTCGGATATCACGTTAGGCCGTCAATCTCGGTCATTATCATTAACCTTTAACGGCCAGTTTCTTCATCGCAAGTAACAGTCAAAGTAACGTCATAAATCAAAAGTGACAGTCTTATTCACTGAAAAATAGTGTCTTCTTTACTACTTTTACTGTTACTTTAGCTTTACATAAAGAAACTGGCCGTAAGTATGGACGTGGAGTCTCACAGGGTACTCGATATTTTCGTTTTCTTAGTTTCACCTAATTCTCCCCACTTCCCGCGATAGAGCGGCTCAGTAGCTTTTGTTTTATCTGTAAAACTACCAAAAAGGGGAGGTTGCGTCTTTTGATGAATATCTATACTAATATTATAAAGCTGAAGAGTTTGTTTGTTAGGTTGAACGCGCTAATCTCAGGAACTACTGGTCCGATTTGAAAAGTCTTTCAGTGTTAGATAGCCCATTTATCGAGGAAGGCTATATGTTATTCTCGTATTCTTACGGGAACGTGAACCACGCGGGTTAAGCCGCGCGGCGTCAGCTAGTCACGTAATAAAAAAACATCAAAATATTGGAGCCTGTCAGTTTTACGTTATTAGATTATTGTCAAATTTTTTAACATTTGTTACCAGAAATAGGTGTTTTACGTTTTTGGATTCTTATATATAATATTTTGAGAAAAAGCACTCATTTTGTTTAAGAAATAAGTTTGACTGTTTTCATTACCTAAAAATGTAGATTTAGACTGAAAAGCACCATCATTTTTGATTTTCAAAATTTCTATAATTTTTGAAGTAAAAGTTGATTTTATAAGCACGTTATTTTATTGCGAAATCGATCACTGACAGTGGTCGTTAAACCCGTATTGGAGCAGCTTGGTGGGTATAAGCTCTATATCCTCTTTCTTATACAGATTACGGAGGGAAATTTAATCCAGTAGTAGGCCGTTAAAAATATTGATAATGATGAAAAATTATGTTTTTATTAGAAAGAATTTTAGCAACACTTTTAACCAACTTCAAAAAAAGGAGGAGATTCTTAATTCGATGCGTATGTTTTTTTTTACTTTATAACTAAACTCAAATTTTTTTTATTATTTTATTGATTGAAAGAATATACTTTCATATTAGTTCCATTTAATTTTTACGAAAATCGGTTTAGTAACTTTTTGTAAAAATCAAAATAACTGAAATAAGTGAACAGCTTGAACATATTAAAATCGGAAAGTTTTAGTAATCTTAATAAAAAAATTTAACCGACTTCAAAGATGCATTATTGAAGACGGTGCTATGCCAAACAGGTTATTAAAGCTCATTTTTGGCACCGCCTTCAAACTTATCTATAGAAAAGGTAATGATGTTATAGTTCGCTTTTTAGAGTAGCTAATGCATTTTTGAAGTCAGTTCAATTTTTTTTGGTAAAACTATATTATTTATTTAGTCAGTAGGATTATACTTCCCCGCGTAATTTGTGAAAAACTCCGTCCACTAGCTTAAATTTATTTAAAAATAACGAATATTATTTTTACACCAACTGTTCAACAGTTGATTTATAAATTGTATCTACTAAACGCGAATGAAAACCACTACTGCCAAATAAATATTGAACAAAATACGTGCTTTTAATATTTCATGTTTTAAATTAACTTTCGAGTATTTTCGTTCATATAAATTTTAGTTTCCCGAAACACGGTTCAGTTTATTTGATTTCAGCACTCTGTTACTACTTTAGTGTTTTCATTTGTACAAACTTTTAATAGCATTAGCGAAATTTTCATATTGTATGTGCTGGTTGCTTTTAAGTTTCGCTTATTTATGATTTGTTTGGTTTTATGAATTAAAGAGGTCATTTTTATTTTTACCTTGGTAAAACTTAACTAATCTCAATTTTTATAGGTAGGAATATCTACAAATTAGTCGTTTGTTAATAGACATCCTTATTAAGAAATTAATATTTAGAAATTAAGGGACTTTCAGTGGTCTAATTCACTATTTTGGTCTTTATTATCAACTTAATGAAGTAGACAACAAATTGTCATCTACATACTATAAGATGTAGGACCTACACCGTTAGTACCGGATGACATTTGTAATTTGTCATGTGGAAGACATTTTGTCGATTGATTTGTTTTTTATTTTGATGGGTTGATAATAAAAACCAAAATAGGAAATAGGTCAGATGGTCGAAAAGTCACTCACTCGACAAAAGGCTACGCTCATATACTGGGTATCCATAACTTGCATAATGTATATATAACTTGTATAATTATTATTGTAAAGTATAATGCAATATGTGTGGTATTGTTTGATTATTGAATAAATAAATAAATCCTTAATTGTAACAGTTAATAGGTATTTTAGCGACATAGCTGCGCTCTCAGTTTTTTTTTTGGGTTTATGCTTTCTAGGAGCTTCTCTCCTACTACGCTACGTTAGTTCGTTGAAAATTTATGCTGATGATGATCACGAAATAATCATAGAAATTTAGTTAGTTAGATAGAATAGCATCATGAACTTAGGATGATGCTCTAAGCTTTAGTGTACTGTACTGTAATAGACAAATAAAAGTTGCGTTTGTTATTAAATAATTATTCATTTTCAGTTTTCTTTGAAAAATCCTAAAATACATCTTTACGAACCTTTATTTTGTAGTGTTCGATATACTACGTTAACAGTAATAGTATTTACTACAAGAGAAAAAATGATGCTGTAAAATTACCGCTTTTAAACAAAAATTGCAATTTCACCACTTAGCACTTTGCAACGCGAACTCATTCATAGCTGAGAACGTGAAAGCTACTTTAACGTGAATATGAAAGCTACTTTAACGTGAATATGAAAGCAACTTTAACGTGAATATGAAAGCTACTTTAACGTGAATATGAAAGCTACTTTAACGTGAATATGAAAGCTACTTTAACGTGAATATGAAAGCAACTTTAACGTGAATATGAAAGCAACTTTAACGTGAATATGAAAGCTACTTTAACGTGAATATGAAAGCTACTTTAACGTGAATATGAAAGCGTTAGTGAAAAACAACGATTTCATGTTCACCGTAACGTTGTCACTGAACTCCCAAAGTAATTTAAACTCATAATAGTTGCAAAAGAAAACAGAGATCGTTCTTCTGTTAGGCCTACACCACACTTGGCGCGGAACTTCCGTGGCGTTAAAACTCTGAGGTCACAAATCAAAGCTTATTACAATAAGGAAACACAATCTATCTCTTCATCTTTTTCTATAAAAGCACTTTTGAAAAAAACAATTGAAAGTTCAAGTTAGTCAGTGAGAAGTGACTCTAACAAAAGTCACTTCTTACAGAAAGGCTTGACTTTTCAAACCAGCAGATTGAAACGCAGATTTTACTGAGTAAAACTGAAAAGAAACTCAAAGAATATCACTTTTAAACAGTGCAACAATTCGCAAGGCATGCCCGCCTACTAAATGCTGCCCTGTGTCCATCAATTTGAGGCTGAGGTGTTAAACCTCATAGGCATGTAATTAGACCGGCAAACATTCTCTTTCAACCATACAAATTCTGCTTGGCGTGAGATAAAATATAACAGTAGAAATTCCGTCTGAAAAAACTCTATACTACTATACTAAAATAAAAACGTTAACATAAAAATGAATTTTGTTATTATTATAGTTTACAATGTAAAGTATGTCATGCTGTCTTGTGTGCTGATAGTTATCATAAATCTATAAATTATTATTATTAGTCATTTATGAGCAAAACAAAAGAGTGTGTCAGCTCCGACGCATAAATGGAGTTTACTCTTTCAGATCGACTGTCTAAATAGGTGTATGTTGCTCCGCAGCATACACGTCTCAATATTAACGCCTGAAAGTGAAAGGTGCTCAACCCAGGAGCAGCAGGCCGCGGCGTGCGGGCCTGCACGCATGTGCACGCTGTAGGCGGCAGCGCACGGTGAAAGGTGCGCAGAATAGGTTGCGCACAAAAAACGTAACGCTGTCATTCGATCGTCGAATTTAACTGCCCATATTTTTTTCATAGGCTTTAAATGAAAAATCGATTCCTAAGAAGTAAACTCCAAAAAATATTTTTATTTGTTTTGTGGCGGAATATCCGCAGACGATTTCATGCATAATGGCCTTAAAGTGACTTATAGTGTTAGCGATAGAAAACGTATCTTATTATAATGGTTTTAGAATACAGTTTTAAATGTAATGTCGTTCTTGAGAATAATACAAAAGAGGCACTCAAGTGTCAGCTCTACACAACAATACAACACCGAAACTTTCGTTGGTTAACCAACAAAAGGGTGTTATAAATCAAAGTCGAAAATTCCAAAAAATGTACACAATTTTCAGGTGTGGATGATTTATTTACTCTTATCATACAGTGAAAAACTAGGGATTTTTTCAGATTTTTTACCTTTTATTTTTAAGTTTCTTGCAGTCGGGTAAAAAGCGTTAAAATCTATTTAGCAGTATTGGAGGCTACATACTTTAATGTATTTTACTCATACTATATGTATATTTTACATTATAATACGAGTAAAATCCATCAAAGTTTCTAACAAAACGGTGTTTAATATGTCATATACAATCTTTTGTTGTCGCATGTACTTTCATATATTAAAAGAGTGACAGCAAGAGATTTATACACTGTCGTATATAATATAACACCGCTTTGTATCACACAGTGTACATTGAATTATGATTCTTAGATACCAGGTTTTACGATGCAGTTTGGATTGCGAGACGTGTCTCCTGAGGAATTCGTTCAGCCTGCTTAGGGATGTGGACATTGAAAAAATATCCATTCCCATATTTCGATATTTTACCATTGCCTGCATCCCTAAGCGCGCTGCAGACTTGACGGTTGACTTGATCATGTGATGTGATTTATACCGCTTTGTATCAACAGTGTAAATTGAATTATCAATCTTGGATACCTGGCTTTACGGCACAGTTTCGATTGCGAGCCGTGTCTCCTGAGAAACTCGCTTGGGTCGAAGCCGGCGAAGCTGGTGGGTTCGGCGGAAACAAAGATGGCGGAGTTGACTCGCGGCCGATTACAACGCGCCAGCAGATGTTCCTCGCACTCCAGGCTTTGAGTGTGTGTGTGTGACCAACGCATGTGCTAGAAAGAACAAACTGTTTCAGTAAAAATAAATAAATACATGTAAATATATACACGTCACTAGACTTAGGGCTAGATAGCCTCAACAGCCTGTGTTATGCAATTAAATAAGAACTTAGAAAACTTAAATCTTAATTACATTTTGCATACGAAAGACTATATCAGATTGGAAGTCAAAAGTCTGTCTAATTTACTAACTGTAAGGCTTTTGTAGTGCGATCAACTACGCATCAATAAAAAAAAACAATATTAACAATCTTTTAAACGCGTCCTATTAAATACAAAACAGTATTTTGGAGGATATAAAGAGAAGTATAAAGATTTTTCATATAGGCCTACAACGATCCTACGTAGGACCTACTCTGATTGATTTAATTTTATAATAGTTATAATAATATATATTGTAACTGAAAAACATAAAAAACTTATAAGTATTACACACACGTCATATATGAAATTTTCTAAGAGAAAAGACAAAATGTGGTAAATTGTCACTTAACTTCGAAGTGACCTACCTCTACCTATGTTGGATTAAATGTACACAAATGTAGGTTTGCACAATAAACCTAAAGTATCTTAACCATCTTTGACAATGGTCAACAATAGTTCATATATATATAAAAGAAAATGGTTTGCTAGATATATTCATTATTTGGTGATATATTTATTGGTGCACGAATAAATACGTGCTATCGTCAAATAATGATATAATGACAACACAGAATTATTTAAAAGCTATAAGCTATGCAATTACAATACTGTCAACTTAGATAAATATCTAGTCGACCAGAGACCAGTCTATAGCTGTCAATATGCTGAAAACATCAGGACCTTACTATCTTTTGACACCTCAAGGCATTTCAGGTAATGTAGAAACTTAATAATTTTAATGATAATAAGTCAAGTAAAGCTTATATATTACTAATCAAGTAATCACTGGACGAACCAGGTAGTCAAAATTCCAGAATATCTTGATTTTATTTTATACCTACCTTCACGATCTCACAAAAAAAGATTAAAAAGATAAAGAGGCTTAATTACAGCCCTTCTCGATGTGTACTGTTTACCAACAGAAAGATTAGAAATGAAGGTAGTAAACGCATGTAATTTATATTATTTATTTTAAATTCTGTATTGTATGTTTATAAAATATAATTTAAAAAATAAATCTAATTCATTCGTCATCATCCGACATTCGGCTCTCTGCTGTGCTCGAGTCTCTTCTCAGAATGAGAGGGGTTAGGCCAATAGTCCACCACGCTGGCCCAATGTGGATTGGCAGACTTCACACACGCAGAGAATTAAGAAAATTCTCTGGTATGCAGGTTTCCTCACGATGTTTTCCTTCACTGTTTGAGACACGTGATGTTTAATTTCTTAAAATTCACACAACTGAAAAGTTGGAGGTGCATGCCCCGGACTGGATTCGAACCCACACTCTCCGGAATTGGAAGCAGAGGTCATATTCACTGGGCTATCGGGGCTCTCAAATCTAATTATTCTAAACATAAATTTGAGAATTATTACAATTATTATGAAGTGTGAAATGATATTCATTTCACACTTCATAATAATTGTAATATATATACGATTTATACCCTAATTTTCAAGTTGTTTGTTGGTACATTACACATTAACTAGAACATTACACATTAACTAGAACTTTAGTATAATAATGACCAACAACGAAAGTTACATTGTACAGTTACAACAGTACAACAACCTACTATTATTTATGAATACATATACGAGTACAATTCAAACTCTCGACTCGCAAGTTGTCGAGAATATCAAAGCTCAAGACTGCTTCTAACAGATAATAGCCGGAGATAAGAAATAACTACCTCCTTATTAAAGGAAAACCTTCAATTCGAGATGAATCGCTAAGCCTACAGTTCCTATTAAAACTTTAATCTAGCTAAGAAGTTCTATCTCAAAATTATATCTAATATTTATCTACTATCTTATCTTACTTACTTATCTTATATCTACTATACTAGGCATTACGTCAGAATAAATAGCTTAGAAAGTTCCAAGAAAGCTGATATTTTGGATATGACATGGGGCTAGCCTAGAAAAGCTTAACGTAAAAACTTTTCCTGTTCCTATCAAAGATTTCCTATGTGCATTTTCCGCCATCTTGAAAAATGGGTTGAATTCAGTTTTCTTACATTGACTCTCCGGGTTCTCCGTTGAGATTATTGAGCTAACGATCGAAAAAGTCAAAAATTTAGGTAGAGAAATGTTTATTGCTGATTTCTCTTTTTTCGTGATAGATGTCGAAAAAATATTTAGTTTCAAACTTGTAAAGCCTATTCCTCCGCGCTTGAAGACGAAAGTCTTCGAACAGTGCGTGTTTCCAGTGATGACCTACGCATCCGAGATTTGGTCACTGATTATGGGCCTTATTAGAAGGCTCAAAGTCACTCAGCGGGCGATGGAGCGAGCTATGCTTGGAGTTTTTCTGCGTGATCGAATCAGGAATAGGGAGATTCGCAGACGAACCAAAGTCACTGACATAGCTCAGCGAGTCGTGAAGCTGAAGTTGTAATGAGCAGGCCACATGGTTCGAAGAGCCGTTGGACGTTGATGTCCCAAGGCGGTCGACCGAGGATATCGAACAGGTTGTAGGGAGCGTTGGATGCTGGCGATTCGAGACCGTTGTGCTTGGAGATTCATGCATGATGCCTGTGTCCAGCTGTGGACTTCTATCTACTGATAAGGTAAGGTAAGGGAGGAGTCTATTAGGACATATAATTTTGTTTTTTTTATTACACTTCAATGGATCAACAGCCTGCCTATAGATAATGGCCTAAAGCCTTGAAACTCCATATTTGGCTATCGTACCTTACAACCTACGAGTATGTTAAAAGCATTTGTCAGCCTGTCTAAAATGAGGTATGTCTGGCTATTGCAAGCTCTCTGTCCTATAACTTTTATTGTTTTAGGACAAGTATAAATTCTTTAGAAATGCCAGCTCCATTAAAGTCATTCACTACGGCCACAAAGTATTAATTATCCCCGGCACAGCAATAAACTTTATGTACTAAAATGTTCGATATTCGAAACTTGGCAGCTGTGTCATCCGCTAGAAGCACGCGATTCGTGACTCAATATGCGAAGGAAATACCTGAATCGCTTGAGCGTTTCATGGGCAAAAGTTGTAAAACCACAGCCTGCGATAGCTAGACATACTTCATGCTGTAAAATTTTCAGTGATGATGACAGTTTTTTAAATTGAGTATAAGTATTGATAATAGTAAATCAATTTGGTAGAAGTAACAGGGTATCTGCGATCTTTACTTTCGGAGCTACAGGGATTTAAAGGCTCATAACATATGCATATTGCAAGAGAGACGTGATAGCGTGAGAGACCAATATGGCCGATAGCGTTTTGGATCGACTTGTCAACAAATTATTTAAAATTTACAAATTATTATTCATGTCTCAAAAATATGAATTTCTTTTTATTTAATCTAGTAGAACAATAATTAAAAAAGTGTCATCTAGCCAATTGGTTACCGGACTTATGAGTACAGCTAGGCTATTTTGTAACGATATTTTTATAACTCGTGCGATCTCCGAATTCACCTCTACCTCTCTCTGTTCAACACGATACTTTAGAATGAGAAATATAGAGGTGAATTCGAAACTCCCACTTGCGAGTTAAACAAAACATCGTTAGAGAATAGCCCTGCAAGTTTAGCATTTAGCTTTCACAAAATGTGGTAAGTCTGGCGTTGACAGCCTCGTAGTCCATAGGTACACAAAGAGTCCTAGTTATTTGTTCGCGAAAAACATTTGTCTATTATTGTCAACTATGCGGAGAATCCGATGCGGCGTTTCAAAGGTGGTTTCGGAAAGTGAAATTCGATTCAATTCCAACCTTTGTACAAATTACTGCACCAATATTTTGTTTTGTGCTCGGGTTGCATGCCATCACGATTTTTCCGTGCAAAAAATAACTATACACGTGAAGTGGATTCCTGATAAACAAAAAGGCCGAGGTAATGTTAACCTAACTGTGATACCTGATACTGATCCTACACATAAAATCGGTTTAATGGTATCCGATAACAGCATAATTAGACAAATAAACAGTATAAATAATAATTATTTATTATTTACAATATTATAAATTTTAAAGTTTATGTGTAAGTATGTTTCTGCCTCTTTTACGCTGCAGCTACTAAAGCGATTTGGCTGAAATTTGGAATGGAAATAGATTTTGCTCTGGATTAACATAGAGGCTACTTTTCATCCCGGAAAAATCCATGGTTCCCGCGGGATTTGTGAAAAACTGAATTCCACGAGGATGAAGTCGCAGGCGTCCGCAAGTTAGATAAAAGAGGAAAGATTTGATTGTTTGTTTGTTTGTTTGCATTGAATAGGCTCTGAAACTACTGAACCGATTTTAAAAACTTTTTTATTGTAGGGACCTTACATTATCCCCGAGCGCTATAGGCTATATTTTATCCTCGTATTTGAACGGGAACGGGAGCGTCTGCTAGTAATTGTATGAAATACTGCCTAGTTAGCCATCCTTCGGAACACGAGGTCCTGGCTTGAATCCTGGGTCGACATTTGTAATACTGAGCTTTTCTTTCTCTCTATGATTCCCGCGGGATCCGTAAATAACTGAACTTCACGCCAACGGAGTCGCGGGCTTTTATGTATACTGATAGTGTTCGTTAATGAATTAAACATTAATACCCCGCAATAGAGTTTGAGTTTGAGTTCCATATCTTCTCTCCTATAAGAAGCGAAAGCGTCCTAGCTCAAAGTGGGCTTTATGGGGGTTAAAATAGGCTAGTAATTATGATAATAATATCAATTTATAATTTAACTGAGAGGACTGTATATAGCAGTAGCACTAGGATCCTAGGTAGTTAGGTATATAGGTAGCCTATGTTTAGGTAAAAAGCTGTTCTTTATGAAGAAAGAGTATTAAATTCAACCTCAGTAAGTTATAATCAGCTGTGATAACCCAGTGAGCTATGATAGCCCAGTGGATATGACCTCTGCCTCCAATTCCGGAAGGTGGGGGTGGGTGTGGGTTGTGTGCATTTTAAGAAATTAAATATCACGTATCTCAAACGGTGAAGGAATACATCGTGAGGCAACCTGCATACCAGAGAATTTTCTTAATTCTCTGTGTGTGTGAAGTCAGCCAATCCGCATTGGGCCAGCGTAGTGGACTATTGAATAACAGGGGTTAGGCCATAGGCCATTGGCCTAACCCCTGTTATACAAACAAAACAAAAACAAAACATCTTTTCAATGCACAGAAAGCTTCCGCATAAAAACGCCTGCTTCTATTATAAGCTGAGTGACTTTGTTGTAATTGAAATTTATATTTATAAAAGAACATTTTATGTTCTTGACCAAAAGACTAAGACAAAACCCTTAACCAAACCAGAGCACATTAGTTATGTTATAACACATTTCGCCGACCCACAAGTTATTGTTCGAGTTTTTATTCTTGGCGCTTTGTATTTATTACGCTGGCAACATGACCCAATAAAACATTTTGTTCTCGCACTCGTGATAACGGGAATGTTAAAAGTTGTATACGACTTCCCACCGAGTAAATGAAATACTTTGTGTTATGCTCCTATATTTGATACGGCTCGTTTGAAGCGCATTCAAGAACGTTTAGTACGATGATGACAGTGGCTGTAAATTGTTACGATCTGAATTTATTATACGTTTTATTGCGTACTCATTTTGCTGCTGATATTCGACGAATATTTTACGTGTAAGTGTTCTTTGTTACAGATTATAACTTCGTTATCAACCCATATTCGGCTCACTGCTGAGCTCGAGTCTCCTCTCAGAATGAGAAGGGTTAGTCCACTAGTCCACCACGCTGGCCCAATGCGGATTGGCAGACTTCACACACGCAGAGAATTAAGAAAATTCTCTGGTATGCAGATTTCCTCACAATGTTTTCGTTCACCGTTTGAGACACGTGATATTTAATTCCTTCCATCTCCTATCCTAATTATCCTAACGTAATAATGCTAAATTATACAGATTTCATTATATATTAGTTTATGTCTATTATAATATATAAAAATAGACTAGAATAATTTTTCATTGAAGCAAGGTAATAAAGGTCGTCATCACCCCAGCCGATGGACATCTACTGCTGGATACAGGACTTCTAACCAACAGCCGGTTGCATGAAGCAGCTTTCTGTTAGCTATATATCTGGTATAGGGTCAACCAACGTTGGGTTCCAATTTCCATAAGTCCTTCAAGCAATTTTAAGAGGTATTACTGTTTCTTTTAAAACGGTATCGCAAAGGTAATATCCCTAGGTTAGGTATATTGAAATGCGTGAACACGAACGTTTAACCTTTTAAATGTTAACTGGGTAAGAATAGAAAGGCCCTGATTAATAGTTACCGGGAATATGCAAAGACGAAGGAAGTGCGATAGGTAGGAATTGCATTTAACACCATTCTCGACTTCATCGTGCACGCACGCTAACCGAGTTAATTTTATACAGAATTCACTTTAGCTTAGCAATTTAACTTCTTTGTGTAGGGACGTTCCGTTTTAAAAGAGATTTTTAATCTCTCCAGCTTCATACTAAATGAGAAACTAAAAAAGTAATTTAAAACATTGGAATTGCAATTTTCGCATAGAAAATGTAAGGATATCAAAAAAGTATTTTTTTTATACCAGACCCGCGGTTTTACCTGCGTAGTTCCCTTTCCTGTGAGATAACTGGATAAATATAGCCCACGAGATACATAAATATCGTGGCTTTGTATTTGTAAAAGAATTTTCAAATTTGGTTCAATATAACCAGAGATTACCCCCTGCTACCTTACAAACTTTACCTCTATAAAACATTAGTACCCGTAGATATGTTGTGTTTTTACGTATCAAAATTTTCGTTTTTCACTTTCTCGGTAAACCATAATATCTATGAATAAAACATGGGAATGTTTTGCGTATTAACCCGTAAAAGTAAACCTAACATTTGTGTAAATTATGCGGTTTTATCTGGACGGGAAGTGTACGATAAACAATTCGTATGTAAATCTATATGTTCATCGGATTACCGTTTATGATATAATATATTAAAATAACTGAACTAAGAGGCTGCAATAGTCAGACATACCCCATTTTATAAAAGCTGAAAATGTATGTCTATGCTCCTACCATAAATATGGTAGCCAATTACAGAGTTTGGACTATGGGGTTTTGGAAGGTAGGAAGTTTCAAGAGTTTCCAGATTTTTAACAGGCAAATAAAGATTATTTTTTTATTATTTTTCGCGGCATTAGAAATCATGTCAATCGCAAGTCACTTTGCTTCTGCGCAATCCTTCGAAAAACACATTTAAATATTAAAATTTATTTAGGTTAGATTAAAAAATATTATACCTTTAAAGATTAAACTTAAACTGCCATATTTATAAACATGGATTAAGGTTTAAACCTCAACTTTATTCAGAGTAAAGTGAACTTTAAGTTAGGTTCACAAAATATATATAGCCTGGGTCTGTAGCGAACGGTTGCTACAAAGCTAAGTATCTGACGAAACATAGAAAGGTAATCTCATGATAACCCTCAGATTTTTTTTACACAATATAGACTTACTCTTGACTCCAATTAAGCCTGATGGAAAACTTTAATGCTGTCTAAGTTAGAGCCCGCTTACCTAAAAGATGTCTATTCTTGCTTTAAAGGCGTTTTAATTATGTCAGGCAACACAAAGCCATTCCAAATGTTTGCAGTACGAATTAGAATTGTGAATGCAAATGGTTTCGTACGAGTTGCCTAGACATTCCAACGTAAGAATGCCACCGTTCGTGACGTCGTTGATGCAATATAGAGAAATAACACTTGGACATGTGGACATTTGAAATCTGGTACCTACCTTTCAAAGCTAATACGGTCCAAATTAGCTAGTGTATTTATCTATGGTAGCAGTGACCTGACAAACTTTGAGCCTTCATAAAATGAAGTGTGTCTGGCTAATACAGGCTCTCTTTCTAAAATTAAAAAGAACATTAATCATAGAACAATATATAACAACAAATAAACTCACTGTACGTAACATATAATAAATACAAATAATAATAATAATAAAAAAAAGAAAAATGTCCGCAAACAGCAGCACGCCACTGGTGTTCGAGCAAAATTCATGAGCAAACGTGAAAAATCCAATTGTGATGGAGACTTTTTGTGCATATAAAAACAATTTCGAGCGTGCGTGTATAGCGAAGTGTTCTGCAGGGTTATTACGGAACTCGGTGTACCATTCAAATAATAAGTCACTACATCGTTTTTCATCGTATTTTCGTAATTATAATCATCTAATATAGTCATTTCAACGAAATGATCTTGACTACAAATAGCAGTCATTTTTTCGTTTTACGATCATCTAACATGATTATTTCAACGAAATTACGTAAATAACGGGTTTTCGTTGAAATAATCTAATTACTTGCTATTACCACTTTTATACTATTACCACTTTACATAGAATGAAGATACTTATGTAATTTCGTTGAAAATACGATATTAGATTATTGGATAAACGAAAATAAGATGAAAAACGTCGCAGTGACTCATTACTTCAATGGTACACCGATATACATAATAACCCTGCGGTTGGTAGTGACGCGACTGTACTTTGGAATTATTGGAACACATTAGTAAGCGTGCTACGGCTTACTTGGTGGTCGCAACCGGAACACTGGCATTGGCAGTGAGGGCAAGCCCGCGTCTTTGCGCGGGCCGGACTCCGCTAGCTGGCTTGTGTCAGCTCGTCCGGCGCTGCATGCAGCAGGGCGAACTGACAGCCACAGTCGCGGGCGCTCCGCCGAGGGTATTGGAAGCAGCGGTCCAGGAGACAGCACACGTCCTGCGCATCATGTTATTTGAACAACCACTCTGATACAGACTTGATATCGCCGCGTTGGCCGCTTTTAAATTTACATGTTTTTTAATAAATAGTGTAGGAAATAGTAGTCTGTGACTGATAAAACGTCGCTCGATCTCGTGTTGGCTTCAGTGTGCTCGTGGCGTTCGAGCCGTCCACATCTCTTGTTGTCTAATTCTTTATGGGTTACTTGGGATAGGCGGGGAGAGTGACTTGAGTGGAAAGGGGGAGTGTTTGATATCAGTCAAATGATCCTTTAACCCTACACTGCCATTCTAGGGTCTTATTTTGGTTACAGTTTGATTTGTTAATTAAGTTGTCCTGACATGTGTTGTGAATCATAACCTTTGTTCGACATTAGTTTTCTTATATTTGTAATCACTTCTGAGTCCTATAATAGACTCCACATCGACTTTTTGACATCCACACGAAACGTTAAGTCTTCGTTTGTTTTCAGTTTTTATTAATCTAATTCATTGTCTAAGCGTTATATTTTCAACAATATTTTTTTTTAATTATTAATTTATTTGTCCTTTTTTTAATTTTTAACAATTCACTGCGGTACATTTTAGTGCCCAAGCAAACAGTGGTCAGGGCTCCAGAGAAAGGAACCTCCTCACAATACGCGCCGTCTCAAGAATCACTGCCTTCTGTACCCGACCCTTGATCCAGCAGTTAAGCGAAAGCTTGTTAAGGTGTTGGTCAAATATTTCCGCTATAAGACCTTCGATATGACTATAACGAATATCGGAGCAATAATAATTGACTCAACATTCCACAATAAATAATTATTGTCTATTTATTACCATATCGATATTCTGTGAATATGAAACCACAGCTATTCTAGTGCCATGACATTTTTAAAAAAGAAATAACTGCATCACATTTGTCTAATAATTCTAATCGAAATTATTAGTATTCAAACATGGAATCGAAAGTTTGTTGTAATTTAGAAGTAATATGTGCATTTAGGTACTTACTCAAAATTATTATATCATAAAGAAAGGGTTAGAATCCAAGACTTTTCGATTTTAAGGCTCTAAAATATTCAGCTTTCAGACTTAAGTGTGGTATAATTTAAGAAGATAATCATCTAATCTTTAGGCGTTTGTTCTTGACCTTAAGAAAATGCTGTTATAAATTTCAGCACCGTCAGATATATAGGTACGCTACTCGTATATAGAATGTCAAAACGTTGAAATATAAAAAGTTATAGCTTGGCAATTTCGTTCGTAACACTCACGATGGTCCGCGCGGGCCGGGGTCGTGTATCGATAAATGGAAAACCCACGACTGATGTACCTCACTTCCCCGCACGAACGATTTCACATCCGCACAGTCTTTCCCCCCGTCGTCGGCATATCATGGCATGGGAGTATCATCAACGAACTTGCAAGACTAAAACTAGTTAGGTAATACATGTAGTACCTACCGCAAAGCGATGCAGCCTATTCCTATAATAATCAACCAGTATGAATGTTATTTAAACGGGTACATACCACGATAAAACGACGAGATTTTTAATGTCGATATTTCGACCCAGTTGCATGGATCGTGGTCACGACGGAACTGAAGTTGCGAGATGAGAAGTGAAGTCAGCTGTTAGGGGCAGAACAGCTGACTTCACTTCTCATCACGCAACTTCAGTTCAGTCGTCGTTCCTCGTCGTTTTATCGTGGGGTTAAATAACATTCATAATGAACAACCACGAAATAAGTTTTAAATCATTAATCAACCAGTATTCCGCCACTCCAGGACAAATGCCATTTCATGAGCGCGTAACCACAAACTATCCTTCGTCTTTCTTGCCCAACCTCCTCCAATAGGAGATTGATGTACGAAAAGATTACCTTCCACACGACATAGGCATGCTAATTCTTTGGTCTTGAGTGACTTGTCGCTTGATAACGTAGTCGTCAAAAATACGACGGAATCAATGCCAAATAAACTTGCAGTTTCTTTGTATTTTATCGGTTATTTTAGCACATACTTTGAACTGGCTTGTCACTGAATCCTAGGTACAATCGCAGTCAAACGATAATTTAACATGTTAGTAATAAAATAAAATAATCATCATTTTCATATTTAAAATGTTATAAATTGGTCAGGCAGATTTGACGTCACGCGTGGTTGGATTCGATTATCAGCTGAGCCGATTGAGGTATTCTTAATTGGTTCAGGTCTGGCTGGTGGGAGGTTTAACCCGCGGCTAGTTACCACCCTACCGACAAAGACGTATCGGTACGATGTCGTGTAGAAACCGAAAGGGGTGTGGATTTTCATCCTACTCCTAACAAGTTAGCCCGCTTCCATCTCAAATTGCATCAAACTTACTATCAGGTGATATTGTAATCAAGGGCTAACTTGTAAAGAAAAAAAAATAGGTTAAACCTGACTTGCAAGTTGACCCAAACATGTTGACATTGTATGTTAAATAAATGCTTGTAATAAAAACGCCACGACAAAATATAACTTCACCCATATGTCCTACTTTCTAGCTAACACGTACTATTGCGCCTACATACACGCCATCCATTCGTTATCACATTAATTTATTATAAAAGCCTTTACCTATTAATTTGTTCACTGAAACGTTTTCATCAATGACTCTTCACGAAGGCATTGAGCATCGGACTGTTTGGAAATGCATAATATTTTAATTAATTATGTACCTACGTAGGTCAATGCAATTTGCGCGTACCATTTGTTTAATTACCAGTGTAATTACTATTTCGGGAATAATTAACCAGCTGTATAATTATTATTTTAATCAAAAATATTATGTTAATAATTAAAATACAATCTGTCGATAGGCAAGTGGACATTTTTGGACTTTTGTGAAAATTATTGTAAAACAATAGATATATTATGGTAAGTTATAAGTAAAAGTAAAAGATCAAAGCTCTGTTCATAAAGTAATTCGAATAAAATAAATAGGGAAAACCTTTTAAGGTCAAGACTAATTTCGCCTTATAATATGATAAAGCCCATCAAATAATGTACCTATGCTGTCAAGTGTGTCAAAAAAGACAACTCGTACCGAAATATACTTGTCCCGATTATCAATGATTAGATACGCTTAGACGGAAAAGATCAATTTATTATATAAGATTCTTACAGATTTGAAAATTAAGAAAGTATAACATAATATCGTGAACAAGGTCCAAGTATTTTGATACTTTTTCCTTTTCCCACCATAAAAAACTATTATTAGTAAATATATTCAAATATAATTCCTAACATACTTTTAAAATGAGAAACTTGAAACAATCACAAATATTCTATGCTCACGATCTCTTGGGAGTTATCCGTTTGAAAATGGCATCTTTGTGCTGAGAACTCATTTGAAATAATCAGAAATACTAGTACAACAAGATGAAGAGAAAATTATATTATTCTCTAGATAAAACAGATCTCAATTAAGATAATACGGTTCTGACATTAGATTTGCTTTAAAGCGAGAATTCTCAAAGCTTTAATTAGGTCACATATTATATGATAACAATTTTATATACTCAGTAGCTTCGGTAAAGGGGTTGTACTGAATTCTGAATGGTTAAGGATTCGCTCCCTGCAACTGGACTATTGAAAGAGATCAGATCAAAGCTTATTTTTAAATATTGGTCACATTAAAAATAATATAACATGCAAACATTCTTGTTGTATTCTGTATTAACTTCTAAATGTTATTTATATTACGAATAGTATAAACATAATTAAAGTAATAGTTTACTAGAATAGGCTAGAAGTTTTAGAGGAAAACCATCGGCATTGCGTACCTATAGCAAAACATGATCATTGATCCAGTGGTAAACGTATATGGCTTCAGATTGCGAGGTTTGGGGATCATATTCTGGATTATTCATCATCATTAACAACCCTTATTTGGCTCACTGTTGAGTATTGAGCATGAGTCTCCTCTCAGAAGGAGAGGGGTTAGGTTAATAGTTTACGACGCTGGATATTCTGGATAGGGCTTTAAATAATTGAGCTTCTATTTTATTTTTGATAATGAACTGTGATAGCCCAGTGGTTATGACCTCTGCCTCCGGAGGGTGTGCGTCCGTGTGAATCCGGTCAGGGACATGCACCTCAAACTTTTTCAGTTGTATGCATTTTAAGAAATTAAATATCACGTGTATCAAAACGGTGAAGGAAAAACATCGTGAGAAAACCTGCATACCAGAAAATTTTCATAATTCTCTGCGTGTGTGAAGTCTGCCAATCCGCATTGGGCCAGCGTGGTGGACTATTGGCTTAACCCCTCTCATTCTCAGAGAAGACTCGAGCTCAGCAGTGAACCGAATATGGGTTGATAATGATGAGTGATCGTTAAGAGTAAAAAGTCTTTTAAAATATGAATAAATGATAATTATGAATACAGTTTTATATTAAGCTTATTTTGTCCATGATTTAGTAAAGGAAACGATGTAACTTTCTAAAACTCTTAAAATGTAATTTGTAAGGTGTTCAGGACGGATTACCGAAGTTTAATCACAGAATACATAATAGTACAAGATTCAATCTTGCTTAATTGCGCTTATTCAAACTGGTAAATACCACTTCAAAATTATAATCCAACTTGTGCTAGTGAAGCACAAATCTTTCAAATCAAAGACTTCCAAGTTTATGTTAAACTCGTTCTTACGTCGAAATTACAGGACAAACTACGACCATTTTTTAGGGTACCGTGCTAACTACGGAACCCTAATAGCTTCGCCATGTCCATCTGTCCGTTTGTGTTAAGCTCAAAGACTATTTAGTACTACAAAGCAGTAATTAGGTGTTAGTATGTAGCTATATTAAACGTCCGAAAAGTCGTTAAATAAACCTTTGAAAATATTTTTTAGGATACCTACCTCCTACATATTAAAGTCGGGAAGAAGATGTTTTTACTCTTTTATCCCATAGTGGTGGGAGCATACGAAAGCAGGACATCGTGAAGTAAAGCATTATTAGCTTATAACCAAAGAAGCAGTTGGAGCAAAACATAACCTCAAAGAAGCAAATTGGACCCGTTAAAGCATTCACAAAGAGCACTGTAATTTCACGCAAACGCCTTATTCGAATTACTAGTTAGTACCAAAGAATAAAACTGTTCACTTAAATCCTTTTTACATTTGTACATGTTGTTATACGAAATTTGCTCCTTTTACGCGAACGTGAACAATTTCTAGCTCTCCCGATTACTTGGCCCCGATCTGCAAGAGATTGTTCAACGCCCACCCCAACCATCTGTATTGTGTTCCTTTCCAATATCAAGATCGAATGAAACTATCGTGTATACAAAATCCAATGGTATAACCCGTATATGGTCATAAAAGAAGTGATAATAGCTTGATGGGTTGTTATCGCCGTTTAGTGTTGGAAATAGTAGTCTGTGACGGGCATGACGTCGCTCGATCTCGTAATGGCTTCAGTGTGCTCGTGGCGTTCGAGCCGACTACATCTCTTGTTGTGTAATTCTTAATCGGTTACTTAGGATAGGCGGGGAGAGTGACTTGAGTGGAAAAGGGGAGTGTTTGTATACAGTCAAAGGTACCTTTAACCCTACACACATCGTTCACAAGTACGTTACTCCACTCAAGGTCATTCTCTGCCATTCTGAGGGTCTTATTTCGGTTACAGTTTGATTTGTTAATTAAGTTGTCCTGACAAGTGTTGTGAATCATAACCTTTGTTCGACATTAGTTTTCTTATATTTGTAATCACCCTTTAAGACTATAATATCAGAAGTGGGATAAAGAACTTGTGCCCACAAAATAAACAAAGATAACGACGAAGTTTTAAACTACCCTAAATCAAATCGTATTACATTTCTTTGTTAAATCTAGTATGAGAGAACATTTTTCATAAAAGAGGGTAACAAAATAATTGAGTAATTAGTACACCGATTTTTACATTACGGTATTGTTAAATTCGAAAGTTAATAGTGTGTGAATCGTGAATTGAAGTTTTAAGTATTGACCGTATAAATGTAGTATTGACGGTATGGACAGAAATTGTGTTTCACGGTGTTTTCGATAAAATTTTGCGTTTTAATATTATGACAAGACGCGAAATATTGCCGTATAGATTTCGTGTTAATAATTGCAACTTATAACTGTTTGAAATTTGTGAATTTTGGTTACCAGATTAAGTAACCCTACTGCCATTTTTCGATAAATATGAGTCATACACGATCTTAGATACAATGGTGACTTGAACTATACATAACCCTAGATACACAAGGCCCATACACACTCATTCGATTAAAAATGAGTCATACACGACCTTCAATAGAGGTTTGTACACGCTCAAGTTGTCAGTGTAAACGCAACTGCATCAGGGACGGACGCGATCCAGGGACGGATGCGCCACCAGGATGGCCGAATGTTATCGCCGTTTAGTGTTGGAAATAGTAGTCTGTGACGGGCATGACGTCGCTCGATCTCGTAATGGCTTCAGTGTGCTCGTGGCGTTCGAGCCGACTACATCTCTTGTTGTGTAATTCTTAATCGGTTACTTAGGATAGGCGGGGAGAGTGACTTGAGTGGAAAAGGGAAGTGTTTGTATACAGTCAAAGGTACCTTTAACCCTACACACATCGTTCACAAGTACGTTACTCCACTCAAGGTCATTCTCTGCCATTCTGAGGGTCTTATTTCGGTTACAGTTTGATTTGTTAATTAAGTTGTCCTGACAAGTGTTGTGAATCATAACCTTTGTTCGACATTAGTTTTCTTATATTTGTAATCACCCTTTAAGACTATAATAGGGTTGAGATTTTCTTTTAATGACAAAGATGTTTGGAAGCATTTAGATCCGCTTTCATCATTATATGAAAAATATAAATTATCATATTAATATTATAAACGCGAAAATGTGTGTGCATGTTTGGATGTTTGTTACTCTTTAACGTCGCAACTACTTAATTGATTTTAAAATGAACATAGATAATATCCTGGATTAACAAAAAGGCCCGAAAAAATCCATGATTTCCCGAAAAATTGCGAAAAAGTGAAGGTAAAAGAATTGAAATCCAAATTCGCTGACAGACATACATACCTAAATACTAATACATGTTTGGCACACGTGCTTAGAAGCTGGTATAGACTAACATAATATACAAAAAGCTGTGTAATTTTTACAATATCAATATGTGTATGGGTCGAATGAAAAACTTACATTTTTTTAAGATAATGAAGTTGTTTAATAACATAAAATTTTGAAAAACTCCCGAACGTCATGAAATCTCGATCAATTCATCAATATTCTCTTTCAGTGCGCTTTCATTTGAGACCCCTCTTGAGTATTTTTCAGACATTCGTTAATTCTTTCTCACTTTCACCCTCAACAACATTTAAACGGCTCAACCGATTTTAATCAAATATGTCTAAGAACATTCTTACCTAAGTCACCTTTAATACAAAAGAAGCTAAATTGAAATCGCCTCATCCGTTCGGGAGCTATGGTGCAAGACAGACAGACAGACAGACAGACACATTAAACTTATAACACCAATCTTTTTGCGTCAGGGGTTAAAAAGTACATCAACGAATGAAAGTGATAAGGTGACATTACAAAACATCACTATAGCATGGCAAATTCGTTCGTAACACGACGACTTCAACCCGCGCAGTCCGTTCCCCCGTTGCCCGCATATCATGGGAGTGTCATCAACTTGCCAAGCTATAGTACGTTCAGTCTAGTGTATCGAAGGGAACGGACATGATATTAAGAGCTGAATACTCCACAACATGCAAACCGTCGATAATCTTCCAGTTTTGGGTCAATTACTTTTTGATGTTAATGTTGCAGACAAGCACGACACCTGTCCTGGCTTGGATTTTTATATGATTTTGGTTTTTCAATTAACTTAATGTTCTTCGATATCCATTAGCTATCGCTCGAGCTTGGCATCAAGGTCAACAATGAAACTTTCCATGACGCTTTACAGGGGTAATTATAACATTGTAATTCGTATAAATGGACACGATATTACGTATTTATTTTTGTCACTTTTTTATAAAATTGATATTTATATTTACGGCACATTATGATGAGAAATCATTTAGCCTTTCGCAAGACACGTTGTTAGGCCCCTTAACCCCTTATTACACGAATTATGAAGAAGATTTAAGTAAAACGGTTTTTTGATGAAAATATATTTTATATACCCTAACAATAATTAGTCATAACTACGAAAAATATATAAATGTTATTTTAGAAAATAGTATACAAAGCCAGGCTTCGTATGCAGTCTCCCTGAACAATATCTTTCATACTACTACAGTTCATAAATGGCTTCGTATGCATTTAGTCCAAAATGAATTTAGGTTTAACATTTGGTTGGTATTCAGATTTGGAGTCTGAGGAATGATCGTCATCACTCAAAAAGGCATTACTAGGAATACAGTTCTTATGCTTAGATGATCCATTAAAGCAAGAAGAATTTATACGTATAAAGATACGTATAAATTCTTAAAGCTAGCTTGAATGCATACGAAGCCATATATGACCAATAAAACAGCGTGCTCTAAAAACTAAAGAAAACGGAAAGAAGTGAAGTAAGCACATTCACTTCATATTCATAATTATTAAAACAGCTCCTCTGAACAATTTCAGTAACCGCTTTAATATATTTTTTTCAATTATAAAATTCACAATTCTTGACACCTCTTAAACTTTTGACCACCCAGTACAAATACTAAAATAAATTAACAACTAACTTTTGACGTATATTAACAAAAACACATAAAAATTCACGAATAAATAAATAATTAGGATGTAGGTAGATTAATAAAAATCTTGTGACTTCGTATGCGGTAAGGGGTTAAAACCTATTAGTTCCCAAAGCCACAACGGTCCAAACTCCATTTTTCTCCTTTATTTAATCGGAGGATGGCCAGACTAACTTTCAGCTTTAATTAAATGACCATCACATGAACGAAAATTTATACTATAGATATGTAGACTACAAAATCACCGCAAAAAGTGATACGAATTTAGCCACTGAGTGCAAACATGCACAATTCTGTGTTTAATTCCAATACATATTAATGTATATATACAGTTTCTACAATTTCTGAACACCCAACTCGACACTGAATAAAATATTTAGGTATTATTTACTTTAACTTAACTTTCGTTGCTTCCTATGCGACTCGATAAAATTAAGACAATTAGCCGCTTTTGTTCGCTTCAGTTTTGACGCGCTAGTGACATATCTCTATTATAAAATATTTGCATCACATGCTATTACTTCATAAGATTACAGCGAGGTTATAGCTGCTGATAAAGGTGCTGATAGACTTGAGCATTCAGTTGTAACAGAATAACGAGCATTCGCCGTTTTAATATTAAAAGCATAGAGTCAAATATTGCTACGAACATCTTGAGAATTTTGAAACAGAACATCTTAGCTCGGCAAAAAGCTCCAAGCAAATCTGCTCGATAGAATGCTCGCTAAAATGTTCTCGTATTTTTCTGTGACGTAACATTCGCACGAATGCTCATAACGAGTGAATGCTGTATGTATGTATATCAGCACCTATACGTATATTCATCACACGTCATTCAATGTTCATTATTGCGTGCATCTGTAATGTCGTCGGTTCAATATTAATCCAATCAAACCACGTTGTATCTATACTAAATATAATACTGTATACAGTCATGTTAATTAACGGTAGTATCGAATTCAATTACGGGTCATTTAATCCACTGTGGCCATTGTCAGGTGGTTCATTAAGCGGATCATTACAGCCGTTATGCTGTGTATCTCGACACATCATATTGTAAGACCAGATGCAATAATAATAATGATTAACCCTGAAGCACTTTCTTGTGTACACAGTCGAGAACTGCATAATTATGACCATCATCATCATTAACAGCCGACGGACGTCCACTGCTGGACATAGGCCTCTTGCATGGACTTCCAAACAAAACGGTCTCGAGCCGCGAGTGTCCAGCGGCTCCCTGCGACCCGCTTGATGTCCTCGGTCCACTTAGTGGGGGGTCAACCAAAATTGCGCTTTCCGATGCAGGGTCGCTATTCGCGCACTTTGGGACCCCAGTGTCCATCGGCTCTTCGAACTATGAGGCCTGCCCATTGCCACTTCAGCTTCGCGACTCGCTGAGCCATTTCAGTGACTTTGGTTCTTCTACGGATCTCATTTATGCTTCGATTACGCAGAGAAACTTCAAGCGTAGCTCCCTCCATCGCCCGCTGAGTGACTTTGAGCCTTTTTATGAGGGCCACAGTTAGTGACCAGGTCTCGGATCCGTAAGTCATCACTGGCAACACGCACTGTTCAAAGACTTTCGTCTTCAGGCAACTACATACTTTTCTCATACCTAAATCATGAAAAAATCCAACATTCCAACATTTTAACGGCATATTATGGGGCCTTGCTCGTATAGGAGAGGGAATATGGAACTAAAACCCACCACGCTGCTGGTGCTGCTTAGCGGGCTTTAGGGTAATCAGATATTAATGATTATGACTGGGTTCGACGGCTTAACTGGCTCTCCGATGTACGAGGTGTAATACTACCAACTTTCCAACAAACTATTAAATTTAAATGAAAATACTTACAAGAAATATAAGCTACATAATTGTTTACATCTAGGCAGGCTACGTTTTTAAGAAATTGAATGTCACGTTTCTCAAACGGTGAAGGAAAACATCGTGAGAACACCTGCATACCAGAGAATTTCCTTATACGCAAAAGCCTTACAGAATCCTGTGGGTCTGAATATATTACAATATCCATCTTAGTTCCGAACATACAATAGATTAGGACTTAATCTCAGCATTGTTCTCAATAAGCCGAAGTTACAACAGATTGTATTAAGCCCCTTTGCGTCCTTTGTCTTCTGAAAGTTATGGGGGAATCATCATTATCAACCTACTTTAACGGCCTACTCCTGTAGAGAAGGCCAGGCCTTTCGCCTTATAAAGGATATGGTGATTAAACTCACCACGCTTCGTTGATGCGGATTGGTGGGCTTAGGATGAAAATTTTAAACTCTTTTACTAAGTACATCATCAGCGTTAAAGTAAAAAGTTGATTTTATAATTTTTTAATAAATAAAAGCTAAAATAACGTTTTATGGGTTAGGAAAATTTATAAGAAGAAGAAAAGTATAAAGCTCCTAATTTGGAACTTTTTTAGTTAGTTTAGTTTAGAATGGGGAAAACAAAAGAAGTCTATAAATTACTATAAACATTAATATAAACGGTGAATAGTTGTAAAGATGACTGGATATTTCTTAACCAATCAAACAAAACACACGATTTAACCCGCATAATTTCCGTTCCTATTAAAATACGGCTATAAAATGTATCCCATGTTACTTGCTGATAATGTAGCTTTTAATTGGTGAACGAATGATTAAAATCGGTTAAATGGTTTAGGAGTGAAAATGAAACATAAAAAAGACTTCTACTAAAAGTTAATTCTAGTTTCATGGCCTCAGCATGCTGTCAATGGCGCGACAGTGCGGCGTCTGAGCTCAGGTTTGCTAATTAGCATAGTTTTAATGTGCCACTTGCGTGCCGCGTATAACCTATCTACCTCTTTTCTTCGAACATCATTGGTTATGATACAGCTTCGCTCACAAAACATGTAAAGTAAATGTAAATAATCACTATCTACATTAAATATACATAAAGTGTAATGACCAAATTTCAAACACTGAGCTTAACTCCTACACTAATTAATGTAAATACTTAAACAATTTTGCGACGGGGTTATAGTTCTCTCATTTGTCTTCCCTTAAATCAAACTTAAGCAAAGTTAACAATAGTGTATGATATTCAAAATTAACAAAAGCGTCGTAAATGAAATCAGTTAATACAAGACTTTGGCAACAATGGGAGAATGTGATAAGTGACTTGGGCACTTGTATGCGAAGTTTTGGTAATTAATGGACTTTTCGCTCCATTATAAGCCACTTTCCTTGAATCGACAGTGACAGGAAGTATTGATGAGGATCCACTTCCTAGTCACTTAGTGTCTGACAAAGTCCATTAAGGAAAATGTTTAGTAAACAAACACTAAGCACGTAATAAAACCAAAGTAACAGTATCGTGGTACAAGGTAACAAGGTATAAAATATAAATAAACAACTATTACATTGTATATTTTTAGCAGACTCAGAAGTGGATTACAAAAATAAGAAAACCAATGTCGAACAATGGTCACGACATTTCTCAGGACAACTTATTCAACAATTCAAATTGTAACCAAAATAAGACCCGAAGAATGGCAGAGAATGACTTTGAGTGGAGTCACGCACTAATGAACGTAGTGTGTAGGGTTAAAGGCGCCTTTGACTGTTATCAAACACTCCCCTTTTCCACTCAAGTCACTCTCCCCCGCCTATCCCAAGTAACCCATAAATAATTACACAACAAGAAATGTGGACGGCTCGAACGCCACGAGCATACTGATTACTGAAGCCGATTGTACAACGAGCGCCTTATATCGCAAGTCGTTCCCGCCAACCGACCGTTACCCCTCCCTAACCTCCCTACTCTTTACGGAAACGAGTCGCGCCACCTAGCGTCGGCACAAGTCAACATAAGATCGAGCGACGTCATATCCATCTCAGATTACTATTTCCTACAATATTTTTAACCGACTTCCAAAAAGGAGTAGGTTCTACGTTCGGCTGTATGAATGTTTTTTTTTTTAATTCACATAAAAAGTAAATTATTGAACAAATACAACTAAAAAGCTAAGCTCTTACTGTGAGATTTGTATGCGAATTTTTGGTAATTAATGGTATTTTCGCTTCATTAAAAGCCACTTTCCTTAAATCGACAGTGACAGGAAGTATTGATGAGGATCCACTTCTTAGTCACTTAGTGTCTGACAAAGCCCAATAAGGAAAATGTTTAATAAACAAACGTTAAGTGGGCACATAAAATGAAAGTAAAAATACCGTGACGAGGTACTTAAAATATGAATACACAACTATTAGATAGAATATTTTAATCACATAATAAGTAAATTATTGGTCTAACAGGTACCACAACTAAAAATCTAAACTCCTACTATGAGATTTGTTTGCGAAGTTTTCGTAATGAATGGACTTTTCGCTCCATTATTTATCACTATCGATAGTGACAGGAAATATCTATAGAAGAGGATCCACTTCCTGGTCACTTAGCGTCTGATAAAGCCCAATAAGGAAAATGTTTAGTAAACAGACGTTAAGATATAGAACCGAAGTGACTGTGGATTGATGTGATGAAAAATATAGTCATTATGGTCTACAATTACGCTACGGTATTAGAAATATATATCCCAATGTCAGGCGTCCACTGATCCGCATCTTACGTATTGGACGCATCGCATCAAAAGGATTTTATTAGGTATTCATTGCATAGAAAGACATACAAGTGCGTCCACTGATCCGCATTATACGGATCGCTAAAAATCTGTTTGATGCGATGCGACCAATACGTACGATGCGAATCTGTGGACGCCTCCTATACTTAACTAGGCAATGTATTTACAAAGTGTCAATGTTAATATTTCCTATAATTTATTTCTTATCACAAATAAATAACAGATAAGGGTATACCTTATTTCTTATGCCGGATCTCGTATCATTTGTTTGAATTTATTTAATAATTAAATTATTTATTTTAATTTAATTGAAACAAATGTTCTCTACAAACTATTCAATAGTTAAATATTTTATTTTAACGTTTTTCATGTTTTGAAGTTATTTGCGTGATTTGCGAAGAATAAGAGTTTATTTTCATTATCATCAGACAAGGTTAACGAGCCACTAAGGCTACGAATAATGGGTGTAGAGCTTACATTCACCACGTCGCATCACTGCGGGTTGGCGGGAGTTTGTTTACTGTATGTCCAAGTCCAGGCTGCTAGTAAAATTTCATAAAGATAAAAAAATAACAACTTCGTTGACCTGATTCGGGTCTCGAACCAAGAATCTTCTAATTCATTGCCAACCAAACTAACAATTTTTTGGCTAGCGGCAGGTTTCGGCTGTGGCTGATTACCACCCTACCGGCAAAGACGTACCGCCAAGGTTAGGGTATGTCGTGTAAAAACCGAAAGGGGTGTAGATTTTCATCCTCCTCTTAACAAGTTAGCCCGATTTTCGTCTTAAATTGCATCATCACTTACCATCAGGAGAGATTGTAGTTAAGGGTTCAACTTAAAAAAAAAACCAAAGGAACCAGTAGGTACTGGAATATCGAGTATCACTTATAATATAATTAAGTACAAACTGAATAGTTTCATTTTCAGTAACATTAACCATGCTCTAAACGCGTTCAAGTTCAGTCAGCAGACATTATTATACGGGCAAGTTTCGAAATTCTAACTACAGTTATAATAGCAACACGATTTAACTATAGGTAGGAGACTTGAATCAGTCAACAAAGTTGTTATTTTTTGTCTTTATGAAATTTTACTAGCAGCTGGGCTTGGGCGTACAGTAAACAAACTCCCGCCAACCCGCAGTGGTGCGACGTGGTGGATGTAAGCTCTACATCCCTTATTCTTAGCCTTAGTGGGTCGTTACGTACTTATACGAAAAATATTCATACAAAATTCAAAAACAACAATGCTCTTTTAAACATCACACATTATTATAAGTTCATCATCATGATCATCATTATTATCAACCCATATTCGGCTCACTGCTGAGCACGAGTCTCCTCTAAGAATGAGAGGGGTTACGCCAATAGTTCACCACGCGCGCCAAATGTGGGTTGGCAGAATTCGCACACGTAGAGAATTAAGAAAATTTTCAGCTATGCAGGTTTCCTCACGATGTTTTTCCTTCACCGTTTGAATCCGTTTAATTTCTTAAAATGCACATAACTGAAAAATTAGAGGTGCATGTTCCGGATCGGATTCGAACCTACGACATTCGGAATCGTAGGCAGAGGTCATGTCCAGTGGGCTATCACGGATCTCTTTATCATAGTTCAGAATAACTATTTTTTTAATTATCGTCAGTATCAACCGATTGACTTCCACTGCTGTAAACGTAAAGTTTGTGTGTTTGTCAGTAGGGAATATTTGCCACATTATTTGTGAATAAGAAACGGTCTTTTCGAAGGCGGTAAGAATTGATGTAATTTATATCTTGGATGAAAAGCTCCTCGGGACTCGAATCTATTGAATCAACGCGGCGGCTCGAAAGCAGTATAAATTATTATATTTTTTTTAGAAAAAAAAAAAACTCCGAATTGGTTTAAAAAAAATAAGAAGAAAACCAATGATGAACAAAAGTTATAAATTCACAATATTTGTCAGGACAACTCAATTAACAAATCAAACTGTAACCAAAATAAGACCCTAGAACGGCACAGAATACCTTGAGCAGACCCAGAGGCTTTTGACTCCGGGTGCAGGTGTAAGGGTGCCCTTTCGACTAGCCGACATTCATCATTTACTGCTCATGTTATTCTCCCCACCTATCCCAAGTAACCCATGAAAGATGACACAACAGTTGAAGACAGGTTGAACTCCACGAGACCAGTGAAGCCGACCGTACGGTGCGCGCATTATATCGTGCCCAATCGCTCCCCCGCTCTAACTCCCACTTTTTCGGAAACAAGTCGCGCCACCTAGCGTAGGCACGAGCCAACACAAGATCGAGTAACGTCAAATCCGTCTCAGACTACTATTTCCTACAAAACTGATGAAATAAAGCACTTTTGTATAACATTAATTTTTTTTATTCTTGACATGTTAGCTCTTGACTACAATCTCACCTGATGGTAAGTGATGACACAATCTAAGATGGAAGCTGGCTAACTTGTTAGGAGAAGGATGAAAATCCACCGCCCTTTAGGTTTCTACACGGCATCGTACCGCCTCGCCGTATCGCCTACCGACAAAGACGTACCGCCAAGCGATTTAGCGTTCCGGTACGATGTCGTGTAGAAACCGAAAGGGGTGTGGACTTTCATCCTCCTCCTATCAAGTTAGCCCGCTTCCATATTAGATTGCATCGTCACTTACCATCAGGTGAGATTGTAATTAAGGGCTTACTAATAAAGAATAAAAAAAATATTGCTTTAGGCATACCTATTTATAAAGAGTATATAGATAAAATTAAAAATTACGATTGGATTTAGGAAAAATAAAGAAATAAATTTAATAAGTAAAAAATAGCACTTTAAAGTTAATCTTGTGTACAATAATAAGAATACAAATAACAGATTTAATGAGTGAAATTATTTATAATATTTTTTTTATAATTATTATTTTTATTACATTGTAATGTTAGTGTAGTGATAAATTACATAAGAAGGTTTTCAGTTTCATCATAAGTGAGGGTACTAATCCTACAACATATCCAATCATACCTACAGAAATATGTGGTGTATGAATTTAATTAAACCCAATATTTTGGTTTCGAATAGGTTGCTCCCACGTGCAAAAAACAGCAAACTTTTAATTTATACCGCATCGAATTCATACTCGTATGTATTTCAATGTATTGTCCCTGTTGTACGATTTTAAAATTCTTTAGTACGCGGCCGCGTTTGTGGTTCGGCGGTGTTGAAACAAAGTGGTGAATTTCAATTTGGTTTTATTAATTGGTCGTGGGAAAGCAAAATTTACATGCAAGCGGTACACAAAAATTGTGTATAGGTAAATAACCAAACCGACCTTATTTTGGAAAACACATTTATGATACACGGATTTTGGGATTTAGGTACGTACTCGAGAGCGGCTAATGAACATAACATAAAATTTAAAATTTAAAATAAAACCCTTGAAGGTCATGAAATTATTAATTACACTCTCGATCAAGTCATCATTATTCTCTTTAAGTGCGCTTTCATTTGAGACCCCACTCAAATATATTTGCAGATTCGATTAGTCTTCCCCACTTTCAACCCCCAGAACTTTTCGGCTCAACCGATTTTCATCAAACATATCTGAAAACACTCGACCATAAGTCATCTTTCATACAAAAAAAAATCAAAATTGAAATCGCTCAGGAGTTATAGTGCCAAAGACCGATTGATAGACAGACAGACAGACACGTATGTCAAACTTATAACACCCCTCTTTTGCGTGGGGGGTTAATATAATGAGGGAGGATACCTTGCTTATTGTTGAGTATTTCCACCAATTATGGGTCCCTTTTAGACCGTTAAGGCCTAGTTTACAAAGTTGCAATCTTCCTACTCCTTTATAATATTCCCGTTCCTCTAGGTTACGCTCAAATCGTCATTTTCGAAATGCACTTTTACTTTTTAGTTATACTAACTAATTTAACCTTATTGTTGACTATTTCTGATGATAGATTATTTTTTTAATATTATGACCCCAAACGCGCGGCATATAGAAAGGATCTTAAGAACTGGTAGCAATGGACTGGACTTAACAATGGTCTAAGATATAGAACGACTGCAATGACGTTGTACGTGGGCTTTGTCCATTGAAGTAGGGGAACCGAAGAAGCGATTTTTGCAGTTACTCGAGCGCAGCAGATGAACTTAAGGGATATTTTTCACGTTGTTCAGTACCTCCACCAAGTATGAGCCCTTAATTATTGGTGGGCACGTTAAATCTGACGATTTAAGCGTAACGTAATGGAATGGGAGGTTTCCAAAGTTACAAAATAAAACCGTTATATTTCGAGGACGGTTAATTTTTTACTTATTTTTAATGAAATAATCTCCTGAATAATCGCTCGTGTTTTCTGATGATATCAGTAAGCTGAAGTAATAAAAATTATATTTAAAGTTTTTTTTCACCACCGCTGAAAGTGAAAAAAGTATGTAATCATTTAGTCTTTCTATATCTACCAAATCTAATCGATTACCATGACGCTTTAGTATCTGCAAAATTAGCATAATATGATGTATTGTAATAATGTGTAATATTGAAAATGTCGTAAATATAATGTAGTTTATAAAAGATGTAAAAGTTTATGGATCGAGTCCATCAAAAAGAGGTGTACCAGCTGTTTATAATCCTATAAAGACGGCTATAAACGGAATTTCATTTTATAATGTGTTTCTATTACAAAGTTTATCGGTTGGCTTCTCTATAATGTAATGTTGTTTGGCTGGTGGGAGGCTTCGGCCGTTGCTAGTTACCACCCTACCGGCAAAACCGTAGCCAAAGCCTCCCACCAGCCAGACCTGTTAAAAGTAGTAGTACCTACTCTTCTTGTTCAAAAACTTCGCCGGCGAAGGACAATTTGAAGCTGTATATTTTTTTCTCTTATCAACAAGCTTAACAAACAAACAAACCAATCGAAAGTCTACAAAAAACGTCGTAAAACTATGGTCAACGAACTTTGCTGGTCCCCGTTGGACAAATTAAAGATGAATTTATGAATCTAGTAAAACGTTGAAGCGAACTTTTTTGATAAAGTAAAGATTTAATTAATAAAATAGCTATAATAAGATTTTTATATATAAGTAAATTGTCGTGTGGATAGGGTAGGCCTGCCAGAGATGGGCATTCCCTATTACGAAAGCAATTCTACTCGCACAAATGATATATGCATATTACACTACATACCGCACATCCTCATACCTCGGAGAGTATAGTCAGCTGTCGGTTCCGGTCATTATCATTAACATTTAAAGTGATATTTACGCAGGTATCTAAATTAGTACCATAATTTCACCAACCCACATCGCAGCAAGTTAGTGGGTCTAAGCCCCACATAGTCTAGGTATTAGCTGTCGCCCCGTAGTTTCACCCGCGTAGTTCCTGTTCCCGTGAAAAAACGGAGATAAAATATAGCCAATGACACTCACAAATAAGGAGGCTATCTATTAGCAATTTTTTTTTTGAAATCGGTTTAGTAGTGATTACCCCCTACAACTTCTGATACTTTATTTCTATAAAATTTTATTTTAGATTAAAAAAAGGCGGGGTATTAAAGGTCCACTAACATATATTTGCGTAAGCATGTCTACTCGCACTAATGATATGCGCAAACATTCTGAAATTAAAAACAGTAATCAAAAACCACTCCAATCATCAAACACTCCGTTTCCTCACTTGTTGCATTGCCGTGCCTAAATGTGTGAATGTAATGAATACTAATAATATAAAGAGGTACAGTTTGTAAGGGGTAATTTCTGGATCTACTGAACCGATTTTGAAAATTCTTTTACTAATAGATTTGTGAGTGTCACAGGCTATTTTATATCTCCGTATTCACACGGTAACAGAAGGAACACAGGTAATACCGCGAGCGTCGGCTACTTCTAAAATACTAACAGACGTCCGTTTTCCGTTCCCGTGAGAATACGGAGATAAAAATATAGCCTTTGACACTTACAGATAATGTATCTTTCTATTAGTAAAAAAAAATATATAATCGGTTCAGTAAATCCAGAGATTACCGTACAACTTCAAAAACTTTACCTCTTTATAATGTTAGTATAGTATAAATACTGGCGCAAAGTAACTGCTCTGCATAGCTTCGTGAACAAGAGGATTTCCCCGACCTTTACGGTATAGAAATGGTGCAATGCGGTTGAATAGAAATCACGCTAACGCAACCCTGTCTTTGTGCTGCAATCTTAGACCTTCATTTTCAATGACCTTGAGGCGTCAAGTTCTAGGCATTACGCGAGCCTTTGCACTACGTATCTGGTATTTGTCAATTAATGTTATAATCAATCTACTCTGGGAGCTCCGTTTGGTCTTGGATGTGGTACAATATGACAGAACAAGTGCGTTTGTGTGTGTATGTTACCGGCGAACTGTATAATAGAAACGATATTCGCGAAGGTGCAGCTGAATGAAGGGGAAACGGAACATGTCTTTAGGCATAACCACGTTTAAAAACTTCTGAAAAATATTTGCTATGGGAATCTGTGGCATGGTAGGTACCAATTTAAGTTACTGTTGTAAACCAACCAATAATAACCAATGATGTTAGAAGAAAAAAGAGGTAGATAGGTTACAAATTCCACACGGTGAATTCCACAGTTTTCCTGGGAGTGACCTTTGATTGTGATTGTAAACTTCAGCGGGGTGCTCATATAGAAAAACTGACTGGTAAACTTAGCTGAGCTGTATTTGCCGTGAGAAAAATAAGACAGTTTAACAACTGTTGAGTTTCTTGCCGGTTTCTTCTAACGGTGGTAGAATCTTTACAAAGAGTCAACTGACGTGTCAAAAGTGCTTGTAAACTGAGCCTACTTGAAATAAAAGATTTTTGATTTGATTTGATTTGACAAAAACCACATTCGATGTTTACAACTGTCATACAAAAATTATTTCAGCGGCGTTGTCAACGGCGCGATGACAGTGCGGCGTCTGAGCTCAGGTTTGCTAATTAGCATAGTTTTAACGTGCCACTTGCGGTCCGCGTATAATCTATCTACTTCTTTTTACTTCTAACATCATTGGTAATAACCCCAGAGCTCTAAAATTAGTTACTGTAAAATATTTCATAAATTACCAGACCGCCTCCGATATTCTATACATTGCCTCGGCATTGTATAGAATAGCTGAATTTCACAGATTGCCTGTAGCATACACAAACTAATGTTAGGCAGGCGTCACAGATCCGCAACGTACGTGACGGACGCATCGCATTATATGGACTTTTAATTTTACAGTAGATTCGTATGATCAGTACGATTAGGATCAGTGGACGCACTTGTGTTATTATATTATTTATAAAGAATGCTGCAATCCGTTTGATGCGGTACGTCGTATACGTACGATGTCTATCTCACGCCTACCATTAAAGAACATCCCTCCAGTTTTATACACCTACGCGCTTTGTCAACTACTAGCAAACGCTTGTCTATACACTTAAGCACTACATCCAAAACTCAACAGACTTCCAAAAGTAGACAAACTAAACATTCTACATAATTACAGTGTAAGCTGATCCATTAATGGCAAAACTACAAACTATTTCGTGCTTAGCAATTACGTGAAAAAATTCTTACATCAGAATGGTTTCCAATGTCCTAATGCCATATTTGAAAAACAAAAAAGAAAAATTACACATAATAGTTATATAAAATACAAATATAAAATATATTATAGGTAAGTATGGAAATATACTTTAAAACTTAGTTGATAATGTATAGGCAAACTTTGAAAGTAAGGAAAGTTCAAACGAAGTTCTGCTTTGAATTTGGAACACCTCTCGTATCGTCAAAGTGGGAAATAATTGCTCCAAACATAATACTCGAGAAAATATATTTATGTACATTGATGTAGGCCTAACATGCGTGCCACGACATTATCTCGCAAAGACAAATCCACCAATTGCAACCCAACCTGAAATATCGCTCGCTCTTTCATCGCAACGCAACGAAAGAGAAACGAAGATTTCCAGTTCGCCACTATTGGTTGATTTATTTTCATGAGATAAAAATGTCGTAGGTCACTAAGATTTTATACTATTAGATATGTTACACTAGCGCGTCGAAACTAAGGTGTTCAAATGGTTGGTGAAAAATGGTGCCTAATTGAGTCATTTAGTCTTAGGTATTATTCGTTTAAAACAACAAAAGTTATTTTAAACGAATAATACCTTGATATTGTATACAATGTGTTACCGTGTGTGATCAGAGCAGTGTAAAAACTATATATACATAAATATATAATGTAAGTAAACACAAAATTATGCACGTGTTAGCTCAGTGGAGTAGTTAAATTCAGATCACTTTTTGCGATGATTTTGTTGGCTAACATATCTAAAAGTATAAAATCGTTGATGAATCAAATGTTACGCCTCATTTAAATTATAAATAAATTACCTTAAATAAAGAAAAGCTTTATAATTAAGGTAATGATAAGGTAACAGTTACCGAGCAAGCAGACGGTGCAGAATGAGCTCCACAAGTCCCTCCCGCTGTGGCCGCTGCTAACGCACTGCTTCCTGGTACCTGAGAATTAAGAAAAATATTAAAATAAAGTACAAAAGTCATCGTAAGTTAATGAAATTGGGGAAATACTAATAATTTATCAAATATTAACACTTAAACACATTTAAGAACCATATGAAATCATCGAACAGGACAATAATTGTCTTTTAAACACTGCAAAATCAGTGAAACTGGGTTGAATGACAATAAGATCCGTATTAGAAATTACTTTCACGTATACGTTTTAAAAGATGAGATCAGTTTTATATTCTAAAGATGTAGGAAAATTTATTACTTTAAATAAGGTGTAGGTGTAGGTAGTAAATTTATTTAGTAAGGTGCCTAAAAATTAATGATAGTTTGGTCAGGAGTTTTTAACTACTCGTATTACTTTTTTAACAAGCTAAAATTATCACAACCCTCTGCTGCAAGTTAAATTATTGGTATGACTTTTACTGTTTCAGATTAATTACCTACTGATAGCGTTCTATGTAAATTGTAAAGTCAGGAAATATTGTAAATATTAGATAGGGTTCCAAGCATTGAAAGTATTTGGCTTCCTAAATATAATACTATGAGTAATTACAATTATATAAGGGGTTATTGTTTATTCATAAAATTATAATTAATATCAAGACAAGAAAATTACACAGGGGAATTATTAGTATCTACAAAAGCAATTACTGTTAGTATGATGAGGTCGGTTTTTAATAGGAATATTTACGTTCAACGTTTAGTAAAAGATTCACAAAAGAAACGTTACGTATTACAAGAAGTATAGCAATTACAGTTAGAGTAAAAACACACCATCAATGTATCCTATGGCGTAGAATTTGAAGAACGCGCTTCAACCTGTCAAAATTTCGATTGATAATGGAGTGCACAAAATCATACAATATGTGATGAAAAATAAATTTCATCAAATCGATACAAAATGCATGAATGAATTCACAATTCAATTTGAGTTTTAATTCATCATAATAAGACTCAGAGTCGTCTTAAAATTTTCTACTGTTTTGGATGCAAAATAGTAGTAAATAAGTACCTTTAATTGCTCTTGTTTGTAATCTGGCTGGTAGGGTAGTAACATCCGGATTTTCCCCCATCTATTGAAGAATAGAGCGATGGCGCCGATCCAGACTATCAGCACTAGAACAACTATTCCAATCTCCACACCTCGTATCTGTTGAACATGATTTGCTATATCGGCATTTTCTAGGCAAGCGCGCTCCAACCTAGACTTCATGATTGCATTCCACCAGGCATGATTCAAGCGCAAGTGTTATCGACTCGACGCAACGACTTGCGTTACGGACAGCTTCAGTGTCCTCGTGGCGTTCGAGCCGTCCATATCTCTTGTTGTGTAATTCTTTATGGGTTACTTGAGATAGGCGGAGATAGGCGGGGAGAGTGACTTGAGTGGATAAGGGGGGAACACATCGTTCTCAAGCGCGTGACTCCACTCAAGGTCATTCTCTGCCATTCTAGGGTCTTATTTTGGTGACAATTTGATTTGTTAATTAAGTTGTCCTGACAAGTATTGTGAATCATAACCTTTATTCGACATTAGTTTTCTTATTTTTGGAATCACCGTTGAGTCCTATAATACAAGTCTATTATGAATAAAAAAATTGAAATAAATTGAGTTGACTAAATGAAGAAATTTTGGCGCAGTTACGAATTGTTTGCGTTTGGTATTTTCAGGATGGTTCAACTTCAATGGTAGCTTTTGATCGTGGCTTCCAGAAACACGTGCAAGCAATATACCTAGTATTTGGGCGCGATGCCGCGTAGATTAGTAGTGCATTTTTTTACTATTTTCCGAGAAAAACAACCGAATCTAACAAAACTTTTTCATAGCGAAGTTTGACTTTTCTTTTATATGGACAACGTTTTCCTCAGACAAATAGCAAAGAAAAAATTAATCACTTCTCCTATTAAATTTCCGCAAAATAACGCCTGGTTATATTTTTATAATTGTACTTAAAAGTGCGAACAAAACAACGATTACTGTAGTTCTATCTTCAACTTGTTTATACTACAACAAAAATTTTAATAATGATATGATGATCTTAGAAAGTAGGTATATCAGTCATATTATCTTCTAAACATTATGGTTACTAACTATCCACTTCCCCTCTAATTAATTAATTTATTTATTATTTTATTTATATATAAATATAATTTTTTTTTAGTTAGTTGTGGGTAGGTAGGTAGGTGGAACAGTCCAACGGAGATCGAACCTTTGGCTGATGAAGTAATTAACAATGTTCAATTCTCAAATTTCCAATATTATTTCCAATTTTTTTTTTTATACACACGATTGCAGTGTGTTCAACTATATACACTTCGCCGGTGATATTTGCATGCAAATGTGCGGATGTAGCAGAAACCGAATCAACCTGTAGAGAACAGATACGATATCCAATATTGCGAGGCAAATACTGCAAAAACACACGCAGTATACCTTTTCCAATGATTGAATTTATTGACTTACGGAAAAATAAAAACTAAAATCTAGGGTTATGGTTTGGTACTGAAAACAACCACAACGAAAATGACTTTTTTTAGGCCTCAACATAAAAAAAAAACTTCGAAGTCTCTGACTGTAGCATGGTGGCTTTTAAATGAATGGAGCTGTTTTTGTCGTGATCGATTATTAGCTAGCTATAGCTGACTTCATGACTGTCAGGTTTCTCTTTTTTTACCTTGTAGAAATAAGGCTCTTAAGAATTCTAGATGCAAGCTGCTCGAGATAATGGTATTTGATAACTTTTTACAAGAGGCTTATGTCCAGCAATGGAAGTCCATCGGATGATGATGACGATGAAGGCTCATGATACTGATCTTTGCTACCAAGCAGCATCGTTGTTTCGGTAATTTAGTGATACAAGAAATATCATACGTAAGCCTATATATATAGGAATAATCCGATGGAAAGATGAAACAACTTCGGTGGTTTTATTTTTTGAAAGCAATCGATTTAGTGAATATTAAAGCTGGTTATCCTGTCCTCGCATCATTACAACAAAAATATGTACTCGGTACGTCTTTTATTGTTGTGTAGTAAATGTGCCCAAAAGAAAATTTATTGCCGGCGAAGCAAATATTTTAAGTGAGTCGAAGATTTTTTCGTGGAAACTATAATATTTGGTATTTTTTCGAGCGCGCGTGGAATCAAAGGAAAATATTTGAACATGGATTTTCTTTGGCAAAAATCACATTTTTCGTGAGCGCTACTAACATATCAGAGTTTTTTTTTATTATCATAAATTCAGGCAACGGATTCACGTACGTGCACCTTTTTGCAGAGTTTTACAAAATGATTCTCTCTTAGATTTAGCACATTTTACTTGTAAAGGTATTTTTACCAGCTGCAGAAGATGTCCATCGGCCTCAGACCAATAATATATAGGAGCCTGCCTCACTCGACGTTATCTCTCTGACAAAGATCAAGAATCAACGATCTATCGCGTTTCAATAAAAAAAATTCTATAGAATCGATTTTTGTGTAGTTAAATGGCATAAAAATGGTCAACAACTTCTAGTTTACTAAAAAATGTAGTTCATTTATAAGTATTTTTAAATTGTAAGTGTAATGTATATTCTGTGGATAGTTAAGTGTAAAAATTATACGTGTGTGTATTGCGAATCAAATTTATAGCAGCGTGTAGTGTAAGGACACAAATATATTTATTGGTGTTAAATATTTTCCATGTGTGTTTACCTCGTCCACCTCAAAAAATTACAGACAATTATTTTGTTAGTGAATTTAAGTGCGATACAAGTTCATATGTAATTGGTCTGAGCCATCGGCTGATGATGAAAAGAGTGAGAGTTTGAGATTGCCACGTATTTTATAAGCCCTGCAAGGTATCCACTGTTGAAGTTAAAATCTACCACGGGTTACCATGTAAGTATGAGAATGTTGAAAAAAAACTCACACACGACGGATAGGCTGTACAATGTACATACATACATTAGTCTGAAAAACATGTAGGTGGTGAACCGATCAATAAAGTATGAAATAATTTATTGTGTGGGTGAAACTAATTCATGGCAGAACACACCCACTACAATGTTATACGACCATATTATCTAGAAACTTTCACAGTGTAAATTACTGTGACTATACGTAATTTATAAATGACCACACCAGAGTTTTTCATCATGTGGGACTGAAAATTAACACAAATCATATTGTGTAATGCTCATGTACCGCTCTACCCAGCTACTCGTATTGTTGAGGTCTTTGCACTTGAAGTTGTAGAAGAGTATAGTCCAGTTAGGTAGGTCCAATTTCGAGAAAGAGATAAGACCTTTGAATCCAGCTCGCCTGGGCAGCATTCGGAAAACTTCGCGACACCTTTACATCCAAAATTACTCAATGTCTGAAGACAAAAGTCTTCGAACAGTGTGTGTTGCCGGTGATGACCTTCGGATCTAAGACCTGTTCGCTAACTATGGGTCTCTTAAGAAGGCTCAAAGTCACTCTGCTGGCGCTGAAGTAAGTTACGCTTGGAATTTCTCTACGAGATCGAATCAGAAATGAGGAGATCCGCTGAAGAACCAAGCTGACATAACTCAGCGAGTCGCAAAGCTCAAAAGGCAATGGGCATCAATGACAAGGCACATAGCTCGAACAGCCGATGTACGTTGGGGACATGCAAGAGCCTATGTTCAGCAGCTAACGTCCACCGGCTGTTAATGTTGATGATGACACAAATGTTTACAATTCGGAAAAGTTAATTATTTCTATACATTTTTTTTTTTACATTTGTTGTAACCGGAATAGTTTAACGAGTCACAAAGCTGAAGTTACAAAGGACGTGGCAAATTAAACAGCTAAACGATTAACGTTGGTGTCCCCAGGTGCTGGAATAGTGACCCCGCATTGGAAACCTTTGAAGTATCCCCCAGTAGATGGACCATTGACATCAAGTGAGTTGCTGGCTCAAAACCGAGGTGCATAACATTAAAAATTCATTCATTCATTGTTAAACTTATCCATTTATTTACTTTATTATAAGAATATAGAATAGAAGCAGGCGTTACTTTGAGGAATTTAATTCGAAATAGCGAATATGATAATAATTCTTTTGTAACATAACACTGTACTGTCAAAATCTTCCGAAGATGCTCCAGTTTCAGAGTAAAATTCTCTATGTCATATCAGGGTGACGATCTTGTATTGATTCATCGCAGATAATATAGCAAAACGAATCAATTACTCCTTAATTTAGTTTGTTTTGACCTTGTGCCAACTGCCTCGTTGATCCAGCCTGTATGGATTCGAATCACGAGGTCCTGAGTTCGAATTCTGGGTAGGTCTATATGCGATATGTTCACTGAGTTACCTTTTTCTAAGAAATTCTTAGTTAAAATTTAAAAAATTCAGTCTGGATTTGGGAAGTTGGTGGTATTATATCCCCGGAGAGCATGTTAAGCAGATCACTGTCACTATCTTCAACATTCGATAAATTTAAAATTATCACCCTACTCCACCACCCAGCTCGCCAACCCACATTGGAGCAAGGTGGGTTTAAGCTCCATATTCCCTCTCCTATAAGGAGGGGAATATGAAGCTCAAGCCTCTCAAAATAGGGTGATAATGGTGATCTCGAACCATATTAGGGAAAACTTGAACGAGGTCTTGTAAGACGAGTAATCCAGTGTTTGTACTAACAAACAAGCAACTCTTTGACACAGACGTTAAAGACATGAAGCAAACATCGAAGTGCTAAGGTAAACTCTGGGTGAGGGTAAGTATTATTTTTACCGTTGGAAATGTGGGCGAAGGGTCGGGCGGGGTCACGGTGGAACGGGGTGCTCCCAACCCCCCGTCCTGCTGCGGCGACGTCCGTGGGGGCTCTGCACAGAGACGATACGGGCGTTAGTGGTTGAGTTAGTGAGTTTAGTAGTTAGAGCTTACTAGTGAGTTGTAGGCAAACTTATCTCACGCAACGATGGATAGATAGTCAGTGACATGCCTCATTTTATGAAGGCTGATTGTCAGCCAGTGGAAGTCCGTGATAGCCCAGTGGATATGACCTGTGCCTCCGATTCCGGAGGGTGTTGGTTCGAATCCGGTCCGGGGCATGCACCTCCAACTTTTTAGTTGTGTGCATTTTAAGAAATTAAATATCACGTGTCTCAATCGGTGAAGGAAAACATCGTGAGGAAACCTGCATACCAGAGAATTACCTTAATTCTCTGCGTGTGTGAAGTCTGCCAATCCGCATTGGGCCAGCGTGGTGGACTATTGGCCTAACCCCTCTCTAAAAAAAATCTGTAGTATAGAAAAATCTATACTAATAGTATAAAGCTGAAAAGTTTGTTAGTTTGTTTGTTTGATTGAACGCGCTAACCAACCCATATTCGGCTCACTGCTGAGCTCGAGTCTCCTCTCAGAATGAGAGGGGTTAGGCCATGTCCACCACGCTAGCCCAATGCGGATTGGCAGACTTATTCATTGATTAAAATGTAAAGATAGATAAAGCCGTGTTTTAACATGGATAGTTGGAATTATTTGTATTACTTTGTATGAAAACATAAAAAACTTTTGTTTTTTTTTTTTAGTTAATAAAGTATTAGTTATGCAGTTCGGTTCCTATATGTAGTCTCTTCAACGACTTTAATTATGGGAAATATCCCTGTATATTAGCATGACGGAACATAAAGCTAGAAAATGTATTTTGTATTGGATGTACATACTATAGATGCAAAAATGCCCTGCCTACCCTGACGACTCATTACGAACCTGTACTGCTATAGGAATTTGCCACTTTGTACCCATAGTGCGTACCCTAATTAAATTCCCTGTGCACGCCACTGATTGTATATAATTCTTCTTCAAATCTTTCATTTGCCCATACAGAATTTGAAAAAGAAAATTTCATAAAACGCGCGTTGAAATCGAATTTCTCGTAGACGTTAGCAAATGCCAAGGCCAATTTAGATGTCGCGCGTAGCACCGGTATCACACTTACGAAGCGAGTAAGTAATTGTGTACCTATTCACATGAATCCAGAATGAGCTGGATTCTTTACAGTGAATTGGAATAGACTGCGATAGAAACTCAGTTTAAAAAGAATCTAGCCCTTAGCATCGAGAAACACTTCGCTAGAGAGTTTTGAAGTTCGATCTCTAACGGTGTTTTTCGAAACGTTGCCGCGAAGCCATGATTTTGCATATTATTCACTAGTAGACGCCCCGCAGTTTTACCCTAGTAGTTTCAATTCCCGTGAGAATACGGGGATTAAATATAGCCTATGACGTTCATCGATGCAGTGGCTTTCTATTGATAAAAGAATTTTCGAAATCGGTACAGTAGATCTAGAGATTACTATCTTCAACCTCACAAACTGTACCTCTTTATAATATTAGTGGGTAAAATATATAAAAATAATAAGTTTTTATACTTAAAACCTGCTACCTTCCAAAGCCTGTCTAATCTTCATAACTGGTCACCGTACTTACCAATGGTAGGAACATAATTATGTAAGTAAACAGTTGCAATATTCCTAAAATCTAGTATGTCTGGTTATAGCAGGCTCTAAATTATAGACAGCAGTGGCGTGCATAATTATATACCACCAGTAACACTAGGACTTTTCCATACCGGGATCGCGAGCGCCGCACAATTATTTCGTCTCGCGAAGGATAGAGACGAGTTCAAGAATCTGACTGCCAACCTTCGCTAGTCGGAGAGGCACCTTAAGAAGAAGAAGTAACACTAGGAGGAATCGAGCTTCGGAGGGTGTCGGAGTTCAAATACCTCGGCCATATTGTTACTGAGGATTTGAACGATGACCTTGACATGGAGAGGGAATGGAGAGCTATTGCTGTCAGATGCAATATGTTGGCTCGCATCTTCGCACGCTGTGCACGCACAAAATAACATTGTTGAAGGCGTTCTGCCAGACGTTATACACATGCAGCCTGTGGGTCAACTATACGCAGAAGACATACAATGCACTCCGAGTGCAATATAATAACGCCTTTAGAACGATGTTGGAGCTCCCGCGGTACTGTAGTGCATCAGCTATGTTTGCGTATGGAAGAACAGACAGCTTTTCTACAGTCGTACGCAAACGAATTACATCGCTGTTGAGCAGGGTAAGGGGGAGCACTAACACCTTCTTGAAGGTAGTTGTTGACAATTTCAACTGCCCCATATTGAGGCACTGGGTACACACTCATATATGTGCATCAGTAAGGCGAGGCAGATATTTAAATTAATTTTAGCTATAGTATTAGTATTAGTATTTTGTATTTCGCACTAACATAGATAATAAGCTAATAACTACTAACACTATATGGGTCAATGGCCTGAAATAAACAGATTTTATTTTATTTATTTATTTTTATAAGGTTTTTAACTAGAGTATGCACTATAAGTAAAACTTGGAAAATTCCTTGCTCAATGTATTTTGTGGTCCAAATTAGGTTTGTATTGAGTCCTTAGGGTAGGTAGTGCATTTTTACATCTACGGAGTGCACGCAATAGACAGTCCAGAATTATAGATCATATCCATACAACGTGACGATACGGTGAGTGGCTAGTGTTATATTAACATAATTTCTAAAAATAAACTTCTGTATTCGACAAATATGTGTGTGTGTCATCATTGTCATTTGCAACCCAAATTCGGCTCACTGTTTCCTCTCAGTATGAGAGTGGTTAGGCCAATAGTCCACTTCGCTGGCCCAATGCGGATTGACAGTTCACACACATAGAGAATTAAGAAAATTCTCAGGTATGCAGAATCTCGGGATGTTTTCCTTCACCGTTTGAGACACGTATTTAATTTCTTAAAATGCATATAACTGAAAAGTTGGAAGTGCATGTCCCGGACCGGATTCAAACCTATACCCTCCAAATTGAAGGCAGAGGTCATATCCACTGGGCTATCATGCTCCCTCTGTATGCCTCTGTATGTGTGTACGTACTAGTAAAACTATATTTCTCTACGCCATTTTCTCACACAATGATTCACTGTAGATGAAGTTTCCGTTCATCATCATCATTATTAGCCGATGGACGTCCACTGTTGGACATAGGCCTCTTGCATGGACTTCCAAACAAAACGGTCTCGAGCCGCCAGCATCCAGCGGCTCCCTGCAACCCGCTTGATGTCTTCGGTCCACCTAGTGGGGGGTTGACCAACACTGCGCTTTCCGGTGCTGGGTCGCTATTCCAGCACCTTAGGACCCCAACGTCCATCGGCTCTTCGAACTATGTGGCCCGCCCATTGCCACTTCAACTAGTTACTTTCTGTTATTTTATATAATATAGGTACATATATATTTTTCAGAGAAGGTTTTACGTGGCGCGGTTTTTCTTATACCATAATACACAATCAACTACATAGTATATTCTAAAGATTTTTAAGTTTTGATGCTTTTAAGATTAAGCGTGTTTAATTCAATAATGCATATAACTAAGAGAATTTGCACCGTCTCGTAGAACACCGACATGAATATTCATGTAAATGGTAAACAAGGTTTGTTGTCTAACCTGGAGAGTCAGTAATAAGTCAAATCTGGAAGAGAATAATAAAATAATGATATTTATTTCGTACCAAAACTGTACACGTAATAAGCAAAATGTTACGGAATTTTTGCTCAACATGCCTTCGTAAATCTGAAAATTTCTTTCTTCTGTAGGTTTTTTTCTTAATTTGTCCAGGTCTGGCTGGTGGGTGGCTTCGGTCGTGGCTAGTTACCACCCTACCGGCAAAGGCGTACCGTCAAGCGATTTAGCGTTCCGTATAGAAACCGAAAGGGGTGTGGATTTTCATCCTCCTCCTAACAAGTTAGCCCGCTTCCATCTTAGACTACATCATCACTTACCATCAGGTGAGATTGTAGTCAAGGGCTAACTTGTAAAGAATAAAAAAAAATAAAAAAAAGGTTAGTCCGGTTAGTTAGTTAGGTTACAAGTTAGCCCGCTTCCAGTTTAGATTGCATCATCACTTTACATCAGTTGAGATTGTAGTCAAGGGCTGACTTAACTAAAATTAAAAAACTAAAAAACACCTTCAAACTCTTTCATTTGACAGCCATATCATGGGGGTGCATTTCAAATTGCCTGTCCGCCATTTTAGACGTGCGCCATATTGGATTTAAGTCACGTGACTATTTTCGTTTTCCTGACAGCAAACAAACCCTTTAATTTGATATCCATATCATGAGGGTGAACTTCAAACAGCCAGTCCGCTACCTTGGGGAGGCCGCCATATTGGATTTGCAATGACGTTTCTTAGCTAGTCATATATTTTGATCAGAACTCAGAGCGTGTGCAAAATTTCATCCTAATCGAAGACCGGAAAGTGGGTCTAATTAAGATTCCAAGATTTTCTTACATACATTTTTTTTACATTACATTAGTTAAAAGTGAAGCTAATAAAAGCGAGTTAAAAAGGTACCATCCAAGGTATACTGATGACTGCTCTGATTAGATGAGATGGAGCAGTTGACGCAGTTGGTAATGCTGCGATTTTTATTCGTTCGATGCCACGTTCGGATAACTTTAGGATTATTTATTTTCTAAATAGATTTGGTCCTGTCTGCCTTAATGTATTAAGAGAGGGTATTTAGACATTCAACCGCTGCGGGCAGGTAGGAGGTGACATAGCTCAGAGTCGCGAAGCTGAAGTGCACCTTACAAAAAAAAACTAAATTGAAATCACTTCCTCCGTTCGGAAGCTAAAGCACCATAGACAGACACGTCAAACTTATCGTCGTCGTTATCAACCCATATACGGCTCACTGCTGAGCTCGAGTCTCCTCTCAGAAAGAGAGGGGTTATGCCTATAGTCCACCACGCTGGCCCAATGCGGATTGGCAGACTTCACACACGCAGAGAATTAAGAAATTCGCTGGCGTGCAGGTTTCCTCACGATGTTTTCCTTCACCGTTTGAGACACGTGCTATTCAATTTCTTAAAATGCACACAACTGAAAAGTTGGAGGTGCATGCCCCGGATCGGATTCGAACCCACACCCTCCGGTATTGGAGGCAGTGGTCATATCCACTGGGCTATCACGTCAAACTTATAACACCCCTCTGTTTGCGTCGGTTGTTAAAAAATTTAAAATAAGAATGATATGATACCCGTTTGCACTTTCATAGCGGTAAAAGCAACATGACGGGGTAGTTTCATAAAGACCGCGGCACTTAAAAATGTTCTCATCATCTAACATTGCGCCTAGCGGCATGCGGCGCTAAATTTATAGCTTGGCACTGTTCCAGTCAGTTCATCTACCGCATATGATCTTCCGGATGCACTCTTGACGTAACAAAAGCGGTGTTATTATCGCCAGCCATTTTGGTCTTCAGAACTAGTCCGCGGAAATTTATATTTCTCGATGAAATAGATTTTCTTGTAAAATTATAAAATTGCATTTTTCAACTACGTGGAAAGTTTAAAACATGGATTTATATTTATCTACTACTTTTAATCAAGTGATTACCACAAACCTGGGTCTATAGTCAAGTTACATGATTATCTATTATCTTTTTAAAAGCGGTAACGCTTCGAAACAAAAAAAAAATATATGGGAATTATTTATAGGGCTGTTATATTGATAACGAATATCGTCCTCATACATACATACATTTTTATCGAAGCTTTAGAGTTGTAGAACGAGAATTGATGTATAACTTAGCTACAGACCCTGCTTCGCTTCTATAATAGGTACATTAAATCTTTATCGAATCAATCTTAGTTTCATAAATGCGAATGTGAGTTTGATTGTTTGTTACGGTTTTACAGCTAAATCAATAAAACCTATTTAAAAAATTATTTCACTAATGGAAAGCTACTTTATCGGCACGTGACAAAGGCTATTCTTTTTCCCATTCGAATCACGGGGTTTCCTGTTCACTAGTACTTATACATTTATAGAAAAAGAGACACATGTTCTTCTACGCATTCATAGACTATTCATACAAATGTAAACTAAAATGTGAGATACATCTTCTTAATCGTTCTCTCTTTGCAGAGTGGTCGTGGTTGCAGCGATGAGCGACGAGTTATGTGCAATGCTCCATTTGGCGATCCAATCCAATCCACAAATGGCGATTGGCTGCGTTATGAGAACACTCCAAAATGGATGATTGTATAGCAGCCTTGACTAAATCCATCCAGCGGTTAGCGGGTGAGGGTAGAAGGGTGCTTACCATCATAACCCTACTGTTATCCTCACCAGCACGCGTCGACTGACGATAGTAACTGACAGACAATTGACTACTGTGATGCTCCCTGCTAGACCACCGACGAGGCTCTGGCGACCGATTATATGCAGATCAGCCATACACCTGATCAGACAACTCAACAGAAGAGACCGTAATGACCTTGGGTTAACAAAATGAACCTTAAAAGAAGAAGGCAACGGGAAGCCACTGCAACGATTTTATTCCCATAAGAGTTGCAAATATGGAGATACATTTTTTTTCAATTACAAGTAACTAAACACTGTGATGAGCGTCGTGATAGCCCAGTGGATGTGACCTCTGCCTCAGATTCCGGAGGGTGTGGGTTCGAATCCGGTCCGGGGTATGCACCTCCTACTTTTCAGTCCTGTGCATTTTAAGAAATTAAATATCACGTGTCTTGAACGGTGAAGGAAAACATCGTTAGGAAACCGTCATACCAGAGAATATTCTTAATTCTGTGCGTGTGTGAAGTCTGCCAATCCACATTGGGCCAGCGTGGTGGACTATTGGCCTAACCCCTCTCATTCTGACAGAGGAATCTAGTTCAGCAGTGAGCCGAATATGGGTTGATACAATGATGATAAACATACAAACACTGTAATATTTGTTACAAGTTTGACCTAGTGTTGTCCTTTCACCTACATTTAATGGTTGTAACGCATTGTCATTGTTAAAATGACATTAAAATTTCACAACTCACGTTCTAGTAATTACACCTGACTCATCGAGTCGCCCTCTAGGTACAAGTTTTAAAACATAATACAATAATATTACTATTTGTAACAAGGCCGCGAGACCTACATTGTATTACAAAATAGTATTTCAGATTTTTACAAGAGACTTTTATTATGTAGCCTCTATTAATTGATTATGAAACATAGATAAAACTCACGTGATATTAGTACGGAGTATGCCCGACTAATTTCGAACCCTTACGGGGCTCTTAGTCATGAGCTGGTTCTTGCATCGCGACACGATCCAAACTGTTTGTTTGGTAAGTTTGGATAGTGCCGCGATGCAAGAACCAGCTAAGATTTTTGTCTTCACAAGGCTACAACAACGATAAAATAAACATAAATAATTTACTTAGTGTCAACATTAAAGTTAATATTGTAAATTAAAATTAAAAAAGTGTGAACACACCCGTGAAAAGTTAGAGCCGTTTCAAACGTCCTACTAAATCGCAAATAATGTTAAAATGTACAAACTATTTAGTAAGAGCAATTAATCGTACGCCATTGCATGTTAAACGATATAATATTAACTATTCATTATTTTAATCATCAAAGCAATGTAGATGTTATCGCCACACCGCAGTATTTGACGATAAGATCCAAAATGAGGTTGAAAATTATACTGATATCTCAATCAATACTTAGTTAAAGAAATGATTTAAATTTTGTCGTGCCTAAATAATTTCGATTAAATTCGAAAAACTGATGAAACTTTTTTTTTCATAGAAAGAAAAATCAGACCTTTGTTTCTTTTTTTTATTGATTTTTAAATGTCTTTATTATATAATATATTATAACAGTGTTGTTAGACCAATAGACTTATAAATAATTCTTATTACTAACACGCTATGGTCATTTGTTTGTACAGGCTTACACAAATACCTTTATAAACATTTAGAATAATGGTAGGAAAAACAATTTGGACATAATTTACAAAGTAACAAACTATTATTAACTTGAGACATGTAAGGTACCAACCTACCTTGCAAGCACTTATGATAATACATGTATATGTTTTTTTATTGTATTCTTTAAAAGTTAACCCTTGACTACAATCCCACCTGAATCTACAACTACAATCTCAATTCTATTTGAAGTCAAAGTGTCAAATGCAAGCCCTTAGAGAGACACTTGTATCACCGAGGGTTTGGGTCTAAGAATAGAAGGGGAACGGATCATCTATCTAAGCTATCCTTTAACACTCTGACTCCCAATAGAAGGCTGGAAGTTGGAATCAATGAACTCTGTGGGTGCACGAAGTTTAGCCCTACATACGTTACAATCAAAAACCTCACATAATAATATTAGCATGGATTCGCAAAGCCAAAGATGTATCCAAACATGTAGGTACACCTAAAGACGTAAATACCAAATTAACTTATTCATTATGAAGACACACATTCGTGAATACAATTTATTAATTTGACACGCTCTGAATAATTCCACTTCCAAGTATTATAGCTACTTGACGACATGTTGATACAAAACAAGATGTCAAAGTGCCTCACATCGCTTACATGTGCCTTACATCGAAACTAGGGCATTGTACACACGAGCGCAGTCTATTTCCATGAGTGCCCCCCCCTGGGGACACAGACACGCATGCCGTGGCACGCAACAGGTGCACTATATTAAGTAGAGCTGTGTGTACATGTGACCTAATTTGTGAAGCGAAATTTAGATAAAAAAAAAATAGCGGACTCAAAAGTGATTACAAAAATAAGAAAACTAATGTCGAACAAAGGTTATGGATTGAAAACATTCGTGAGTACAACTTAATTAACAAATCAAATGATAGACAGAGAATGATTTCTTGATTGGAGTCACGCACTTGTGAACGATGTGTGTAGGGTTAAAGGTGCATTTGACAGATATCTTACACTCCCCTTTTCCACTCAAGTCACTCTGCCCGCCTATCCCAAGCAACCCATAGAGAATTACACAACAAGAGATGTGGACGGCTCAAGGCCACGAGCACGCTAAAGCCGTCCGTACCGCAAGTCTTTGTAACGCGGCGATAACAAACTTTGTTTCATTTTGGTATTCTCTACAAGGAACTAATGAATCCCAGCGGCAAGGCGAACTACAAATACTCAAAAACGGACCATATAAAAACGTCTACTGTGATAAAATAAAATAATTTTAATTATCTAATGAGATTTTTATCTCGAGGATAATTAGGAATAATAAAAAATTAATTTAAAAAGGAATTTAGTTTAGATATTTTTTTTCATTTTATCATATGTTTTACTGTTGCTCGTAACTTTATCTGCGTTAGGTTATATAGCACCATTCACAAAGCTGTTTATTTAAATTAGTTTTCTAATGAATTTTATTTAGAAAAATAAGGCTTTGAAAATTAAAGCCATGTGTGAACACAAAAAATAATTTTGGAACCCATAGTTTTTTAATTTATTAATATATTTTTAACACAGTTACACTGTGTAATGTTTTTAAAGCTTTAGATTAATATATTACGAGTATGATGATGATTCTTTTTTGTTCTTTACATCACATTCACATTTAGCCCTTGACTACGATCTCACCAGTTAATAATTGATGATGCAATCTAAGATGGAAGCGGGCTAACTTGTTAGGGGTAGGATGAAATCCACACCCCTTTCGGTTTCCACATGACATGGTATTGAAATGCTAAATCATACGTCTTTGCCGGCACGTGATAACTAGCCACGGCTAAAGCCTCCCACAGCCAGACCTGGACCAATTAAAAAAACCTCAATCGAACCCAGGACCTTCTTCTTGATTATGATGATTAATACAATTTCAATGTCATCTACCTGAATTCGATGACCTACCAAACATTTGATAACAAAAAACTACTTTGTGAGTTTATTCAGTAGGGTCGGCGGTATGTTCCCATCTTAAATTGTTAAAGTACCAAACATTCGTGAAAAGTTTTTATTGAGTCCTCTGTCGGAACATTCTTGTAAACGAACTTCCAAGAATGATTAATGCGTTGGCGAAATACGTTTTCATATCTTGAGACTGTGAAATGGAACGGAAAACGTACGGGCGCAGAGTGAGGGGTAATAATGGAACTGAATACTGAAGTTTTGATGACGAGTTTTAGCTTTTAATACGCTGGGTGCTAATGTGGGAACGTATGTTATAAAACTGGTAAATTATAAACTTATTTATATTTAATTAACTGCCTCATTGGTGCCGTGGTTAGTCTAGTTCAGCGACGGACAACGAGGTCCAGCCCCTGCTGCTGCTGTTGGCCTATTCACTATTTTGGTCTTTAATTATCAACCTACTACCTGACGCCGCGTGGTTTCACGTATAGCCTATAGCCTTCCTTGATAAATGGGCTATCTAACACTGAAAGAATTTTTCAAATTGGACCAGTAGTTCCTGAGATTAGCGCGTTCAACCAAACAAACTCTTCAGCTCTATAATATTAGTATAGATTAAAATAAACAACTAATCAATTGAGACAAATGTCATCTACATATTGTATGATAAAATTCAATATTCATTTATTTCAATTAGGCTTAGTTTACCAGCACTTTTGAAAAGTCAAGTTATGTCATATTTTATTTGAATCTAATGGTAATTGCAATATCCACCAGTAGACACCGCATGACACTTGTTTTATAGAGTCTAAATTTCGTAAGTATAGTATGTCAACTAGCTTATGTCAAATATAGTGAATCAGCCTGCTGGTCTATTAGGAAATAGCATCACAACACATTGTGTTTGTATGTTATCCATAAATGACGCGGGATGTCATTTCCAGTACAGTTGTTCTGCTTTCGGAAGTCATTTACACTTTGAATGGTACGTTACACAAAGCACATGGCTATGTGCCACGAATGTCTTGTATATTTAATAATCTCACTCATTCCAAAAATGAAACCACATGTGGCCTCAGGCGTTCCAGAAATGTTAGCCAGTTTTGAGACATTTACATAGCTTCCAAGCTGACTAGAGAGTTGTCGCTTTAAGTTAGAGAGTTTAATTTGGGAATTCAATATGAAGATTGCTTTTCTCAAAGTAAACGGATTCATGCTGAGTTCACAAGTATTCTGCGCAATGAGCGAGAAGCATAAAGCAAAAAATAATCTTAGTTTAGGAAAAATGGAATATCATACGGACCTTAGTGGGCATAGTTTACAGAAAGTCGAATACCACGCTAAACTTTGACGGCCTCCGTGGCGCAGTGGTTTGCGCGATGGATTTACAAGACGGAGGTCCTGGGTTCCATCCTCGGCTGGGACGATTGAGGTTTTCTTAATTGGCCCAGATGTGGCTGGTGGAAGGCTTCAGCCGTGGCTAGTTACCACCCGAATTAAAAAAATTCTCTGCTATGCAGGTTTCCTCACGATGTTTTTCCTTCACCGTTTGAAACAAGTGATATTTAATTTCTTATAATGCATAAAACTGAAAAGTTGGACGTCCATGCTCCGGGCCGTATTCGAATCTATGCCCTCCAAATCGAAAGTAGAAGTAATATCCACAAGGCTATCAAAGTTCATATGTAATTTAAGTAAAGTCTATTAATACGAAGCTAGGCTCTGAAATAAACCTTTTCACCTCTCAGTTCTAAAAAGGTACATGAGAATTTTCCCATAAAAAAAGATAACTACGCGTATGACACGTCTTGTATTACACCTCTGTACCTAAGAGAGCTCTTCAAGCTGTCCAGGCCATTAAAAACCTCAAGAGGGATATAATGGCCTGGGTCGGGCTATGAAATATTGAGATTTTCTTTCATCCAGGAAATTCTAAGAAAATCTCAGACCGTAGTTTCAATGTTAAGCAATGTTAAGCCCAAGTGCCTCAAAGAGCATATTAAAGCTGTCAATTTAATCAAATTTATTAAAAGTTACTAAATGATGTATTAAAATTGAAAGCCCACAAAGATCTTTATTATACGAGTAAGTATCCACTCGTATTTTTCACACGCACACTTTACTCTTTCCTTTTTTTTTTTGACGCCTTCCGTGGCGCAGTGGTATGCGCGGTGGATTTACAAGACTGAGGTCCTGGGTTCGATCCCCAGCTGGGCAGAATGAAATTTTGTTAATTTGTCCAGATCTGGCTGGTGGGAGGCTTCGGCCGTGGCTAGTTACCACCCTACCGGCAAAGACGTCCCGCAAGCGATTCAGCGTTCCGGTACGACGCCGTGTAGAAACCGAAAGGGGTGTCGATTTTCATCCTCCTCCTAACAAGTTAGCCCGCTTCCATCTTAGACTGCATCATCACTTACCATCAGGTGAGATTGTAGTCAAGGGCTAACTTGTAAAGAATAAAAAAAAAACTCTTTCCTTAGTATTTTGACCGTAAAACAGCTATACATTCTAGAGACAGAAAAAAATAAGCTTAGTTTAGATGTGTCAACGCATGTAGCGTCCCACATTAGAGTCAAATTTCCCAGGGAACCAGCGTTAATCCATCACGTCTTTTGCCATCATCCCGACTTACTACTGACGGCTCGATTAGCGCAGGAATCATTAAATTATTAAGAGTTGAATTCTAACATACAAACAATATAATAACTTACAACCTCAGACATTACAACAATATTTATTCAATAAGGAAACTCACCCCACAGATTCAGAGAACCTTATGCTAATACTCGAACCGCAGAAATTTGGGGGACCTGCCGATACCCAAATTGAATAGTGCTGAATAGTAAACAATGGCGCAGGTAAGGAATACGTTATGAAATCAGCTTAAATAGAATCGATATTCGCTGACTGAACAAATAAAACATAAGTTCCAATATTTGTTACAGATTTCTTATGTTTTAGGATTTTTTTTATTGAAATAAATGATGGACTTAGCATTTGACCCACCTGATTGTAGATGGAAACCCTAAAAACAGAGTAACTTATCAACACAACACAAAGTGTACAAGGGAATCAAACCTTCCAAAAACGAATAAATGTACATAATAAACACTAGCAGAAATCTATGTAATCTTTTAACCCCTATTTCACCCCATTCTATTTATATTATACATAACTAGCGGACGCCCGGGACTTCGTTCGCGTGGAATCCTTTTTTTTACAAATCCCACGGAAAGCATGGACTTTTCTGGGATGAGAAGTAGTCTGTGTGTTAATCTAGAGTGAAATCTATTTCCATTCCAAATTTCAGCCAAATCGCTTCAGTAGCCGCAGTGTAAAGAAGGAACAAACATATACACTTACACACTAACTTTTTTATATTAGTGTGATATTCATAGTCTCCCGTAGATATTCCCGTAGTCTCAAATTATGCTGAGTTTCATTTGAATTCATTCAGTAGTTTCAGCGTGATGCCGCGATAAACAAAATTACGGACAGACAGACGGACATACAAAAAATTAAAAAAATATATATATACTTTTGGTTAAAGTACCGATTGTTTATTGCTCTCCAACTAAAATTTTCAAAATATCTTTAATTTTTTACAAATTTATCTGTACACATTTTTGTACAGAATTTGACCGGTAACGGTTTTACTTTTTATGAATAAATATATAGATGTCTTGTTGATCAAGAATCATAAAATTTTCAAGAAATCATAAAAATTATAGATAATTAGGATTAAATTTTTTTTAGAATCTTTGTGTAAAACCTATAATTATAAGAATCCTTTCGACATCTTTCCCTTGAATATTGATAAGGATTTTTCTAAGCTACCTTTCAAAATATAATAAGTAAAAAAATAGTTGAGATTTCTAAATTAAGTAAGTAAAATAAGTAAAAGACATCATAACGAGTACTAAATTTTATTTATTGAGAAAGAACATAAGATGTTAAGTGGAACAAAGTTTATCACTTTAGAATAGAGATCGGTGTGGAGCTGAATTAGCACCATTACCTACAACCCACGGACCTCTAAATCCAATTACAAGACACTCTCTAATTCTCTAATACTAATTGGAATACGTACACTACATTTCGTAAGAGACACAAAAGATTTAGTTCTCTTATTGTCCTCCTTTAGGAAACTAAATCTCGAGAATAAAATAGATTATTCCGTTTGTTACGTTAAGTAAGAAACATTTATTTGATTACATCTTAATGTTTTACTTGATTAAATCTTCAATGGGTAATCTATTTTTACAACCACACTAATAAGAAACAATCGGACATATTAATTTAATTTCACTTCTAAAACTGAGATAAAAAATCGTCATCGTCAGGCTATTTTTAATGGCCCTCAGCTGGTTCACATAGACTGAAGAGCCGATGGACGTTAGGGTCTCAAGGTGCGATAGCGACCCCAATAGTAAGTGTCGACGGCCCGACGACATCAACCGGGTTACAGGATGCTGGCGTCTAGAGTCAGTGGTGTTTGAATGTCCACACAAGAGGCCTATGTCAAGAAGGGGACGTCCATCAAGCTGTCAATGATGATTATAATGATAATTCTCTCCTTTAAGGTGAGATAGCTGTCTCTCTGAAGCTTAGGCTTATCAAGTACCAATGCTGATTATGGGGCTTGGAGTCGTTGGACTCTGTAACAATCATTATTATATTGAGAGCCCGTGATTGTCCGACATACGTCATTATACAGGGTGTTGCGGAGATTTCCCATTACTTCAAGGTGTTGACAATTCCACTTATAGGAGCCGAACTGCATAAGAATTTTTTTTTAACTAAAAAAAACCTTTTTATGTTTCATAGCTCAGTGGATATTACTTCTGCCTTCGTTTCGGAGGATGTAGTTCGAATGAGGTCCGGGGCATGCAACTTCAACGTTTCAGTTATGTGCATTTTAAGAAATTAAATATCAGTTGTGTCAAACGGTGAAGGAAAAACGTCGTGAGGAAACCTGTATACCTGAAGTCTGCCAATCCGCATTGGGCCAGCGTTGTGGACTAAGGCCTAACCCCATTCTAAGAGGAGACTCGTGCTCAACAGTGCGCCGAATATGGGTTGTTAATGATGATTGACGAATATTGCATTAAATATTGTCAAGTTTGAGTATATACTAGTTTAGACTCGTTAGGCAAAAACTAAGTTTTTATTGAATTTTTAGTATTGAACTTCGTGATATATTTGAAGATAACTCGATAATGACTTGTAGATACTCTACGTGTAAACCTTGTTCGTAAATAACTTCAGCAAAATATTGAAGCTTTCGCAAAACTTCTACCTCGTGTTAGAAGTACGAATAAAACTTTATCTGTAAAATGTAAGTTGAATAGTACTTAAATATACAAATTGAAAAGTCGTAAGATTAACATATTTTTTTTTGTCGGGTTTTAAATAAAAATACTTACATATTTATCATTATCGGTCTATTTCAACCGCTCACTAAAGATAGAACCTTTCTACCTATGTCTGGTGGGCCGTGGCTAGTTCCCATCTAACCGGCAAAGACGTACCGCTAAGCGATTTAGCATTCCGGTACGATGTCGTGTAGAAACCGAAAGGGATGTGGATTTTCATTCGACTCCGAATATGTTAGCCCGCTTCCATTTTAGATTGCATCACCGCTTACCATCAGATGAGATTGTGGTCAAGGGCTAACTTGTGAAGAAAAGAAAAGAACCTCTCTTCCTATAGGAAAGGGATATGGATGGATAAGGGACCTATGTAGCGTAGCCCTATCCACCAGACTGCTATACTGCGAGAACTGTCTCATTGGACCATTAGTAGCTGGTCGGCGGTGTAGGTACGACCCCGTGCCTCGGAGGCCGTCGGTTCTGCCCCTGATGTTTCACCGGTCGTATCGAGTGAGGAAAAAGATCAATCTCCTGATTAATCTCACCATGAGATTGGCCGTGGCCAAAAAAGAAAAAAGCAATTCGGACAGGAGCATATAATGCGAGATTGGTTTAGAGTGATATTGTTTGACTCTTTTAACGATTACTTTATCAGATTGTAATGATAATGATCGAGACTGTCTACTTAATGTACTCTTCAAGGCACGTGTGTGTAACAACATCAACTTCCCAACTAAACGCTGAGAATTTCTCAGAAGAAGCCAGGCTATGAATTATTAAGCATTTCTTTCTTCCAAATTCAAATACGCGGTCCTTATTACTTGAACGAGGAACCTCGTACATATTTTAACGTAACAAACACAGATTAAAGAATTATAGGCAGATAGAACGGAACACGACGGTGTCGTAGCCGCTCCAGATACAAAATTCAAAAACGAATACATTCTCAAGTCAATACGACACGAAGCGTCGCATCAGTAATTTTCAATATTATTCAGAAATATGGCGCCTTATGTATTTATTTTTTTTTTAAACTGTTTACAAAAACTAAAGAAATAAGATGGATTATTTTTTAATTGGTAATTAATGATAATTATTTATATTTACGTCATTGTTGTTAGTGTTAAATTTTGAAATACAAAGTATGCAAAAGTAAGCGGATATCAAGAAGACGCGTGACGTTTGCTTTTCCATGGTTTTCACCGGTTTCACCACGCTGCTTGTAAAGACTCATTCTGGATCATCTTTATTCTGTGTTAACAAATTATTATACGCCCAGCAAGTTATATAATTCCATTTCAAAAACATCTTGTATTGTATTAGTTGTTTTGTTCAAACATAACTTTTTCAAGTTCTTTTGAAAACATGAATTCTTAGATTTAGCAGCTGGGATTAGGCGTTAGTCGCTTAACTAACAGGGGATATGCTAACAAAGTTATCTGAGACAGACCGAACTAAAACTCTTCTATTCCTATTTTCTATTCAATTTAAACAAACGTCTGTTTGTTTTAATTGAATAGAAAATAGGAATAGAAGAGGCTCTAAAACTGTCGGGAAACTACACTGTCCCTGAATTGATCTAGGCTATATTTTATACCCGTATTTAGATGGAAACGCGAACTACGCGTGAAACCGCGTGGCATCTGCTAGTTCATTTCCAAACAGTGAAATACACTGAAACACTCGTTTGGCAATAGGCGTCCACAGATCCGCATCAAATGGATTTTTATATTTTACGGTAGATAAAATCCGTTCAATGCGATCCGTACAATGCGGATCAGTGAACGCGCTTGTATGACATTCTATACAAAGAATACTAAAATCCGTTTGAAGCGATGCCTCCGATACGTACGATGCAGATCAGTGGACGCTTGCGTTTGACCGACATTCAAAAGCATCGACGTCAATTAAAAATGCACATCTGATGAGTAAAGCTCATGCAGCGCTAAACTTCATGTTGGCGTGGTTCCAGATAGTTCATCCACCGCACATAATCTTCCGCATACACTCGCGATGTGAAACGAGAGTGGTCTTGCTCTCATTGTGATCCCCTACTTAACTAATGGCGGTTCCGTGTATCATGAATTTTTTCGGTTATTTTTTTTTTTTAATTTCAAATATACTCCTAGTTATGAGTGAAGATATAGCTTTTACTTTTACTCGCTATGTATATTATTTTATTTTATTTTTTATATTTTTTTATAAAATATATTTATTTATTTACATCTATACTAATATTATAAAGCTGAAGAGTTTGTTTGTTTGATTGATCGCACTAATCTCAGGAACTACTGGTCCGATTTGAAAAATTCTTTTAGTGTTCGATAGCCCATATATGGAGGAAGGCTATATACGGAGACGGGAACCACGCGGGAGAAACCGCGCGGCGTCAGCTAGTCTTTTATAATATGACCAATATTCCAATTCCCTCCAATTAGTCGGGAAAGACTGTGCTAGAGTGGGTACGACAATAGACCAACGGGGCGGGGATCAGCCACAATATCCTACAAATTGCGTGGTACATTATGTATCTGACGCTCAGAAATTTTTCACCTGGTAATCCAATTAGCTACCAAAATCAAGAATTTTTGTGAATATGAGCGTTGAACGTTCGTTGAGCTTCTCATCAAGATGAAGCTACTCACAGAAAATTAACTTGATATCAATTGTATAAATGCTCCACGGATCCTGAGCTAGTATTAAGACAGACTAGTCTTTAAGCCCATGGGGCTCACAAGAAGGCTCAGAGCCACACAGCGGGCGATGGAACGAGCTATGTTAGAAGTATCTATCCGTGATCGAATCAGAAATGAGGAAATCCGCAGAAGAACCAAAGTCACCGACATAGCTCAATGAGTTGCGAAGCTGAAGTGGCAATGGGTGGGGCACATAGTTCGAAGAGCCGATGGACGTTGAGGTCCCAAAGTGCTGGAATGGCGTTCCCGCACTATCAAGCGCAGTGTTGGTCGACCCCCCACCAGGTGGACAGACGACATCAAGCGAGTCGCAGCGATTCGCTGGATGCAGGTGGCTCAGTATCGTGATATTTGGAAGTCTCTACATATGTCCTGCAGTGGATGTCCATCGGCTGATATGATATATGATGATGATGATGATAAGACTTTGAGCATATCCAATAACATTAACTGTTATTCGTCAATGCAGAGCATAGTGAATCCCTAACTTTAGTTATACAAAACAAATGATAAAGAATTTAACTCCTGTGTCAGTTGGTCGAAAATGTAATTTCACGTCAGGCTGATGGATTTTATTTTACCTGAAAGCAATTTCCAGGCAAAGAGCTTTCAATATCGTGTTGCGCTTTTAGCGCCATAGCGCCACTTGCTTTAAAATTCTTTTAGCAGTATGGTGGCATGCATCATAGAGACAAAATATGGGTCACAAAAATCTTTCGTGCAAAGGCCACGAGTGTATTTTCCGATTGCTGATGGATTGTATGTTTGTACATTTTTTAAAAAGGAAATGCGACTGTAATACCACACATAAATAATTATTATTTGAAGGATAATAACGTAAGTTAATAGCCCTAACATTAGAAATGAACATAATTTTGTCGTATATACTGATTATATAATAAACAATTAATTTAATTTTTTATTTATTGAGAAATACGTCACGGAATGGTGGCAAGAATATTAGCTGCATTTCCGTGCTGAAAAGCTGATCCTTTGCGCAAAAAATGAGACAGTCCTTATGGCATCAGACGAGGCAACAAGCGCAGTGAAATAACTCGAAGAATCAACTATATTTAAGCATAAGTTAGTATTTATATTTAATGATGCTTTTTATTAAACAAAAAATGCCCGATGAAATATTTCCGGCATATTTCTCGATGATTAGAAAGTTTTGTTGGATGTACGCTCAAAGAATATAAATACAAAATGTATATTTTTTTTTGTTATTAAAATTACAATAAGTATTTGCAATTACCTGTTATTAGTATCACTAAAAAATAATGTTTTGTAGAAAATAGTAGTCTAAGACAGAAATGACGTCAGGTGGCGTAACTTGTCTCCGTAAAGAGTGGGGAGTTAGAGAGGGGTAGTGATCGGTTGGCAGGAACGAGTAGCGATGTAAGGCGCTCGTCGCACGGTCGGTTTCAGTATGCTTGTGGCGTTCGAGCCGTCCACATCTTGTTTATCATTGTTGTGTAATTCTTTACGGGTTACTTGGGATAGGCGGGGAGAGTGACTTGAGTCTAAAAGGGGACTGTCAAAGATGTTTTTAACCCTAGACACAACGATCACAAGTTCGTGACTCCACTCAAGGTTCATTTTCTGTCATTCTAGGGTCTTATGTTGGGTACAGTTTGATTTGTTTTTGTAATCTACTTCTGAGTCTGCTAAAGAGTATAATATTCACATAGTATAAAACAATATCGCTTGCCGCCGTCTGTGCGCTTTGATCTTTTATAGTATGAAGATTTTGATGCGGTTCTCATCTATACTAATATTATAAAGCTGAAACGTTTAATTGTTTGTTTGATTGAACGCGCTAATCTTAGGAACTACTGGTTTGATTTGAAAAATTATTTCAGTGTTAGATAGCCCATTTATCGAGGCAGACTATAGGCTATATATTATTCCCATATTCCTACGGGAACGGGAACCACGCGGGTGAAACCGCGCGGCGTCAGCTAGTCATTAGATAGATACCTATACGTGTAGCCCAACATAGTTTTAGTTTTTTAGTAGTCTGTCATTTTATTTTTATTCTCATCGGGGTTAAGAAGTAGGGTTTACATGAGTTACAAGTTAAACAGACTAGGGAATAAAAGATACACTGTATTATAAACACAGACCGAGTACAGAGTATCTCCCGAGTGCGATTGGAGTGCTATGACCGACATCTAAAATTGGCCTCGACATTAACGAGCTATGTCGGCTTGAGAACACGATTCTACGCCACGTTTCGGCTGTTTTACCACGTCTCAGCAAAATGTGAAATATTTTATATTTTCATTATTCCAAGAAGAGATAATGAACAAAACTTTTTCGTATATTCAAAACTGCCTCGTTGGTACAGTGGTTAGATATATACAGAAGTGTACACAAGGAGTTTAACTAGGGTACGCACATTATGTATAATTTGGTTGCAAATTCCAAAATTTCTTCTCTAAGTCAGGTTCGTAATAACTCCTCAGGGTAGGCAGTGCATTTTTACATCTATGGAGTGCACGCCACTGGCTAAGTATACTATCATATGTTATCGCCGCGTTTGCCGCTTTTAAATTTACATGTTGTTAATAAATAGTGTAGGAAATAGTAGTCTGTGACAGTGACGTCGCTCGATCTAGTGGCTTCAGTGTGCTCGTGGCGTTCGAGCCGTCCACATCTCTTGTTGTGTAATTCTTTATGGGTTACTTGGGATAGGTGGAGAGAGTGACTTGAGTGGAAAAGGGGAGTGTTTGATATCAGTCAAAGGTACCTTTAACCCTACACACATCGTTCACAAGTACGTGACTCCACTCAAGGTCATTCTCTGCCATTCTAGAGTCTTATTTTGGTTACAGTTTGATTTGTTAATTAAGTTGTCCTGACAAGTGTTGTGAATCATAACCTTTGTTCGACATTAGTTTTCTTATATTTGTAATCACTTTTGAGTCCTATAATACATATTATTATCATATGATTCGAGTCTTTTCAGAATAAAATGATTGAAGTTAGTTATTTCTTCCTAGATACTCTTAGTTAAATACTGGTGCAGAGTACTTATATTTCGGTTTTTATACGTAAGTTCAGCTTGATTGAGATTTTTACCATTGCTTTCATATTTCATTCAGCAATGAAATTCTTGAGCCATACATTTTTGCATGCAAACTGTACACGAGGTTGCTTAAGTACACAGCAAGTCTTATATTCTAACTACGTTACAATACAGTTAGATGTAGTTCGTAAATGCTTTTAGAAACAATATTTTAAATTATACTTTCAGAAACGGAATAACTTGTTAAACATTAAGCGATGTGTTAATATTTTTTAAATAATTATATTGACTCGAGATTGCTACGAGTATGTACCTATTTGTATAACTGTATACAGAAAATTTTGCCTGGAAGTAAAACACATTCTTAAGTTTGTAGTAATTTTACTACCTGTACGTGACTTTTAAAAGTGCTTATAAGCCAAGTATTTCCTGAAAACAAGCAACAATTTTATCACCTTGGTGATAATAGAGATTACTGTCGAGAAAGAAACTTGCTTGCATTTGAAAACCTCTCATGTAATGTAATACAAAATAAAACAAAATTCCCACACATTTTTTTTTTAATTTTCGAAGCATTTCCAATTTTAGAAAGAGATCCGACGTGCCACATAGCTACAGGTCCTTGTATCTTATTTCAAACAAACGTATCTTAATTTGAGAGTAGTACAAAAAAAAGATTAGAAACAAAATACAGAAAAATGTCAAGCCAATTTGCAAAATTTGCTACTTTCTGATTAAAATAGAGTCAGTTTAGGCTTGCGTTAAATTAATCGCACACTTCGCCCGCTTTAGGTTATAGATTAGCATATTTTATTATTCATTATTCTGTTTCAGAGCCGTTCACGTGGAAATTGGGATAACCGCACGAGTGACGCTGATTACAAATTTGCGTCAAAAATAGTTTATCATAATGTAATGCTTAATTGATTAAAGTGCAAACAATTCAGGGCTTTACTTCGACATTATCCGCATATTTTAACTGCCCATGTCGGTTCTCCTAGTACGAAAGTGGATATGGAGCTTTGATTGAAAATTAAACTAGATTGAAAAATATTTTTTCATATTTTTTTGAGACGAAACTTTTAGTTTTTAAATATGTTTTTGACAATATTGGACAAAACGTCTGACGGTCATAATAGTCTATATTTCAACTGTTTCATGACGTCACTATAACAAATCCCTTACAAACGGAGTGTTTGACAAAAACATTGGATAACAATTAGTTTGACGTTTACAATTTCGTAACATTGTGACGTCACAAAATGGACGACAGCATTTTAGACGTTTGGAAAATTTGAAAAAGTACATGATTTTTAAATTCAGTTTTAAAAGAAATCCTTGACTTTTATTAATTAATATCGATATATTTCGACCCCTTATTCCATGTACAGTGTGAATTTAATATTTTTTTTATTAAATTTGATAGTCAACTACCCTATTGAAAAATGCATCATTATCAACCTATATTCGGCTCACTGCTGAGCTCTAGTCTCCTGTCCAGGGTTAGGCTAATAATCCGCCACGCTGGCCCAATGCGGATGTGCAGATTTCACACACACAGAGAATTAAGAAAATTCTCTGGTATGCAGGTTTCCTCACGATATTTTCCTTCACCGTTTGAGACACGTGATATTTAATTTCTTAAAATGCACACAACTGAAAAGTTGAAGATGCATGCATGGGTACGGTGACATTCGCCTGTATAACGTTCATAATACACACTACTATCATGAATCGCGGCAAACTTTCAAGAGATTGACATTTTGACTTTGAATAAGACTAACTCTTAAACTAAACCACATATTTTATAGTGGTCTATAGGAAAAGCGTATATTTGTATTTATTAAGTTAGATTATATTAGCAGAAGTTCACAAATGCAAGCATTTTTTTCTTTCTATACCTACTTTCTATACCTACTATTAGAGAGAAAGATAACTCTATGTGTTATCTTTCTCTCTAGCTAACTAGAACGAGATATAATCATCATCATCGTGCTCAATAGTGAGCTGAATATGATTTGTTAATGACAGGGTTAGGCCTTAGTCCACCACACTGGCCCAATGCGGATTAGCAGACTTCATATACGAAGATAATTAAGAACATTCTCATGTAAGAATGCAGGTTTCCTCACGATGATAATCCTCCACCATTTGAACATGAAAAGTTGGAGCAGCATGCCCCGTACTTCAAATCTACACCCTCCGAATCAAAGACAGAGGTTATATCCACTGGGCTATCACGTTTCTCTTAAATAATAAAAGAGAGAGATATAATCGCTAGAATAAAAAACGTCTCTTGCATTTTCAATCGTAATAACTTAGCCTATAAGAAGTGAACTTCAAAAACTGACTTAACAAAAAAATGGCTTTTACAGAATCAAAGGTCGTCCCTGAAAGAGTATAAAGGGGCATGTCACCGCAACGTTTCATCAATGCCGGCCGTCTAGATAGCTCGGCCACGTGAGCTAATGTCCCCCTTGCATGTCACCACTCACCACAGCCATTGTACGCTTGTATGCGACACGCGAAACAAAAGCGAAAGCGAATACACAAATACTCGAATACATGGTAGGGAGCCCAAAGATAAACCGCTAAAGCTAGCAGGGGAGCCCATGATGGTAAAATGATGATATACTCGAGCGTTTCGAATCTATTTGCTGGAGAAATCTTTAAAACAGTTTTTTTGTTATTGATTATTATTATCATCACTGAATAAAAAAACGCGCTTGTGGTTTGAGCAAAGACACAAGAGATATATCTTGCAACTTCCTCCTCCATTAGTTACACAGTACACACAAATCGTCAGAATTTCTAAATGCATAACTTGTTAGCTATAAACTAACCAACCTTACCCTTATTTGGCATGCTGGTTGAATGTATCTAAAGTTGGTTTTCTTTTGGTCGCTCTAAAGGATCACTCATCAACATTAAAGGCGAATCATATTAGTCGTAATTTTTTATATTTTATAATAAGTGAGCCCTTGACAGGTACTAACATGTAAGGTATCGTTTCTTATGTTCATCTGCCGTGCTTAAGTAAATCCAAAAATCCTCTCCCCGGCTCTCTTACTAACTCGGATACAAGAATACTCGAATGCCCAGTGGATAGCGTATGTCGGCACGGCTGTGGCATTGACATGCCTCTAACAATTACAGGGAAATCACCAGTACTGTCTGAGCGGCTATTAAATATTCAGCTAGATTATACACTACTGCTACGTGTGGTCTGAATGCATCATAATAAAGTTACATGTTTGATTCAATAAAAATGCAAACAGCATTAACATGATGCAGCTATTTTTAACACGCTTGTATTAGCTTCACTTATAACTATGTATGTAATAAAATTAAAAATGAAATTAATTTGATCCACTTCCCGGTCTTCGATTAGGATGAAGTTTTGCACACGCTCCGAGTTCTGATGACAATACATGACTAGCTAAGAAACGTCATTACAAATCCAATATGATGGCGAATATGGATGAAGATGGCGGACTGGCTATTTGAAATCTACCCCCATGATTTGGATATCAAATGAAAGGGTTTGCTGTCAAAAATACGGAAAAAATAGTAACGTAACGTAGTTAAATCCAATATTTGTAAGTAATTAGTGCGTGCTAAACGCGTATTTTTTAGTTTTTTAAACTATTAAAAGTCAACGCTACTCTTTATAAGGAAGTTTATATTTAGAAGTATCAGTTTTTCTATCGTCCAAGAAATCCTTAGTTCTTTTCAGCCCATATAGCAATTGGTGTGGTATTGACATTGTTGTTGTAAGATAGCCAGACATACTCGTGTCATATTTTATAAAGGCTTAAGGTTTATAAAATGTGATACGTAGGTAAGTACAGCAGCCAATTATGGAATTAGGACTGTAGTCTCCTTCACTTATTGGCAACCCTTCGATAGAAACCCATAAATTTTGGTATTTTATCGGTGTTTTAATTAATAACTGGGCATGGTTTTTCATATTGTGCATATAAATATATAAAAAATGTATTGGACATTTGAGGTTCTGCTACTTGAAGACTTTTTAAACCAGCTATTTTACAAACTAACAGTTCAAATAATTGACTTCCTTATTAACTCATGGTAGGAGCGTAGACGCTTATACTTATAGCTTTCATAAAATGAAGTATATCTTGACATCTCAGGCTCTAAGTTCATTTCAAAACAAAACAAACATGAAAACTTTAAGACCTTTTTCAGTCTCAACTAACCTCATAAACCGGTTTGAATTGAAAAATTGTTTTACTGTCCCTCAATCCATTTATCGAAGAAGACTTTCATTGTGTGCGCTGCTTATCCTTTTAGTTACCCGAAAATCATGTACGACGGAAAAGGGGCCTTAGCCAAGTGGCACGTCTTTCCTCTTTCTACAAACTACTAACTACTTGCCTTCTTCTACTAACGTATTGCCGGTATCTTCTCAGCAGAACCTGCCTTCCGTACCGGTGGTAGAATATTTACAAATAGTCAACTGACTTGAAATAAATGATTTTTGATTTTTACTAACTCAAAACTAACAAAATATATGGGAAAGACAGATCCGATCGACAAATTGATCATGTGTGATTGATAGTGAATGTCATTTCCATACATTTTTTAATTTTTGAAGCGTAAGCGTTTGTAGAAAGAGAATCGACGTGTCACTTGACTACAGACTCTGTTCCCCTTAAAAAACTATAAAAAGAGTCGCGAAACAAGTTGTATGTGTCTACTAGTTTATGCAACATCTCTAGTAGAATCATTATATTTTAGTAATAGTACTACATACGTATAGTACAACGTACGTATAGTACAAATTAAGTATAGAACAAAATACGTATTGTTCAACATCCTTATAGTACAATATACGTATAGTACAACATATGTATGGTACAACGTACGTATAGTACAACTTACCCAGCGTGCGGAAGACAATAGGCCTGCTCCTGTACTTGTGGCCGCCCCAGAGCGCGGCGACCGTCACCTGGTACTGCGTGTCAGCCTGCAGTCCGCTGAGGATCACTGCGTCACTGTTGCCTGCCACCTCCAGTACCACTCTGTAACTAACGTGCCATGAGTCAATTTCGTCGTTTTCTATTGACAAGTTGGGGATAGAAGGGGAAAGAAGAGGAAATCGAAAAACTAAAGCTACAGCCACACCGCGGCGTATATCTTGCGTCCGCTTTGGCAATCAAATGTAATTTGTGAAATCTGAGTACCTACGCGTCGATGTGAACACGACGTTACAAGTTCGTGCACTATATTCGGGCAAGTTCGTTGATGACACTACCAGGATATGCGGGCGACGGGGGGAAAGACTGCGTGGGTGTGAAATCGAGTGTGCAGGGAAGTGAGGTGCATCAGTCATGGGTTTTTCATTCGTCACTACACGACCTCCGGCCCTCGCAACCCATTGGTTACGAACGAAGTTGCCAAGCTATACATCTGATCGCCACCACAGATGCCATCGCGGACGCAAGCAGCTGGCCTATTCACCGTTTTTGAGAAACTTTAACTTTAAAGGTTATACCCATATATTACCAACTAGCTATTGTTAATGAATTTTAAGTAACGTGATTTCGTATTCACTAACAGAATATCGAGCATTCGCCGGTTTTATATTTATCGAACTGAACAATAAGCCGAGCGAAGTATAGTGCCAAATATTGCTACGAACATCTTGAGAATTATAGCAAACGCTTTATTCGATATCTTCATTCCAACCAAATCTGCTCGCTACAAATCTCACCAGAACGCGCAATATAATGCTCGTTATAATGTTTTCATATTATTCTGTGATGTAACAAATGCTCATTACAAGTGAATGCTCAAATCTTTCAGCACCTTTATGGTAAATAATTATAATAGGCCAACTGAACGCCGCGGTTTGGCGTTACCCTAAGAAGTGCAGACACCCTTAAACACCGATAAACGGTAGTCGAATACAAAAAAACATCCTGCTTCATTTTAAAGTCGGTTAGCAATTGAGAAAATATAATTTACTAATAGTGTTTAGAATCCACCATTTGAAAACGGTTTCCGATGATTTATATAATAAAAATGCTTATGATTACATAAGAAAAAATATTTAAATTGTTTAAAAAAAACCTTTGTACGTGTATCTATGAGGATTATGTTATTTTTTTAACCTTTTTTTCATTTTATTTAACGTCACGCCTAACTTTCGCATACTTCAAACAAAATAATATTAAATTCACTTGCATAAATGCTACCAGGCTTATCCCAATGTCGACCCGTCCCATAATCCTCCCCATTCAGGATGAGAGCGACGAAAGTAGTTCTTATTCAAAACGTTGCATTGACAAAATGTCTCGATCAACGTATTCAAATTCATATTTACAACTACATGAACTATTTTAAAACATGAATTCTTACAAAATAACTTTACTGATTCTTTTTTTGTTAATCTCAAAGAAACAGTGTCATAGTGAAACAAAAAAGCTAGTGGAAAATCATTATTAAATAATGGTCGAATATGTAAGTACTCGAAGTTGGGTGTAAGGTGAAGGTGTTATGTCAGCCACTGATGATAAAGTAAGGTCACATGCCTGCTGCATTAACAGTTTGACAGCCGATAAAACTGATCGTGTGTCTCGATTTATCGGATGTCGCTGCAGGCGACTGATAGACTTATGATAGCCACGCACCATACGATAAGCCCACATATCGTATGGTGCGTGGCTATCATAAGTCAGCCTTCAGGATCAAGGAACCCCGGCGATAGAAAAAATGGTTCTTTCTTCTTGAAAAAACTTACAAGGTGAGACATCAGCTTGTTACCAACTTTAACTAGGTATACTTGAAAAATACGAATTTAAATGACTTGTACATTAAATATCTTAAACAGAATAATAAAACATTTTAATTTCATAAATTCCCTCGTCTGAAAACTACCGGGCTTATCCCGGTGCCAGTGTCGACCCGTCTCGTAATCCTCCCCTTTAGGGATGAAGCGAGCAAAGCAGTTCTTATTCAGAACGTTGCTTTCACAAAACGCCCGGGTCATTCGTCAGACGCTTGGATGAATATTTCACGCCGACGTTATTACTATTGTAATAGTTTCGCAATTGTTTTACTAATGAACTATCAAAAAATATTCTAACCCTTTGAAAGACAGGTACTCGGAATCGGCACGATTGATTTTTTTTGTTTTACTTGTTTAGTAAAACCTATGAGAAAAAAATCTGTATAAGAAATTTTGGATGAAAATTTATTATGGGCACCTTTTTTTCACGGCTCACTACAGTGCTACTACTTGGTCGTTAATTGTAGGCCTTATTAGAAAGCTCAAAGTCACTTAGCGGGCGATGGCGCGAGTTATGCTTGGAGTTTCTCTGCGTGAACGAATCAGAAATAAAAAGATCCGCAGACGAAGCCAAGTCACCGATACAACTGAGCGAGTCGTGAAGCTGAAGTAGCAATGGGCAGGCCAGATATTTCAGTATTCAGAAAGCGCAGTATTAGTCGACCCCCCACTAGGTGGGCCGAGGACATCAAACGGCTGGCAGGGAGCCGCTGGATGCTGAAGGCTCTATGCCGTTGTGTTTTGAATGTCCATGCAAGAGGCCCATGTCCAGCATTGGACGTCCCTCGGCTAATAATGACAGGACTAGGCCATCGCCTATGTACGAAAGTCTAAGATTTTAATTCTACATTCAAATCTTTCATTTATTTCTTTGTTTATCTTAATATTACTTAACTCTGTCCACGTCACAAAGGGTAAATGTAGAAGAGAATGCCTCAAGGAATGTGTTTTTCAATATATGTAAATAAATAAATAAAATATAAGATTTTAACTGATTGAACATACTACGAATAATGCTTATCTTGGTCTTTTATATCTATAACGAGTACTATTTTATAAATTTGGGTCCCTTTGTTCATGGTGTAATTTTTAAGGCAGCACTTACCAATTTTTGCTACCTGTCAAACAGTTACTCTACACGTATTTATGGTCGGAGCACACTTAATAAGCTTTCAGCTTTTATAAGTCTATCACAGGTTTTAAATCTATACACTATCACTATTTTGAGTAATCTTATTTAAAGGGTTTTAGCCGTTTCAGTTCATTCACTATATTCTTAAAAAAAAAAATAGTAAAACCCACTATAATTAGTATTCTCTATAATCACTAACGTAAACCCGGCTCTAGTTTATGGTAATTTCATATAATTAATTATTTTTGTACACGTTATACCTACTCCTACAAAGTAATCAATCACTTTTATCGCGCGACTCCGTGCATGAAGCCTTGCAATAATAATTGTATTACAGACTTGTACTTTAATTCGCTATAACTTGTATCCAACTAACGGGTAATAGCACACTTATCAACTCGAAAAGGGATCGTTAGAAGTCAAAAGAAGGTATTGCCTCGGATCGTAAGCTGAGGTGAAGCCATTACGTTACGATTCCGATTAAGCCTCGTAACTTTAATTATAAGTTTTCGACTTTACTTACGATACCACCATTAAATCATGACATAACTTGATGTTTCAAAAGTACTTGTAAACTAAGACTAATTGAAAAAAGAATATTTTTAATTTTAATTAGTTTGCGTTGCAATCAGGAGTTTCAAACAATGAATCAAGGACCTAAGTAGGTATAGGTCTTTTCAAAGAATATTGTCCCTTTAATCATATTACATATTGATTTTCATAATGTATTTTTTGTCAGAAGCTTCAAAAGACAGTGTCATCTTCATACTATATGATATCCATCAGTAAGCACCGGATGACATTTGTAATTTGTATCATAGTATGTGGATGACATTTTGTCAATTGATCTGTTTTTTATTTTGATAACTTGTTAATAAAAACCAAAATAGGAAATAGGCCAGAAGATCTGACTAGAAGGTCTGACGGTTCGAGTTGATACATTGATGATCCCTTTCCGAGTCGATAAGTGGGACGTCACCCTAAGCCCGCAAATAGACTATTGATTTACAAACTGGTACACAATGAATAATCAAGTTTATTCACTGAACCCGCTTTGCATAATGACGTCAGCTGTTACTGAAATTATGAACGTAAAACATGATGTTTGTCTTTGATCAAATCGCTAATTATTTTGCTGCGTATTATAATTGTGGATATGAGTTCAAGACATAAAATCATCATTATCAGCCTACTTTTTCAGGAGGCTATTCTGTTAAATTGTTTTGTTTATCTCGCTAGTGCGAGTTTTGAATTTACCTCTATCTTTCTCTTTCTAGAGTGTCGTGTTAGACACAGAGAGATAGTGGTGATTTTTAAACTCGTACTTGTGAGTTATACATAGCATCGTTACAGATTAGCCCACAAGCCTCCGTCCCAATAGGAGAGGAAACATGGAGCTCGGACCCACAACGCTGCTTCAATGCGTGATGGGCTTAGCATGATAATGTTAAACTATTTGACTACCAATATAAGATGTTAATAATAACGGTTGTTATAAACTGTTGTATAATACTGAATATGACAGTTTAAAAGTAAAATATTGACGGCCGCATGGTGCAATGGGTAGTGATGTAGTAGTGCTGAGTAGCATTGCTGTGTTCCGGTCTAATGAGCATGGTTGCCCGTGTGATTACAGGCACATGAGGCTTAACACCGGGCGACCTTCCATATCCTGTCATGTACAGCTCAGTATAAACAAAACAACAATTCACAAGGTATGCTTATAGATCGTGGCTTTCCACACATCTGCTCGGTCCGTCTATTATATAAATAAGAAACAGTTTATGAGAATGCTGAAGCCTACTCAGACGTATAAAAAAAGAAATAAACTAATTTTCAGTACGACTTTTTTTAATTTATTTGAATATTAGCGGACGCCCGCGCCTTCAGCCGTGTGAAATTTAGTTTTTCACAAATTCCTCGGAAACAATGGATTTTTTCAAAATGAAAATGTGTTAGTTTTTTAGCCCATATGTTAATACAGAAAAACCCATTTCCATTCCAAATTTCAGCTAAATCGGTTCAGTAGTTGCGTTGTTAAAGAGTAACAAACATCAAAATAAACATCTATACTAACTTTCGCGTTTAAATTTTAAAATATTATAAATATATCGGTTGGGCCATGGAGTCGCAGTGCCAAAAAATTTTTCCGTACTATTTCACCGCGGCTTGTTGCCTCGACTGGTGACAGAAGGGCTGGCTCATGTTTTGCGCAAAGGATCAGCCTGGCTGTCCAGCGCGGAAATGCAGCCAGTATTCTTGCCACCATTCCACGTGGGCATGATTTGTATAGTTATTAGGATAAGTTAGCTTAAGTTCCTTATTGTATTCTTTCTCAATAAAAAAAAAAAAAAAAAATATATATCGGCGGGACAGACTAATTACTAATTCTGATAACGAAGAATCCGTAGTCTAAGAGAAGGTTCTAAGCTTTACGTGTCAAGGATGGCAGATACACAAAGTAACACTATCAATCATCACCGAATTAATCACTTAACTTACAACTACAGGTCTACCCTCCAATTACACTTGATCAAGAAAAGCGGTGATCCATCAGATGTAAACCAGGATTAACTATCATAGGGCAGGTAGTCAAGCACAAGCAAGATTACGGGCTGGCAAAGCGTACCACCTACGCGCCATTTCAACGCAATACTATTGGACTATAGTATGCGCATTATCATCTGAGTCGTCCGGTCATAAAAGTCAAAAAAGATAGGAATGTGCAGCGCGCCTACCTGCGCACCCTAATTATCGATAAACGGCTACCTGCGCACGTGCTAATGATGAGTCAATAATGATTTGGACGATTCTGATTGGTCGGTTTCTAATGTAATTGCATTGCGTATTTTTTTTGCTATAAATGTGTTTACTGCAATTAAATAAATACATTCATGTGTTACTCGTTGCGCACTATGGATACTAATATATAATAAATTTGGCAGAAGACGAAGATTCTGATGATGAAGACTCAGATGAAGATTAATTTTATTTAGTTAATAATTATATAATATGAAATATGTATTATATTAAATCAAATATTGTTAATTTTTTTAATTTTGTGAACAAGATACGATAATAAACTTTACTTATCGATAATATGTCTTTCATTGTTACACCCTTCACTAGACGGCTCCATAAGACCCATAAGTGCAAGCGAGATAGATATAGAGAAATGATTTATGGCCCTAAGACTCAGTTGTTAATGCTATTAGTATAGAGTCTCGTGATCAGTCTTTTACAGTCTTATTTATTTAAACAGTAAATAACTGAAACCCAATTCCATGAAAACCTGATTCTAATATTATCACAATAATTAACGTACATTTTGCTAACCGTTCAAATAACTCACTCAGCGACATATATAATTATATAGTAGGATCCATAGACGAACTCTCTTAGTACTAAAAGAGTAGGTAGGTATATTGCTCTATGTCGTCTAGTCTGCGCTAATCTTAGAAGACATTTCCATTAAACAGATCGCTTCAAGTCTCATCTTGAATAATGTCACTTGCATCTGGTACGCATTCATCCTTGGTACTTACCAGGGCTATTCTATTTGTATTCTGTTCTATTCTATGTACAATTGTCATCATTCATTATTTCTACGACACGCTATGTAAGTTGTTTGAAGTTTAGAACGCTCGTGGATTTTTATATTATTTTTATTAAATTAACTACTGTATATATGTCGTATTAGTTGGATAGTTTTCAAGCCTCTTTAGGGGACATACATGTCATATACATATATACATATGTGTCTTGTGAAAGATGAACAACTTTAAAAATCCCAATAGAATGGTGACACCGCACTACATCGAACAGTGCAACATTGGTCAACTTCTACTTTGTGGAATGCAAATCCAGCAAGTCACGAGAAGCCGCTGGATGCTGGCAGCTCAAGTATTTTCATTTAGGAGGTCGTAAGTTTTTATATGAAGCCTATATCCAACATTAGACGTCACGTACGACGTACACTCTACCGGGTCGGACAATAATATAATCAACAATAACAATCCATTTTCGCCTCACTGTTGAGCACGAATCTCCTCTCAGAATGACAGGGGTTTGGCTAATAGTCTAACACGCTAGCCCAATGCGGATTGGAAGACTTCAAACACGTAGAGGATTAAGAAAATCCCCAATTTAACTGAAAAGTTGGCATGCCCCGGACTGGATTCGAGCCTACGCTCTCCGAATCAAAGGCAGAAGGGCTATCACGGCTCTCATCCAAGTCCCAAGTTGTAGTAGTAGATAGTAAGTTAGTAACTTACTATCTACAACTTGGTGTAGTTTTCTTGAACTTTGTAATAATCGATGACCTGGACGACCTCCTTCCCTCGCAGCTTGTGACTTTTTTATTAGATTATTTATGAAACATCTAAAAATAACTCTTTGAATCTTTGATGCGAGATGCACCAGATGTTTTTTATTCCACGGCAAGTTAGCATTTGACTGCGGTTTCACCTGATGTTAAGTGACAATGCAGTGCAAGATTGTAGCGGGTAACTTGGGAGGATTTTGACGGCTTCCGTGGCGCAGTGATATGCACGGTAGATTTACGGAAGGAGGTCCTGGGTTCGATCCCCGGCTAGGCCGATTGAGGTTTTCTGAACTGGTCCTGGGTGGCTGGTGGGAGACTTCGACCGTGGCTAGTTACTACCTTACCGGCAAAGACTACCGCCAAGTGATTTAGGCTTCCGGTACGATGTTGTGTAGAAACCGAAAAAGGGAGTGGAGTTTCATCCTCCTCCCTATAAGTCAATCCGCTTTCATCTTAGATTGCATCATCACTTATCATCAGTCAGATTGTAGTCAAGGGCTCGAAACTCGAAAGAATAAATAAAAAAGAAGATTATCAAATTTTTAAGACTGTCTCTAAAAGATATCCTACTGAATCGCTAAACGTTTGTTTTAAATAGTCTCAGCTGTTAATATGATTAGTTAGGGCATAAACTTTCCATCAGAAAAACGCATCTAAGGGAAATTTCAGATAAAAATGCATTCCTTTATATTTTACAAACTTTAATTTACAGAACTTGTTAGTAGTATAGGGGGTAAACTAAAAGGGAAGTGTATTGGAAACTTAATCAGAATTACTTACTGACATGCCAAAATTTGGGTTACCTATTTTCGGTGAAAATGCAAATATTATGTCACCATAGAACAAGTCTTAGATGGAATCTGATAATGACCATAGGAACTCGTAAGCTAAACAAGATAATCCTATTCAATACATCCCGAGTTTGAGCTTATTTGACTTGAAAACTCTGTGTTACTTTATAACCATTTTTATAAAATTGATCTCATTTTCCTACTAACATTTTATCTTTTGATTAACAGACTCCTACCGGTTTCACCCGCGTAGTTCTTGCCTCCATAGGAATACGGAAGTAAAATTCACAAATGAAGAATACCAATTTTCTATTGGTAAAAGCATTTTTAAAGTCGGTTTGTAGGTCCAGAGATTTCCCCCTAGAACCTCATAAAGTTTACCTCTTTAAATTATTGATACAGAGTACATATGCTAGACATCAATTTATTTTGTGTGCAATTTTGATATCGAAGCCACTTAGTTAGCCTGCTAGTTAACACCAATATTTTTCATATTTACGTACGCAACATTTTTAGTAAACTGCGCCTTTTAACTACTCGTAGCAGTCTGAATGATATTTAGCCAATCAAACAGATAGGCAAATAAATTGGATCGATATTGATTAACTACCAGCCTAGCCCATATTTATTTAAAGATAGCTACTTCCATAATACTCGTATACAGTGCGAGTACGGATGTAAGTATATTACCTAAATGGAATTTCATGATTTCTTTTTTATAACGCAACGAAATCGTCCTACTTTCATTGGATAATTCTTCCAGCGTATCGTCGGATAATTACACCAGCGTATCGTCCAATAATTCCACCAGTGTATCGTCGCGTCTCGTAGCGAGATGCCAGGAATCAAGTGTTCTAGACATACACATAACGGATCGCTGCGTGATGAACTGATGACATTATACCTACACATCCAGACACACATATCATTTTTGATGTTCCAATTATAAGTGGTAGGAAACACAGATGACGCAAGGATATTTAATCAACAATTACAACAATAGCAACAACAACAACAACAACAAGCGCAAACGAAGATCGCAAAGGTATGTTCTTTTCTGTACGAATCGATACCGTAAATATAAACGTTTTATTGCGATAGTATCGCCGTGTAGAGTTTGATTACATTTTTTTTTCTGATTGTGTAAGTGCCGTAGGCTCCTTATAGGACCTCAGCGGCGTCACCGGGGGGTTTGGGCGAGCGCAGAAGCATCACCTGATGGGACCCGAAGGCAAAAGCAGAATAGATGGGCGGAACGACTCTCTAAGGGCGTCTCCTCTGAGACTCGGACCTCGGCTTAGAGGGCCGTTCGGGAAGGGTTTTTTTGGGCTGAGTGTATCAGTCCGGGCGCCCAGACGCGTCACCCAGACGTGAGCTTTTTAACTCACGGTCTAGGCGTGAGTTAAAAAGCTCACGTCTGGTGACGTCAGATATCGGGGGATTACAATTTAGTGGCACGGCGAGACTATCGAAATGATTCTCTCATAAATGAAGATGGCGCATTGGATATACATACTTGCTCCAATCAGTAGGCTAGTTGACACTTTTTTAAATGATCCTAATATAGTTTATTATTATTCTATTAGATTGAAAAAAAAATCATATTATTTTGAGACGTGTAATAACTTTTTTTGTTTTTAAATATGTTTTTGACCATACTAGCCAAAACGCCTGTCGGCCATGATGGTCTATATTTTAACTGTTTGGTGACGTCACTATAACAAATCCCTTACAAACGGAGCATTAGATAAAAATATAAGTTACCAATTAGTTAGGGTTTAACCAGGAAATGCCATATATACAACCTAACCAATCATAACGTTTACTATGGTACACTTAAGGCCGTTAGTTAAACGGTGCCGTATAGTTAAAAAGCTAGGCTATAAACTGCAAGTTATTATGCTCGCTACGAAGTTTTAAGTTTATTAACATGTAAGCCATAATTTAATTCATTAGTTGACATTCAGTTTTATTAAAACAACATTTTCATGTACAAAAATACCACTTGATCAATTAGTAAATTTTTATTGTACACACATTTATTGTAGGTAGAGGATTATTTTGAAATATTATATTATTGTTTTAGGAAGTGCCTCATAGGTAATAGTTTACAGAAAAGCAATAAATACAAAATCAACTAAACATTAACCGACTTCAACCAACTACAAAATGTCTATCCTATCTATCTGTCTGTCTGTATCTGTCTATAAACTGTCTATCTGGTTGTCGTCACCGCAATCATTTGACAGATTTTTGCGAATTTTTCTTTTTACATTAAAAATTTTAAGCAAAACTCACTTGATTTTTTTAGCGAATTAGGTGGTCATATAAAATGGTCGGTTGATATTTAGTCAGTTGTACACTTAGCACAAGTTTTTCCCACACAAATTGCACAAATAAAAACGATTTTAGATAACTAGAACGCTTTTGCAAAGTATAGTAATATAAAAAGGTACCAAAAGAATATAAAATTCAAACGCTGCTTTATACGAGTACCTGTAGCTACTCGTAACATCAATCTTGTACTAAGAGTACACGTCTGTGCAATTGAAAAACGTAGCAAGTGACATTTATATGTATTTATTGAAAAATGCACTATTTTATTGCAATATTCTAACTATACGTCTAGGTTAGATATATCACTACATATTAAGAAACAAGCTTAACTGTCTGACTGTCTTTTTGAACGCCTTAAAGGAAAAATGAATGACTAGATTTAAACTTAGGTGCAGGCGAGCTTCGTTTAATTTAAAACTTACATATTATCGAATTTTCTTACAAAAGTGTAATTATTATCTATATTTAGTTAATAACAATGTTATAGATTACCTAATTCGTTCGCAACACTCTCGCTGGTCCGGGACGAGGGGGGGGAGGGGGTATCGATGCCCCCCCCCCCCCCCCGTCGCTTACATTTTATGGGAGTGTCATCAACGAACTTGCCAAAGCTATAGTTATGTGTTTAGTAATGTTATGAAAATGTCAGTTGCTAGGTTTTAACATTGCACAGCGGTACTATCTGAAGTAGCGAAATCTTACCTGGCGTCTGATGGTTTGTACGTGACGTCATACTTCTCCACCAGGTCCGCGGTGGTGGACCACGAGACACGCACCGTGGTTGGGTTCAGAAACGTCACTGTTATATTCTCGGGCACGCCTGGACCCATTGAACCTGAAAACATTTAGCTGGTTCATATTTACGTAATGTCAAAGTGATAACACGAAAAGTAAAGTGTTAAGATATTATGAAGGTGCTCCTTAACCCTACGATCGGGTTAAAAGCTCTGCTCGGAGATTTTCTTTCTGCCACTTGATGGACCCTGCGCACGGTGAACATCTCGCTCTTTCTAACATGTCACCATAGAGAGAGAGAGATAGAGACGAATTTGAAACTCAGACTGTCGAGCTATGAGGACATCGTTACATAATTTCACTATGTAATACGTATTTATGTATTGAAAACTGTCAAGTCTTATAGGTTGTGGTGCTATGAAGTATTGTGTTTTACTTTCTTCCAAGAAAATACTCTCAAAAGAGACTCTACTCTCTCCAGCAGTAGTTCCTCGAAGAGTATTTAAGCTATTAAAGTATTCTGATAGTAATCGATACATTCAAAAATGATTATACTAACATTGCCAGCGCCCATTGGATCAGACAACATATTTTTTTTTTAATTTTCATACTTTAAAAGTTAAGCCTTGACTAAAATTACACCTGATGGTTAGTAATGATGCAATCTATCTATTTATCTAATAAATAATCAATTGCCAACTTGACTAACTTTAAAATAATGAAAACAAAGTTATTCCTATATTATAAAAACATTTCTCGCTTAAAACGTAATTTATTGAACTTTTAATAACCCAATTTTTTTTTCTCTTTAAATCTCAAACAAAATTCATGAAAAATTAACCAACCGTAACCGCAGAATATTAATCACTTTCCAATTTTCAATTAACAGTTACAATATCACCGTTTCACAAAATGAAAGCAGCTGCGAATTGTCCGTGACCGATTTTATTCAGTTTTGAGACTTATCGACTTTCAATTGGGTATTTACTTTATGAAACAATAAATAGTGCATTTCGCTTGAGCTAGTAAAATAAGAGAATTTTACAATTTAAATAAAGATTTAACAAATGAAATGTTGAAAAGACAAAAGCTGCCGACAAGCATATGTAATGCACATGCTAGTTTGTTGTTGACAATTTTTGTTTTGTTGTTTGTTGCCTTACACAAATTACAATAAGACCACCATTACTAAAAGACAATGAGTGCCTTTAAGACATTAGCGCCGCGTCTGGGCGACTTCTTTCATGAAAATACAGCCTCAATAGCTCAAAGGTAAGAGCGGTCGGACTCATCACCGAGGGGTGGTGGTTCGATCCCCGCCACGTTGGTTTATTGTCGTACCCACTCCTAGCACAGTCTTTCCCGACTAGTTGGAGGGGAATGGGAATATGGGAATATAGTCATCTATACTAATATTATAAAGAGGAAAACTTTGTTTGTATGTTTGTATGTTTGTTTGTTTGTTTGTTTGATTGTAATGAATAGGCTCAAAAACTACTGGACCGATTTTAAAAATTCTTTCACCATTCGAAAGCTACATTATCCACGAGTAACATAGGCTAAATTTTGTTTTGGAAAAAATAGGGTTCCGTAAGATATTTGGGGTTTTCGGACACAAGGTGTAAAAAATCAACCAGAAAAGTTACTTATTTTGCTTACGCTGGCTAAACTATAAAAGATAGAGCCATAAAATGTTCTAATGAATTGTAGATCTTATAAATATCTACAAAAAATCCGTGATACACTATACCAATCTGTGTCGAGTGAGGCACAACAACCATTTTCTTATTTAAACATCTTGAATTTTTTGTACTACATTTAAACGCATTTATTTTACTCATGCTATTAATCCTTATCAAAGGGTAGGGGTAGGATAGGGGTAGTTGAAAGTTTACATCGAGTTTAATGCGGACGAAGTCGCGGGGGTAGACTAGTATTTAATACAAATATTCTTATTTAGAAAAAAAAAATTTAAAGGTGAAATATACGGACCGGCGTCAGCGCAGCGCAGCAGAACAGAGAGCACAAGAGCGACGACGGCGGGCAGCGCGAGCGGCGCTCGCCGCATGTCGCGCCCACGCGGCCGCTCATGCCATGCCGCTTCTGCAACAAGCGACACAGTGTTATACAGGGTGCTCGGGAGTACTTCTGCATCTATTAATACCAGCAAAGACGTACCGCCACGCGATTTAGCGTTCCGGTACGATGCCCTGTGGAAACCAAATGGGATTTTCATCCTCCTGCTAACAAGTTAGCCCGCTTTCATCTTAGACTGCATCATCACTTACCATCAGGTGAGACTGTAGTCAAGGGCTAACTAGTAAAAAATTAAAAAAAAATTATTAAGTACAAAAAAAATGCGTTTTCATTTCATACAAAGTAATTCAAATAATACAGACTAACCATGTAGCACACGCCTTTAAATAAGAAAACGACAACGTTGATTAGAAAATATAAATACGTCATTATTATAAGGCTGCGTATAAGGAACACATCTTAAAGAAAAATTACTAACTCTGAAAATATTCAGTAAAACAAAAATTAAAATTCTAACATGTTCCTTGAACATTTAGAATTATTTTTTGTTAAAGAATATAATCTTAGAGTTACTGTAAATACTCCCGAGCACCCTGTGCTTCTGTTGTTCTGCAACGAGCGAAACATTATTACTATGTAGTCTCGCTCATGCCATCCTACTTAAGCGAAAGCGAAGCTGATATTAAAATAATCTCGATCATATCATCCCGTTTCTAAAGCATGCAAAACACTTACATATGGCATAATGTTGCTCGTAACAAAAAATTTAAAACTTTATAGCCCTTGTGATAGATAAGTACGAAAAGAAACTTTGAATTTTGGAGATGGTATTTTTGAGAGGTAACAAAGCAGGTAACAACCCATATTTGGCTCACTGCTGAGCTTGAGTCTCCTCTCAGATTGAGAGGGGTTAGGCCAATAGTCCACCACGCTAGCAAAATGCGGATTTGCAGACTTCACACACGCAGAGAATTAAGAAAATACTCTAATATGCTGGTTTCCTCGCGATGTTTTCCTTCACCGTTTGAGTTTGAAATGCACATTTACTGAAAAGTTGAAGCTGGAATATAAAAAAATAATAAGAAATATAAAATAAATCATGTCTCCAATCGCCAGGCATTTAGTTTCTTTTAAACCTTCGCCGAACACTGTTTTAAGATATAATATAGAAGTAATAGAATGGATGATAGAAATCGCATCAAAATACCTTAAATAATTTCGGTAATTTTTTAACACGATAGTTAACATACTCGTACTAACTACCTCTTGTTAATTTAAAAATTAGCAGCAAAGATTCTTAGACTCAAAGTGATAGTAAATATTTCTACACGCGTTATTTGTCTTGTAGTTCTTGGTAAGTATTAGTTTATTCAGATGGGAATTTGAAAACAATGTTTTGTTATTTTTAGTCCGATCAACGTGGATATACAATACTTGGCTCTACATCGCTGACTTGATGCTAATATCAAGAAGGAATATTATACCTGTTTGCGTAGGTAATATTTTAAAAGCTTTACGATATCATAGGCCAATCGATCTGAAGTTTTGTATGCAAGTTCAATTTGGATAAGAATACATGGTTAACTTTGGAACTTCATTTTGCTCAACATGGTTTTATTTTTTTTTCATTATTTTTTTTAAAGAATATTTGTTTAATATTTGCTCTTACCGTTGAGCTATTGAGGCTTGAAATTCAATGCACTTCTACATTATGGGTATCAAATGAAAGAGCTTGTCTTTATGAGTGATTCGAAAAATAAAGTAACGTCAGTTTAAATAGCGTTTAAATAAAAGCTTAATTTTAAAAAGGTTTTTTACTTTTAATTAATTTTTTTTATATTGTACTAAATAAACCAGCGTGTCTCTTGATTAAGGAATTAACATTGGCATCTGCAACGTCATGTTGTCACCACCGATGTGCATTGGCGATTGGCTTGCACCTAATATATGAAAAAATACGCAGAGTGTTCGATAATAAATTCTAGAAGGATTTCTATTATGTATAATCTAGAATTGTGCATGCTACTGCCATTCTGATTTTAAGGATACTTTTCATTTCTTCCTGGTTTTTCTATGGTCCAGGAGAATTCACCTTGGTCTATTCTTTCATAAATTTACATTCACCTTCGCCTTATAAATCCTTTTGGTTAGTATCGTTTATTAATCCGTTTGTAAGTCTCCTTTTATTCATTCTGTCTACGTGACCAACCTTTCTCGATTTTAGTCACTACAATTTATACCACCATTTTCTCTTATTATTTCGAGAAAGAGGTGAACCGCCGAATCCAACTTGGCTGGGCTGCATTCGGGAAACTTCGCGACATCTTTTCGTCTGAAATTCCTCAGTGCCCGAAGACAAGAGTCTTCGAACAGTGCGTGTTGCCAGTGATGACCTATGGTTCCCAGACTTGGTCGCTAACTATGGACCTTATAAGAAAGCTCAGAGTCACACAGTGGGCGATGGAACGAGCTATGTTAGGAGTATCTCTTCGTGATCGAATCGGAAATGAGGAGATCCACAGAAGAACCAAAGTCACTGACATAACTCAACGAGTTGCGAAGCTGAAATGGCAATGGGTGGGGCACATAGTTCGAAGAGCCAATGGACGTTGGGGTCCCAAAGTGCTTGAATGGCGACCCTGCACTAGATAGCGAAGTGTCGATCGACCCCCCAGACCAGGAGGACTGAAGACATAAAGCGAGTCGCAGGGATTCGTTGGATGCAAGTGGCTCAGTATCGTGATGTTTGGAAGTCCCTACAAAAAGTCTATGTCCTGCAGTGGACGTCCATCGGCTGATATGATGATGATTTTCTCTTATCACACTGTGTCTAAAATTCTAATAACTAAAACTGTTATACTACACCTACACTATATAAAAACTATAACAAGAATAAAATACATCTAATAACAAATACCTCAATCATTAGTCAAAGTCACAAATTTCGCAACTTGGTTTTGTTTTTGCGTTAAGCTGATTAAACTGTGGAATTTATCGGCACACTGACCGAAACTACTAAAGCAGGCTTAACAATTAATTCCTCAATCACTGGCAACGGTAGAATTAAGGAATTTTGCGTTAAAATAATTATAATGTTGAGAGGCCATAAACTTTTGGGATGCTTAAGTAAATTTTAATGATAAATTTAATTAAAATTGAAGAGGATTTTACAGATGATTGGCAGTTAATTATTTTGTGTTATTATTTTATTACTAACTATATTCTGTATTTTTTAAAACTTATGTTTCGTTCTTTTTATATATTCAATAATGTAACGTCAATGAACGTTTCTGACAGGTGGGCGATGTAACATGAGAGAGAGAGACAAAAAACGGGGCTATAGTAATTGAATGTTTGTCCCATTCGCACGAAATGTCAGAAACGCAATTTCTGAGCAACCAGTATTTTAAAGGCAATGTTTATAAATATACGTTTTATATGATTTATTCCGTAGACAACAAGAAATCCAAAAAGTCCGTCCGTTCGCGATTTAGCTCAGAGACCTTTTTTAGTTTATTTGTAGGTAACTACTAGAAAATTATAATTTAGCGAAATACTACATTAAGCACGCAAAGTCGTATTAAATCTGATCAGTTTGTGAAACATTAAGATTTAAAGTGCCAATTTTTGATTAAGTATAGAGTTCCCTCCCTCTACCAGCTAAACTAACTAAAGTAGAATTAATATTTAAATTATAAGTAAAACCAGCACATGACAGCTATGTAGGAATTACATTTTAAAGAGTTATAGTCGAAGAACCAAAAACTACCTTGCTAAGCTGTAAGCATTATGTACAACTGAACGAACCTTCATTCAAGAAGTCATAATTTACAACTGCGGAACCCTACACTACGCCTGGCCCGACACGCGCTTGGCCACTTTTTTCATTTGTCTCGCTAAGAAACCCATTCTAAAATTTGATAAAACAGTAAATGTCGCTTATCCAATACCAGATATACAATTTTAAATTGTATGAATATTTATTTTAGTATTGATAGATTATACACTAGGGGACGCTATTAGACAGAATATTCATAAAATATCTAGTTCAGTAATTTTTTATGACAGAAAATGTTATAAATCTTAACACAATCTAAAAATAAAGAAAAGTTAAATTCAATTAACCGAAGCCGAACAAACTCAAGAAATCAAGTCTATTATTTTAAGTGATTGCGTTGGGAAAATCGAAAAGAAAATCAAGTTAAAGAACTCAATTTGGAATACTAATTGATATAAGGGTTGATACTCTACCCATTACAACATTTTTTAAAAGCTCTTTGGGACACTCGCTTTAAGTTATCGAAAACGGTACAAGCATATTTCATTTAATTATTATTTATTAGTTTTTATATTATAATTTATGCAAATAAAATTCTGTAAAATAAAATTGTTGTTCAACATCCCAGAATATAATATTATTGTATCATTGACAAAAATAGAAAGAGTACTTGGAAAAATAACCAAGTCACGAAATGAGAGCCGGTAAACAGAATTTTCTTAGTGTTTGTACCGATCTAATACATCTTATATCATCATCATCATATCAGCCGACAGACGTCCACTGCAGGACATAGGCCTTTTGTAGGGACATCTTATATAAATAATTTAAATTTAATAGATAGTACTTTCAAAGTATAAATCCAAACAAGGCCAACGTAAATACTTATCTATACTATGCAATAAAACTTATCACACAGAAAAATCAAGAACAAAAAAGATTTATCATCCGTTGTCTATAATACAAAACAAAGTCAGACAGTTACTCAACAACGACTAAACGAATAGATAAAATTTCGCAAACATTAAGATATACTCACGAAAGGAGGTTCTAATTGGAAAGAAAAGAAATGCTTAGCCTTAATCTACGCAAAAATTGTTTCTAGATAGACCTATTAGCTAACTAGCAGACGACACGCGGTTTAACCTGCGTAGTTCTCGTTCCCGTAGGAATACGGGGATGAAATATAGGCTATAGCACCTGGGGATAGTGTAGCTTCCCAACAGTGAAAGAATTTTTCAAAACGATTGAGTAATTTCGGAGCCTATTTAAAGCAAACAAACAAACAATCGTATCTTTCCCCTTTATAATATTAGTATAGATGAGTCAGAGGTACTTAAACTAATAAACAGACGTAATAAAATGTTTTAAAAATACTATACGGAACTATTTTGTTTCATTGCTACAGAGAAAAATAAATATACTCAGTAACACAATGGGGGTGATGACAGTTTTTTAAATTGTACATAAATTAAGAGTACATACTCTTAATTTATGTACAATTTAAGCAATTTTTAAAAGGAATAGGGTATTTGCGATCATTACTTTCGGAGCTACAGGGATTTAAAGGATCAGATTTGCGGCGCTGCCGCGGATCGTAGGTAATGTAATGATCGTTAGATTTGTATGTGCGTTCAAACAAAATTACTAATATCTTTGTTATTTCTGCGTTTATATTCATTTATTAAAAAATGTCACATTTAATGCAAGAAAGCTAAAACTGTATGAATTTTCATCTAAATACGATAAAAGATTTTTAATAGATTTTGAAATTTTATAATCTCATTTATTTTGCAAATATCCAGGCAATCTTTGCTTTTTATGTGTAAATTAGTTATAATTGACCTCTATTACCCGAATGTATCATAAAAATCAATAAATTCAAACCTAGTCATCATCCCCATTATCCGTCCACTTTAATATAACGCGAATATATTAAAGTGGACAGATATATTTTATAAAAAAAAAAAAACTAATCCAGACTTTTATTCACCGTTCTTTTTATAAATTATTATACACTGGAAACATCAGACAGTTTGTTATAAAAAAAATAAAAATATCTTAGTATTTATTTATATGAAAATACAGAGTAACTTGCTCTTGGAGTATAGAATATGATTCCGATGCAAATTTCCATATTTCCCATTCTCCTTTGTATAAACATAAAGCTAAACCGCTTCACGCACGCTTGCTTTTACACGATTTATATTCTTTGCGGTAAACTAAACGTTATTAAAATATTGTAATCTACCGTAAACTAGAAAACTGCACATGATATTATACTTTGAATACCACGAGAAAATGAGAATAATCTATTTATGGAAGCTTTTTTAATAGAGAATTTTAATATTTTTATAAGGGAAGGTTTAATATTATCTATCTATAGAGTCTAATATTTATATATATATAAAAGTGTTAGTTACTCCACTTATAACTCAAGAACGGCTGAACTGATTTAGCTGAAAATTGGCAGGGAGGTAGTTTAGAGCCAGGAGAAGGACATAGGATACTTTAAAAAAAAAGTCAGGTTTTCCTTCCTGACGCTATAACTCCAGAACGCACGAACCGATTTCCACGGTTTTGCATTCGTTGAAAAGGTCTCGGGCTCCGTGAGGTTTATAGCAAAGAATTTTCAGGAAAAATTTCAACGTAGGGTGGGGTTAGGGTAGGGGTAGGGTAAGGGTAGGATAAGGGTATGGTAGGGGTAGGGTAGGGGTAGGGTAGTGTAGGGTAGGGTAGGGGTAGGATAGGGGCAGGATGGGGTAGGGTAGGGTAGGGGTAGGGTAGGGCAGAGGTAGTTGAAAATTTGCATCGAGTTTCACGCGGACGAAGTCGCGGGCGTCCGCTAATATTTGAATAGATTATAATCTATAATAGCAAGCGCGTGTAAAACGCCTTGTTTCCTTAGTGGTTAGCCTTTGTACTTTCGGGAAGATCATGTGTTTGACACGACTACGTAATATTGAGTTTTTTTTTTTTAAATTATGAATTAGGGAGGAAAGCTAATGAAGATTGACTCCCATGCCTTGGTAAAGGCATATAAGAGAATACTAAGAATACTAATATTATAAAGGGGAAAAATAATTACATATAAAACATAAACAAAACAAATATAAAATGTTTGTTTGTTTGCATTGAATAGGCTCCGAAACTACTGAACCGATTTGAAAAATTCTTTCACTGTTGGAAAGCTACACTATCCGGGGTACTGTAGGCTATTTTTTATCCGCGTATTTCTACGGGAACGGGAACAAATCGGGTGAAACCGCGTGACGTCTGCTAGTCATTAATATTCTGATAGTGCTCAATATTGGAAACATTGTCACTCTAACCCGCTAACCCACATTGAAGCAGCGAGGTGGGACTAATAGTCTGGCCAGTTTGTTGATAACCCCATGATATGCGGGCAACAGGGGGAAAGACTGCGTGGGTGTGAAATCGTGCGTGCGGGGAAGTGACGTACATCAGTCGTGGGTTTTTCATTCATTGCTACACACCCCAGTCCTGTTCCTTTTCCTTAACCTTTGGCCGTTAAAAATGGCTGATAATGACTAACATGTAGTAATATTGTATTCTCTCGCTTTTCAGTTATTTTTCTAACCTTTCTTTTTTGTACTTTACGTTTATTATAAATATTATCATAGTGATCGACTGAATATAAAGATAAGGCTTTAAAAGCGTAACATACAAACAAATTGACATTCACATTTATAAAGCTTTGAAATGAGTTTCACACATCGGTATCGCAATGTTATTTTCAGCACGTTTCGCTCAAAATAAAAATGCCATGTAAATGTAAAAAGGTTGACCATCCCTGTCCTGTAAGTTTATACGCAGAGCAAACATTGCGAGCGACAGTTCATACGATGATAGAGGTCAATTTCCTAAACTGGATTTCCCGGGGTTATAGCCAATTTTGGCGTGGACTCATTTTATCAAGTTGCTCGGAGTTCATACAATTTATGGATGCTTCAGAGAATATAATAAGTTCTTTGGTGGTTGTTTTATTTGTGGTTGACGACCTCTGGATGCTGCGTATATACGATGCGTGGAACTATTTATATTATATTTCATGTACAAACGAGCATCATGATGGCGTCAGCGTAAATCCGCATAGAACATAAAAATGTCTTTTTTAGGGTTCCGTAGTCAACAGTTCTGGTAGCTCCGTAAGAGACGTGATAGCCCAGTGGATATGACCTCTGCCATCGATTCCGAGGACGAATGTTCGAATCCGGTCCGAGGCATGCACCTCTAACTTTTCAGTTATGTTAATTTTAAGAAATTAAATATCACTTATCTCAAACGGTGAAGGAAAAACATCGTGAGGAAACCTGCATATTTGAGACAACAGTAGGTAAGCCGAATATGATGAGTCAACAGGAGAGGTTTATAGTTTCGCTATGTCCGTCTGTCCTTGTGTCTGCTTCGGTAACACTCAGATGACTATTACTAAAAAACTGTAATATTGAAAGAAAGAAAGAAAGATAAATATTTTTATTTGGTCAGTAAAAACTTAAAACTAAGCTTTTATATTATACAAAGAACAAGAAAAGTGAAAGTATAAGCGCATTGACCAAATAAATGTCTCCCACTCAGCTTAAAATATATATATTGCAAAAGTATTCTCGTATAGACCAAATACAGAACAAAAAAGAAAGTATCTTTTTTACAATACCATTAATAAATAGACGTAATTATAAGTAATTACCGTGGAAAGTGTTAATATTCAGGCAAGTCATAAATCGATTTTATAAGCCGCTTACAAACCTGGCAGTGCTTCTTAATACCGCTCAGTGTGCTAATACCTTAACGACGTTAGGCGGATTTACATGTGTTTTTTCAACCATTTCCAATAATTGACTTTTATTATAATACTAATAACCTAACAGATGTTGTCATGTACCAACATTGGCTTCAATAGCTGTAATAAAGACTAGCTGACGCCCGTGTTTCGGAACCATGGAATTTTTTAGGATAAAAAGTAGCCCCCGTCCCTTTAAAATAGGTTCAACTATTCTAGAAATTAGCCCGGACAAACACATACAGACAGTTATTTAAAAAAAACGCTTGTTTGTGTTTAAGAAACGTGTAACAACTATAAGCATTTGAGTAATCACAGTTATCTTAAAATCCCTGACAGTTCTATTTATTTATGTATTGACGGACTTATATTTTTTTACTATTAATTTAAAGAGATTAGTTTCAAGGTGACATTTTGAAGCGCTGCGTTCAAGTGAGAGCACGGGCACACGATGCGTTGCGGCGCCGCATCGCAAAGATTTCACCGTATCCTCGGGGACACGATCGGTGCGGCGCCGCAACGTTAAGTAATGTTGTGACGCATATACAAACTGAGCGGTGCCGCTCCGACGTCGCAACGCATTCACCCCTCCCCGCCTCGTCTCGGTGGTTGCAAGTCGAGACGCAGCGACACCGCTCCGGCGCCGCACCGCAGCCGCAACGCATCGTGTGCCCCCGCTATAACGCCTCATCCAAATCTTTAAACAGAACTTCCTATTTAGCTATGCTTGGTGTTTCTCAGTTCCTCAGAAATGAGGAGATCCGCAAAAAAAACAAAGTCAGTGACGTAGCAATGGGCAGGGCATATAGTTCGAAGAACTGATAGACATTGATGTCCCAAAGTGTAAAATGATCAACATCCCTGTTAGGAGAAAGACCTAAGGTTCGTTTCATGTAGGATGACAGTTCGTTTCACTCTTAAAAGTTTGCCGCGATTCACGATAATAGTACGTATTATGGACGTCATACAGGTGTCACCATACACATGCTATCTGAAAGACACTTTAGCTCTGTAGTGAGCTGTTGAAATAAGCTGTTAGTGATGATAGAGTGTGAAACTACCTTAGAAGTACGCCATATTGTACACAAGTTTTCCACTTAATAGTTGTTAAGAAAAGTTTGTCGAGAGCGAGCGACAGTTTAATTCTAGGCAATAATCTTATCACCTTTTGTAAACAAATTCTAGAAAATAATTATTCTGAACTCTTATTGGTCAAAAACATTCATTGGTCATCGGCTTGCGTAAAAAAATTGTACGAGTTTTGTTATTTGACTTTTTCTCGTAAAAATACAGAATAACGAGTAGGAAAGCTTTTTGCTTCTTAAAAGGATTGTCCTGATGAGTTTTCGATTATTTATTATTAAATTTTTAAGCCAGCAACTTCTAGAAGACGTGTCGAAAAGTGCCGGTGAGTTACTAAAACAGGAGAGTATAATGTGTGTTTTTATACGTTTTTATAATGGTGTTCTTTTGGCGTATTTCCTAATCAGTGAAAGAAAATATCAGATTTTTATCTATAATAACAATAAAAACAACAAATTTTCATTTAATAATCAAGATTACATTGACATTAGTAGTGGGACCTTCTTGTAAGTTCTGGACCTGTATTAGAAGGTAAGCTATTCCAACCTATATCAAGTTTGAATGTAAGATAATTTCACGTCTATTCCGTAAAAGTAAAAAACTGCGTAAAAAGGGGCAAGAAAGACGCGTCCCTTTCACAAGAGGTAAGGACTCTTGACCTCAAAAAAACGACCCCTCCAACTTCAGGCATTCACACGGGAACATATTACGAATACGAAGAGCTTTTCAAGGGCCTTTAATACGAAGATTGGACTGAACGAAATCGAAAAGCCTATAATCATTGGACCCTAATAACAACCGTTTTGTAACTGTGTAAGTAAATGGGATGTAGGAAAAGAAAAGGTGAATGAGGTGGCTTTTTGCCAATCGGGTGGGTCAATGTGACTTCAGATATTTATCTAACGTATCACATAAGATAATACTTTAATAAGCTTTTTTTTTATTTTTAGCTGTTTTTTTAGTTTGATGTTACGACTACAGATAAATATTAGTAACTTTTATTTAGACATTGCATTATATATTTAATAAAATTTACACTAGCAACTTTTTATGTTTGTCCAACTATGGCAAAGGCCTTCTCCATTTCTTTTAATTCGTGTCCGTTCAACGCCTTTCTTGTTCACGCCTTCCTTGCTACAGCCTTTATCTAGTCCTCCCATTTTCGGAACTGTCTTGTCTTGTTTAAACTTATCAATGTTTATTTTTTTATTTTCAAATAAATCTATGCTTTTCTCCACGGAGCTCTATTTCGTTTTTTCAAACGTCCTTCAGATCACATCGCAATGAAGTTACTAAGTGGCAAAAATAAGTATTTAGACTAAAGACCAAAAAGAACTCATTTTTGGAATTAATAACAGTAAAGTTTTTTGTTAGTAAAATACGGTTTTATGTAGAAAAATGTCTTGAACTTAGAACAGTCCATTACAAATAAATGAGAGTTTCAGAACAACAAAAACAAGGTACATTTCTGGTAAGTATCTTTTAAGACGTCGAGATTTGTCTTTCAGAGTCTGAGGGCAATATAATTTTATACGCTGTTTTGTGTTTATCGTTGTTTTGTCTTAGAGTTAATTGCGCTACAATCAAATTAAGATACGCGCTGAAAATTAGAAATGGTACTAACTTGACAATGGAATATTTCATTTAAACATGACAACGTTGTTATTCATTTACACGTACATCAATTACTCTCTGGAATGGTCTTCCTTATGAAATACGTAATTCAAAGACACTGGGAACATTTAAAAGTCGTTTATTCAAATATTACTTGTCTAGTTGTAATTCGTAGTTCCTTTATAATTATTACTCAGGTATATTTATGTATATATATATATGTACTATTTTTATTATTATATAATTTTTCTTTTTTTTTTTTGTTGCACTATCCCGCATTTAATTACATTAATTCCTTTATCCAAAGGTTGTCTGGTAGATATTGCTATAAGCAATAAGACCGCCTTTGCACATACTTGTCTACTATGTTTTCTTTTGTTTTCTTTGTTATTGTTTTTGTTTTGTGCAATAAAGTATAATATAATAAAGTATAATATATATAATAAACGTTGAACTTTAATAATTAAGTTGTTCCTATAAGTTAAGTATCTGAAACCTCAAACTCTGTATTCATTGACCCAGTAGTAAGCTAGAAAAGATCTAACTTTGATACCTGGGTCAGACAATTAAATATTCGGTCTTTTCTTTAAATATGTCTTTCTATCTTTCCGTGCCTCGTTAAATCGATACTTGGTATTATAATTACCATCGGAAATTGATCGTTACAAAGCTAAATATAATCCCAATCAACCCAATAACTCGAACTAGAGCAGCGTGGTGGGTCTAAGCCCCAAATCTTGCCCTCTTGTAGAAGAGAGATAGGTGTTGGCTCATAACCTTTAAGGTCTCATATGGTGTTTGCTATGTTGTCCATTTTATATAGTTTTGAGGTATAGTCCGTAAAGTTTTAAAATTCTTTAGCCGTCATTCGCACGAGAGTTTTATTTGAACGCTTTTTTAACGTTCGTTAAAAAAACTCTCGTGCGTATGGGGGCTAAGAGAATAAAAAATTAATTGAATATGAAATACGGCTAAAACTCACATGATATAAGGTCGGATTATGCCCGACAAGTTTTGAACCCATACGGGGCCCTTAGTCATGAGCGGGTACGATCCAAACTGCGAAGCGGTGGCACGGCGCGCAGTCGCTCGCATCGCGCGTTGGGAAAGGGGTTGAGTGGTGGAGAGTGAAGGTTACGTTTCACTCTCCGACGGTTCATTAATGTCATCTTCATTAGACTCGTCTTCTTGTGATAATTTGTTGTAATACCGTGTTTTATAATCAATTAATATGAATAACACTCACGATAGTTTAAATTCTAAAATAGAATAAAAAAAAATATCAAAATAAACGGGCGAAATCTGCCACATATTGTTATTAAAAAGGGATACCTACAAAGTTTTCTCATCATGCATTAATAATCATGATACTCACATAAATAAAACACATGTTCATATTACATCTAAAACATGTATGAACGCATGATAACTAACTTATTCCATTTAGTGTAGCTTTATTATTCAGTTACTCGTAAGTAGAACATATTTGTATCTACAGAGAAAAAAACGTGCGAAAAATTCTCGTCTTTTTATGGCCCTTATTTCTTCATTTAAGCTGGCATGTAAAGTAGGTATCAAGTTTGTATCAGGATTAGGCTTGTTATTGTCGATAAAGTAGCGACAAATTCTTCATTCTAGAGGAATGATCTGATTCGTATCTATTCGTATTAAATTGAGGAATAGTTCACTTTAGTGTAGGTACCTATTCCTCAATTGAGAGTGAGTGAGAGACATGATAGCCTAGAAGGCAGAGGTCATATCCAGTAGGCCCTAGTGGATATGACCTCTGCCATCAATTCGGAGGGCATAGGTGCGGCGAATAAGTTCCGAGGAATGCACCTCCAACTTTTCAGTTATATGCATTTTAAGAAATTACAAGGAAGGAATGAAAAACATCATGAGGAAATCTGTTTAACTGAGAATTTTCTTAAGTCTCTACGTGAGTCAAGTCTGCCAATCCGCTATTGGTCAGCGTGGTGGACTAAGGCCGAACAGTGTTCAACAGCGAATAGGCCTGGTAATGATGAAGTTATTCTTATATGGAGTTGTACACCTTTTTTACAATACAGAGGTCCAAGATTCTATTATCAGCGCGTGTTAATTTAGGATTAAAAAATGAAATTTTAAAAACCTTTTATTTACACAAATACTGAAAAACTTTTTACTTACACAAATAGATTCGAAGTAATGTGCTTTCTTTCAACTTATTACTTAGCTTGAGTTTTGCAGTTTTGTGGACAAAGAAATTTTATTCCGTAATTCGAGACTTCGCTGTTTCAGAGCTAATAACACAAGAGTCAAATCCAACAATAATAACTCGCGAAACTTTTTACTTTACATTCTTGTCATAATTTTGTGTTTACATGGAAATAAGTTCATTTTTTAGTTGTTGTTTTCTTTGACAGTTCTGATTCCCTATTACTTATTAAACAAAATGTATATAAAGATACTAGCGGAGTCCCTCGATTTCGTACACGTGATTTATGTTTGAGCAACATATAGGCTAATTTCATCCGGGAAAAATCCCATTTCCTTAATTTCAGAACCTTCTCTATATTTTTTTAATAGCTTGATTGTGTTTTGGTATGGTCTATTGGTACTAGTATGGTACATTACTAGTATTGGTACTAGTATGGTGCAAACAAAAAACATCATGAGGAAACCTGCATACCTGAGAATTTTTAATCCGCATTGGACTATTAGCCTAACCCCTCTCGTTGTGAGAGACTCGTGCTTAACAGTGTTTCGAATCGTTATCAACCCATATTCGGCTCACTATTGAGCTGGAGTCTCCTCTCAGAATGAGAGGGGTTAGGCCAACAGTTCACCACGCTGGCCCAATGCGGATTGGCAGACTTCACACACGTAAAGAATTAAGGAAATTCTCTGGTATGCGATATTTCCTTCACCGTTTGAGACACGTTATACACGATAAGATATATAATTTCTTAAAATGCACACAACTGAAAAGTTGGAGGTGCATGCCCCGGACCGGATTCGAACCTACATCCTCCGGAATCGGAGGCAGAGGTCATATCCACTGGGCTATCTCTGTGTGCCGAATATAGGTTGTTAATGAAGTATTTCACAGTTCGATCCAGGACTTAAACTCAATGCCTTGTGATCTGAAGCCACATAAGCTAACGACTGGAATAACGAAGCAGAAGATGGATGAAGTATTTAATTAAAGTTAATTTGCATGAAAGACCTCTCCCGTACGGTAGAACTGCACGGATGAATTTTTATTATTCATGAAAAGCTTATATAAAAAGCGGTGAAGTTGAGGTCGCGAAACTTGTTAATTTATTTTACAGGTTTTAGGTATATAGATAAAATGTATTGATTAATTGCTTTAGATTGGTATTTTATTTGAATTGATCGACCGATAGTTACACGTATCTCTGGTAGCATCCAATCTATGGTAACTAAGGTCATCATCATCATCATTAACAACCCATATTCAGGTCATTGTTGAGCACGAGTCTCCTCCCAGAATGACTGGGGTTAGGCCTTAGTCCACCACGCTAGCCAAATGCGGATTGGCTTTAAACACGCAGAGAATAAAGAAAATACTCAGAGCAGGTTTCCTCACGATGTTTTTCCTTCACCGTTGACATACATGATATTTAATTTCTTATTATTAAGGTATTAAATAAAGTATCGTAAACCTAGGTTTCTACCGACATTGGGAATCGATGGTCTAGATATCCGTATTGTAACTTACGTCATCCTCAATTAATCACTATAAATTTTGGTTGGACGAGGTTAATTAATGAAAATCAATTATGGAATTAAGATTTCGGTTGCGTCAGATTTGTTGGCTGAAATGATGATAGACGAGCGAGGGGCAAAATTGAGGTCAATGGTCGAGAGACGAGGGTTGCAAAAAATAATGGAAACTTTTATTAGATATGAGTATCATGTCTTGATATTTTCTAAATACGTCATACATCTTTGGATTAAAAAAAAAGAGTTGTTTTGATTAAAAATAAATCGGCCACATTTGTAGTTACATTTACACACACAGTAGGTTGTAGGTTGAGGCATCGGACGCTGCATTGGTGCTTCGGCATTGTGGTGTGTGGCACAATTTTAAAATAAACGTTTTTTCTTTCTTTCTTTCTATGTAATGGTAAAGTAGCACCATGCAAAACATCGATCATCATCATCAACATTATCAGCCGATGGACGTCCACTGCTGGTCATAGACCTCTTGCATGGACTTCCAAACAAAACGGTTTCGAGCCACGAGCATCCAGCGGCTCTCTGCAACGTGAGTTTACCTCGTCCCCCTCAAAAACGACAGACTATTTTGTTGGTAAATTTGGGTGCGATACCAGTCCATTGGTATGTGGTCTGAAGTTGCTAATAACAAATCGGCACTTCGTAATAGCATATACAGGTTGCTCGGTAGTATTTCCCATACTATGGTATGGTATTTAGCAACGCTGATTGACATCGATCTTTGTCACAAGAGCTAAGCCTTTTCCAAATGCCCACCAGGCTGACTTTTAGCGGTTCTGAAGGCAGATTTACTAAACGAACCACATTTGCCGCTAGTCAGGTGTTATTGGTGATACGTTTCTCCGTCAAAAGATAATGAGAACTGTCTAGTGAAGGGAAACTCGAGACGGCTGAGCGCTAATGAGAGTCTATTTATATGTGATCTAATTCTCTGACAGTTTTAGCGTATTGGTAAAAGCATATGCGTGTATGCAACTCTTGTTCTAGAAACGTCAATAAATAGCTATACCACGTTATACTAACTGTAACTGTAAGTGTTCATTTACACGGCAGCTGCTACTGACGACTGCCGTTGGCTGCCGCCGAGACATCGCTGACTGCAGTCGTCGGTAGAGTTACTGAGTTGAACCATGTGCAGTAACACATTTTTGGTGTTAGTGACAGTAAGTAATGGGTGCCACGATGAAGCCATTAATATAGCGTACAAAATTTTCAATTAACCTGCGCAGAGAACTGTCATTTTGGTTCAACTAACTTCGTAATCTATACCTTGCAATTCATAAATAGCAAGTACAGACAATAAAACTATGTTTATCATTGACAAGTCAACCCTTAGCTGCGATCTCATCTGATGTTGCATGACGATGTAGCCCTAAAATTAACATAGTACATGAACGTATGCTATGAGCTGTGATAGCCCAGTGGATATGACCTCTGCCTCCGATTCCGAAGAGTGTGGGTTCGAATCCGGTCCGGGGATGCACCTCCAACTTTTCAGTTGCGTGCATTTTAAGAAATTAAATATCACAACATCGTGAGGAAACTTTAATACCAGAGAATTTTCTTAATTCTCTGCATGTGTAAAGTCTGCCAATCCGCATTAAGCCGAATACGGGTTGATGATGATGACACACTTAACTTCATACTATATTTGATCGCTTTTTTAACGTCCGTTAAAAAAGATCTCGTGCGAATGAGGGTTTAGGTGAAAGTGAGATTCGCAGTCAAGAGCTAACTTGTTATTGAAAAAACGAAAATGAAATAAATAAATAACCAACAGCAAAACGAATTTCATTATTTCTACTATCCACAAGTTAATAGAAAAATTACAAATAAACCAAAAAACAAAGCATAAAAGTTAGCACCAAGCCGAGTTAAGGTGAGACGAGTGCCGTAATTTATTTGTAGTGTAATCAACTCTGGTACAGGAAATTTGAACTTGAATAAAGGATGAAAGTTAGACCATTTACCTACTAAAGAGCCTAGTGTTTACTTTATACAATAACAATTTGAGCTTTATTGTTATTGTATAAAGTTCATATTAAATTACAACCACTCACTGTTGTCTAAGCATTTTTTTTATGAGTTTGTTATTGTCAGGAGAAGGTTTTTATGACAGAAAAAAAAAAAATAAGGGGTAGGGTAGGGGTAGAGGTAGGGTAGGGGTAGGGTAGGGGTAGAGTAGGGTAGGGTAGGGTAGGGTAGTGGTAGGGTAGAGGTAGTTTAAAGTATACATCGAGTTTCATGCGGACGAAGTCGCGGGTGTTCGCTAGTATTAAATATAACTAAGTACAGACAATGTCATTCAAGACTTGAATACATTCTAGTTACTAAATTTTACTTCGATGGTCCGAACATAATTTTTTGGTCCATCCAAATAATTGGTACGATTTTGAAATCGTACCAATGACCTGGATCGATTTTTTATATGGGTCATTCAGGTCATAATATAAGAATGCGATATATGGGACACAATTTGAGATCTATTAACAAAATAAATATTTTTACTCCGAAATTATTCATTTTAGATCATAATATGTTCCTTAGACATTTTTAATTCATTTTCCATAACCCTAGAGTTATGGGAAATACTTCCGAGCACCCTGTATAATTACTACGATATAGCTCTAACGTAAAGCTTATACCTTTATGGTTAGAAAGACACCGAGGCAGGGAATAACACACCGAAAAAAGATGAAGAAGAAAACTGCTCAATTTAAACGCTAGCGAGAAAAATACTATAAAATTCGCGGTGAACGAACTATTTACAGAGCATAAAAACAACAATGTAGTTTTACAGATATTGGCAGTTAAACCAATTACTATCGTCTATTGGCGGCTTAACAACATCGTTGACTCATTCAACGCTCTAGTAGGCTAATTGCTTGGTTAGTGCTTTGTTTAGCCACAATTCCCAGCCGAGTGCTGTGTTTACACTTTTGACGGCGTAATAGTTTCAAATTGCATCCGATATTTCCGCTTATGTCTACAGCAATTTTAAAGAAAAAGGACGACAATAACATTACCTAATAAAAAAGTCGCTACCTAAAGCTTTTTTTACAAGTTTAAGCTACAATCGTTGGCCAATTTAACGCTCTAATAGGCTAATTGCTTGGTTAGTGCTTTGTTTAGCCACAACTCCCAGTCGAGTATTGTGTTTACACTTACGATAGCGTAATAGTTTCACATTGCATCCGATATTTCCGCTTATGTCTACAACAACTTTAACGAAAAAGGACGACAATAAAATTACCTATTTAAAAATTCACTACCTAGCTCTTTTTACTCTTTTTACAAGTTTAAGCTACAATCGTTGGCCTATTCAACGCACTAATAGGCTAATTGCTTGGTTAGTGCTTTGTTTAGCCACAACTCCTAGTCGAGTATTGTATTTACACTTTCGATAGCTTAATAGTTTCACAATGCATCCGATATTTCCGCTTATGTCTACAGCAGTTTTAACGACAAAAGACGACAATAATATTACCTAATAAAAAAGTCGCTACCTAAAGCTTTTTTTACAAGTTTAAGCTACAATCGTTGGCCAATTCAACGCACTAATAGGCTAATTGCTTGGTTAGTGCTTTGTTAAGCCACAACTCCCAGTCGAGTATTGTGTTTACACTTACGATAGCGTAATATTTTCACATTGCATTCAATATTTCAGCTTATGTCTACAACAATTGTAATGAAAATAAACGTAAATAAGAGTTATTATTATAAATTGCTACTAAATAAAAGAATTGAGAAAGTGTTCGGCGAATTCGGCTTATCTGTAAGTTGATTTTAAAAAAAATCTGCTTTCACTTAATTTTAGTAAATAAATCGCTGTTTATAATACGGATTTTGTAAGATTATGTACTAAATCAATGCTCTAATTGCTTGGTTAGTGCTTTGTTTAGTCACAATTCCCAACTGAGTGCTGTGTTTACACTTTCGATATCGTAATACTTAGTTTCACATTGCATCCAATATTATTCAGCGTATGTCTACAACAATTATAACGAAAAAAATACTACAATAACAGTATCATAAAACTAAAAGTCGCAACATTGAGATGATTGTGATGAATTGTTACACATATTTACGGATTGCTACTGAATAAAGAAGTTGAACAAATCTTCAACGAATCCTGCTTAACCTTATGTTGTTTTCAAAGATGGCCTGAATATATTATGTTGAGTGTATGTGTGTGTGTTTCATTAACAAAGCTTAAGTAAGTAACTAAAGTTTTTAAGCACCTGTTCAAGGTGGAAAGTTGTTTATAGTCCATTGTTTAAATACAGTACAGGCTAAAATACTTCAATGGTACTGTGAATCACACTGAAGTCCATCAATATAGAGACGCAGGCTCTCCATAAATACGATATTTGTAGCAGATACTTGTTACATACTCACAAAACTCATCGTGTTTCTGTCTGCGTTTAATTACTTTTGGCCTTGTCCTGATCGGTTCTATAAATTGCTTAGTTAGTGCCTCGTTTAGTTTGTGACCGCAAGCTGAGTACGGCATGTTTACATATTACGCTTGTCTACGTCCCAATGGGGTTTCGGTATTCAATTTATTTCGACGTATGTATGTTGCTGATAGATTATATTCATGTGCTATTTTTTCTATACATTATAATCAGCTGTATGTCATACTAGCGGACGCTCGCGATTTTGTCCGCGTGGAATTTAGTTTTTCACAAATCCCTCGGAAACCGTGGATTTTTCCGGGATAAAAAGTAGCCTATGTGTTAATCCATGCTATAATATATCTCAATACCAAATTTCAGCTAATACGGTTAAGTAGTCGAGGCGTGAAAGAGTAACAAGCATTCATATAATTAAAATTATCAGTTTTCGCAAATCTTGGGAAACCATGGATTTTTTGGGGATAAAAAGTAGCCTATGTGTTAATCCAGAGTAAAATCCATTTCCATTCCAAATTTTAGCCAAATCGCTTCAGTAGTAGCGGCGTTAAAGAGTAACAAACATCCAAACATACTTCCAAACATCCATACAAACTTTCTCGTTTATAATATTAGTAGGATAGTAGGATATAGCATGCGCTGCAATAAACAAATGCAAAAAACGAAATGAATAAAATTATAAATCTGTATACATTCATATAGGCACGGTTTTTCTCTCAGAATATGAGTTAGGCCAATAGTCCACCACGCTGGCTCAATGCGGATTGGCAGACTTCACACACGTAGATAATTTCCTAACGACGATTTACCTACTGTGTGATATCCACCAGTAAGCACAGGATGACATTTTTAGAAATAATCTCAAATTCGTATATGTCAACTAGCATACGTCAAAGATAGAATTAGCCTGCTGTACTGGGTCATTAAAACCCAATTTGTGTAAAACACTTGAACTGTCTACGAAATCTATAAAAGGTTCAAAGTCAAAAAACTAAATCGAAATCGAAATAGTGCTCTCAAAGGGAATAAAAAAGATTGTTTTCGATGAAATCTCTTTCTGCATTTTACAAGCAATCGCAAACTCATGGATTATTTAATCTTATCCTTACAACTTTGTTAGACCTATTATGAGTAGTTCTGTGGTTCTCAACAAAGAGGTCCTGGGTTCGATTCCCAACACGGATCAGATTATGATTCAATATTTTCTAAATTGGCTCAGGTCTAAGTCTGGTGGTCATCATTATCAACCCATATTCAACTCACTGAGCTCGAATCTATACTTATGGTCTAATATAACCGATGATGCTTGGCAAATTTCATAGATGTAGGTTAACAGAAAGTACCTACCCTTAATTTGATTCCCTTGAGAGTGTCGAAATATTCGTTTTATCCTGAATAAATGGCCGTATATATTTTTTACATAAACTTAAAAGTTTGATTTTATTACAACTTCATGGGATCGTAGACCTGAGTTTCAACTTAATACCTTCACGGAACCTTAAAAAATGTAATTAAGATAAGCTGACAACATTTTCATGGACCGACCCGGTACGGGAACAATAAATAAATTGTGAGAGTAAACCAGTGGCATGAAAATTAAACTGAAGGGCCAAAATTATGATTAGTGGGAGCTTCCAACAACGTTGGCGAATGGCAATAAAGCCCTCACGTACGTACAGCCGGTCTCATTACAGGGGGATCTCTGAGGATCATTTAAATGTACATTTCCATCATCGTGGGAACTTTGTTCATGATATACTACTGCTGTACGATGTTTAACTCTATTACAAGTAGGTAAGGTTGTTTGATCTGGTTCAAATCATTCGTCCGAATGCAGTTGCTTATAATGCTCCTTAATGTATACTTTAAACTTATATCCACAGAGTATTAGAGTGAGTCTTTACAAGCGACGTACTAAAGCCGGTGAAATTCATTAAAAAAAAAAATGTCACGCGTCTCCTTGACAATCGCTTACAGAAACTTTTTTCGTAATTTGTATTTCAAAATATTCACTAACAACAATTACGTAAATTAATATAATAATCAATAATTAGCTAAAAAAAATACTGCATCTTATTTCTTTAGTTTTTGTAAACAGTGTTTAAAATATTTCAAAACCTATGACGCCATTATTTAATAATATTGAAAATTACTGATGCGACGGTTCGTGTCGTACTGATTCGAGAATGTATTAGTTTTTGAATTTTGTATTCGGAACGGCTACGACACCGTTTATCGTGTTCCGTTCGCTCCATCTGTATATTATTGATTAATCTGTGCTTATACTGAAATATATTATAATAACAGTGAAACCATCAATGTATTATGTTAATACGTCGATGGGTGAAACATAACTATTACATAGAATTCTTTTAATTTTATTATCTTTTTAACTGATTAATTTTCATAAGCTCTTTTGAGGTAAATACAGTTTATATCAAGAACAAGTTTGTTATTTTAAATGATTTAAGCAAGTAATTATTGTTATACAAATACTGTTAATGTATGATAATAATTAATTAACGAATTTATTTTGCAAATTTCTACAAAATGATTTGTCAGAACAAATCATTTCAGGGACGAAGAATCTGACAAATTTTCTCACCGCACGTATTAATTCCAATACTAGAGCATCAACAGAAAATGTTAACACAACAATTAATGTCGTCAAACGTCATTGAATACGAATTTGTCATGTTTTCTAGGAAAACAGCAAAATCAATTTACTATTCACCGTAGATTATAAACTCCTGCAAAGTGACGCGTTTCTATATAACGAATCTAATGTGTTCATAGATTAGAAGACTAATGCTTGTTGTTTTTTGATCAATAAATAATGACGACATATCAGGAAATTGGGTCAAAAGTAAAACTGAAATGTCACCACCTATTTCCGGTGTAATCGATCGAGCGACCTATTGCGCTAAATACACTGTGACTTTTGTGATCGCCTAAAAATAATAAGACTATACCACCGATCAGATCATCAAATATGCAGTCGTGCCCAACACGCGAACTTTATAAATAGTGTAGGTGTGGTTTTCAATCGTTCTCACGAAAAGGTAGGTGTAGTGGAAAATTAAATTCTATTTTATAATTAAAGACAGAAACTCAATGTCTGAACTTTGAATAAGTTAATAAAAATTTAATTGAGGCGATAAAGGAAAGACTGAAAATTTTCCATTTTAAAAATTCTTTACTGTTTTTCAGTGTGAGGTATAGTAGTGATAATTAGCGCTAACACTAATATTGTTATCGCTAATATTTGATGCGGTTTTCACAGGTAATTTTTTTTTTATTCTTTACAAGTTAGCCCTTGACTACAATCTCACCTGATGGTAAGTAATGATGCAATCTAATATGAAATCGAGCTAACTTGTTAGGAGAAGGATGAAATCCCCTTTCGGTTTCTACCCGACGTCGTACCGGAACGCTATATCGCTTGGCGGTACGTCTTTGTCGGTAGGGTGGTAACTAGCCACGGCCAAAGACTCCCACCAGCCAGACCTGGACCAATTAAGAAAACCTCAATCGATCCAGCCTCGGATCGAACCCAGGGCCTCCGTCTCGTAAGTCCACTACGCTATGGAGGCCGTCATAAATAAAGCTATCTCTGGAGCAATAAAGGTACAAACATGGTTATAAATCGCCTGCATTCAGTGACTCCCTACTCTATGTTGCCATTCGACCTAATGGAGGATTCACCAATACTTCGTTTTCCGGTACCGGTTGGGACCCGATATATGCCCCGCCATATCAGCATCATGCCTGGTTGGGCTAAGTCGGTGATGAAATGAAATTTTAACTAAGGACATGTAAAAAAAAAACATCCTAAGGAATGAAGGAAGAGACAAAGAAGCCATATAGGCTAACCAATGGACCATTACAGTGCAAAGTCATTAGTCTTCTTAAAAGTTCTAAGAACAATGTTTGAAGAACGATGCTGAAAGCTTTTTATACAAAAAAAAACACATATTAGTCCCATATGACTTAACATAGCCTAACAAAAGATATTATATCGCTAAGGCTACAGTATTCTTCACGTGATAATAAAATATTTAGCTTGAAGCGTTGCGTGCTGCCACGGCTGTGTACTCACGCCGTTGAAGTGTTTACCGCTGAAGTAAGTACTCCAGGGAACTATGAATGACTTATCATGTTAGTACTTGGTAATATTAATGTCAGGTTGAACAACCTTTACCCACGATGATGCAATATGAAACTTCAAGAGCCTTCTAAACCATTTAGGCAATTTTAAACATTCTAAAAAGGAGCTGAGCTAAGAATTAATAATCATATTAGTACTTGGCAATATTAATGTCAGCTTAAACACCCTTATCGTGGATGATGCAATATGAAACTTCAAGAGCCTTCTAAACCATTTAGGCGATTTGAAACTTTCTAAAAAGGAGCTGAACTATTTGAATTAATAATCATGTTAGCAAGTGCTTGAAACAGACCTTCATTTAACTTCATTCTTTATTTGAACGCTTTTTATCATCGTTAAAAAAACTCTCGTGCGAATGAAGTCTTAGGGTGATAATTTTTCCCTAAGGACCACTATCAGAGGCATCAACGGCCTAACGTAGGTACTCCTCAAGGCAAGGTGACACCACCAAGGTCCCAACACTTGGATGATAATTTATATTGAACATTTCTTAGAAGAAAGAGATACCTATTCAATAATTCATAGCCGAACCAGGAATCAAACGCAGGACCTTGTGATTAGAACCAAAGAATCCACGAGACAGTGTCGTTTACCAAGTCCACGAAGCATTGCGTAACTAAACATAATATTCGTGTCAATTAAACATAAAACAGTCGTGGGTGTAGCATTCGTATGGGTACATTCAAACTAACATGTTAATGGTCTAAGATCCGACATTAGAAATATAAACCCTCATCTGATATGCTATAACTAACGGACTCCCGCGACTTCGTCCGCCCATGGACCTCTTTTATCCAGCCCTTACAGTAGTATCGCTGTACAAATGGAGTAACATCTCCCGTTTTCCCAACATTTCCCTTCACTGCTCTGCTCCCATTGATTGTAGCGTGATGAAAAGTATATTTTAACCTGCTCGGGGGTATGAAGAATAATAAGTTTCGTTAAAATCCGTTGAGTAGTTTTTGTTTCTATAAAGAACATACAGACAGACAGATTGACTGATTGCATTTTTGTCATCAGTATCGATCACTAATCACCCCCTGATAGTTATTTTGGAAATATATTTCATGTACAGAATTTACCTCTACAAGTTTATTATAAGGATAATAACAAATAAATGATAGATGATATTCACAGTGACGTATTGCAAATTGCGGCCAGACACATTTTTTATACAAAATCTAGCAACCCTTGAAAAAGATCAAAGGCAACTTCATACAGTAAAATTAAGCATAAAATACATCATCATTTCATTTGACATATTAGAGGACTGAATAACTTATATTTTAATTATATTAATAATATTATAAAGCTGAAGAGTTTTATTGTTTGTTTGGTTGAACGCGCTAATCTCAGGAAATACTGGTCTGATTTGAAAAATTCATTTTTTGTTAAACAGCCCATTTATCGAAAAAGGCTATAGGTAATACATTTTTCCCGCATTCCGACGGGAACGGGCACTACGCGGGTGAAACCGCACGGCGTCAGCTAGTTGTTTATATCTGCCAACCCCACATATATATTTATAGCCTCAATAGCTCAACGGTAAAGAGCGGTTGGACTCATCACCGACAGGTGGTGGTTCGATCCCCGTCCTGTTGATCTATTGTCGTACCCACTCCTAGCACAGTCTTTCCCGACTAGTTGGAGGAGAATGGGAATATTGGTCATGTTATAAAAAATATGGCAAAAATTCTTTAAAAAAAAATAACAGATGAGCGTCTATATTTGTTATGCCGGATCTTGTACTATAGGGCGCGTTGCCACGACCATAGTTGTGCGTATATGTGCGTTAGTAGGAGTATGTAATTGGATATAATAATACATGGATCTTTTATGTTTATGATTCAAATACAGATATTATTTATTTAAATAAGTATAAATTCTTGATAAACGAAAACTACATCATATTATAGTGAAAATGTATACACTAGCACATGCCATGCGGTTTTACCCGAGTAGTTCCCGTTCCTTTGAGAATACGAGTGTAAACTCTATGACACTTACTATCAACGTGACTTTCGATTGGTAAAATAACACAAAAGTCGGTTCTGTAGGTCTAGGGTTTATCCCGCTCCCCCAAGGTTTGTCAGCCCTCACTGATGCCATAAGTACCTAAGTGTAGTGGGTAACTATGAAGTTTGAACCATGGTGGCAATTTTCCCTGCTGGCCTATTCACTATTTCTGTCTTTATTATCAACCTATTAAAACAAACATTAAATCAATTGACTAAATGTCATTTACCTACTGTGTGATATCCACCAGTAAGCATTTCCACCATATCCACCAGGATGACATTTCTTACATAATATAATCTCAATTTCGTAATATATCAACTAGCATACGTCAAATATATTGAATTAGCCTGCTGACATAATATGAGAAATCACCTCAGAGAGACGAATATCTTAGCATTCCATGGATTCACCGTGCGGGTGCCGGGTCCATCGCGTGGTAGAGAGAAGAACTCCGAGCAGAGTCCTGAACTTGTGACTACAGGATGTAGGGTTAAGGAATTCCTTCACGATCGATCAACACTCCCCATTCTCTGCTCGTGTTGTTCTCCCTGCCTATCCAAATTTGGTAAGATCCTATTAGAGCAGCTTTGGATACTCGTTCTAATATAGAACTAGCTGCACCATTTTTATATTAAATATGTATTTGTGAATGTCATTTCTGTCAATTTTAAAATTGCCATTTATAACATCACGTTAGAATACCATTGGTCAATACAGTCTCTATTTATAGATTACGTAAATATAGTGTTTGTTTATGAAAACGCCACGTTTACGTTGTCCACCGCGGTATGACCCCGATGAATCATTGTTTTTAGGATTCCGTATTCCGTACCATAAAAGGATAAAATACGGAACCCTTTAGAATAATTGTATCCCAGTCTGACACGTCTGTTGTAAACTTTTTTCAAAATAAATGTATCAACTTGAAATGAATACCAAATACTCAAATTTCTAATGTTGTGAAAAATAGAAATTCTGTCATCCTAGTCAAAATAAATAAAGGCACATCTCAAGGCATACCTTGAGATTATGTTCAAATGCTACAAACAAATAATTACAGACAAAACTACATTATTGTATTGTTTTTTTGTTACGGCTTCACGTCTGAGCTACTAAACCAATTTTAAAAATTATTTCTCAAATGGAAAGCTACTTTATCAGCAACTAATATTATCGTCATCATCATATCAGCCGATGGACGTCAACTGCACATAGGCCTTTTGTTGAAACTTCCAAACATCATTCCAAGACGCTTGCATCACGCAAAGATACTCCTAGCATAGCTCGTTCCATCGCTCGCTGTGTGACTCTGAACGGACGAAGAGATATCGCGAAGTTTCCCCAGCCTCCGTGGCGCAGTGGTATGCGTGGTGGATTTACAAGACGAAGGTCGTGGGTTCGATCCCTGGCTGGGCTGATTGAGATTTTCTTAATTGGTCCAGGTCTAGCTGGTGGGAGACTTCCGCCGTGGCTAATTACCACCCTACCGGTAAAGACGTACCGCCAAGCGATTTAGCGTTCCGGTACGATGCCGTGTAGAAACCGAAAGGGGTGTGGATTTCATCCTCCTCCTAACAAGTTAGCCCGCTTCCATCTTAGATTGTATCATCACTTATACCATCAGGTGAGATTGTAGTCAAGGGCTAAGTTGTAAAGAACAAAAAAAAGCCAAGTTGGATTCTTGGCTCTAGTATAACATAGGCTACATTTCAGTCGCGTATTTCTACGGGAACGGGAACTACATGGGTAAACCTGCGAGACATCCTATAGTTATAAAATTAATATGTCGATAGTACATGAGGTAATGCCGCTCTAGCAGCTAGACGCTGAATAATTTATAACGCTCTATCAGATATCAGTTTGCTTAGCACGCTATTAGCATTCGGTAATAATTGTTTGTGTAACTTAGCTATAAATAACTCATAATATTGTCGAATATCCGCGACTACATCTGCGTAAAAATTGGTAAACTGTAATCTCCTTTTGAACCCCATAACGTTTTATATTTTAACATTAGTAATTGTACCAATTTCGATGAGCTTAACTTGAAAATTTGTGAACCTTTCATGAAAACTTTCAACCCCTATTTAATCCTATGTACTCATTGGTAAAATTTTCAAAATTATTTTTACGCAGTGTTTTTATAGTGTACTAATTTTCTTTATATGACTTCAAGTAACCGTATATATACTGTATAAATTATAGTTGATTTCAAGAATTAACTTTCATCAAAAAATATACCTCATCACTATACCTCATATATATCATCAAGAAGGCCTCACTACACAGTAATTGTACCGACAAAAATAAATTATTCATTTCGAAACATAGCAATACTGATTGACAGCTAAAATAAGCGAATAGTAATTCCCTAGACAAATATTACATTATGGCAAGTATGAAGTCATGCGCGCGGGGCATCGCTTAAACCCCCCCCCCCCCCCCCAGCTTGGACCATCGGGAGTGTTACGAACGAAGTTGCAAAGGTAATGCATACACTAATTAAATGATTTTTTTAAATTATTCCAATATTAGTATAGAAGTATGTTTATTAGTAAGTACAGCTGTAGTACATAACCGGGGAAGTTCTGTTTTAAAGAACTACTAAACTAGTGAAACTGTAACTGTACTGTAATTATAACTGACTGTGACGTCACCCGGGTCTCAGCTGAAAATCAATGGGCATTGCTTTCATGCGATAAACGGCAAATGCTGAGCTGTAAACCCTTTCTGTTTGGTGTCACAGACAGTCATATAATATCTAAGATAGGATGTACTGTTTGTGACACTAAAAAATGAATAAACTTATTTTCTTTCTTTCTTTCTTTCTTTCTTTCTACTGTTTCATTGGTATCTCCTCCTCCCAACCTTTTATAATTAAAAACTAAAACGTACGTATTACGTCTTAAAACCTGAATAAAACGCATAAATTTCGATATAAACCGTTCATCGGGTTTTGTTTTCCCGATCGTGGCAATGGTATTTTCCTTTCCTACTCACCACGTTCTGTTATTTATGTTTCTGCAATTTAAAACACTGTTTCCAAAGTACTATGATTAACCGCCAAGCGATTTAGCGTCCCGGTACGATGTCGTGTAGAAACCGAAAGGGTTTGGATTTTTATCCTCCTCCTATGAAATTAGCCTGCTTCCATCTCAGATTGCATCATCACTTACCATCAGGTTAGAGTAGTCAAAGGATAACTTGTAAAAAGAATAAAAAAAATTAATTGAAAAAGAATTCTAACAGACACTCGTATGATTTAAGATTTTCTCGAAAATCGCATGTTACCTATTGAGTAATATGCGGTTTATTAAAAAAACTTTAATTTTGATAAGGCTTTCGCGTCATTTTAATGAAACAATGCCGATATTTTGGCATGATAAATAACTTATCTGATAAAATTTGTTAAAGAGGTATTTATTTTATTGTTATTTAATATTTATGTAGTATATATTATATATTTTATATTTTTTAGTTGTAATATATTATGTAATACATGTGTAAATTTTAATATTATACTTACGTATATATTAAATTATATTTATTTAATTATTTATATATATATAATGTATTACATATAATGTATTGCACCTTCCCGCTCTTTCTTCGCAAGTTCTCTCGTCAGGGGTTGCCTGGTAGAGATTACTTTAAGTAATAAGTTTTAGTAATAAGGTAGAGATTACTTTGCATGCTAAGTTTAATTTATCTTTTTATTGTTTTAATTTATAACTGTATTTTTGTGTGCAATAAAGTATATCTTCTTCTTCCTCTTTCTTTCTTAAAATCCCAATGCCAGGTTACGGAAACTAATTTGAACTGATAGGGAGAAAAAGTTAAAATCACGAAAAAACCTACCTATTTGTTTTCTTTTAATTTATTTAGATTTTGTAATAATTATCCACGTTGAATAATTATACCAATAAGTATTGTCTATTGGTTTATCATTCTGACTCATATGTCATGCCACTTACTCAAATATCAAAAACCATGCTTTGATGCATATATAGACAAACAGAAACAATTAAATTTTTGTCGATTTCCTCTTGCCTTGATTTTACAGTTACAATAAAACAAATATTCGAAACATTTTATTTATATTTTTAACGTTTTATGACAATGCGAACAGACGCTTTCCATTCGATTTCCAACAATGATTGAACGGGAAACTCGAATCGCCTTTTGATGGTGGGATGTGCTAACAGAAGCAAATGAAAAGTAAACGGTTTGGAGCGGTTAAGCGAAATAACTGTCGTTAAACTTTTACGATTTAGTTTAAAGTTTCGATGAGTCATAAGCAAGACAATTAGCCTTTTTTTAATTTAATGACAAGTTAGGCCTTGACTTTTATTGATATTTTGTAACTCGGTGTATCATTCAAACAATCGGTCACTACTTTGTATTTGATTCTTAAAATACACACAATTGAAAAGTTGTAGGTGCATGCCCCGGGCCCACACCCGGGATTCGAACCCACACCCTCCGGAATCGGAGGTTGAGGTCATATCCACTGGACTATCACGACAAAGAAGTCATAACAGGAAGTAAATCGTAGTATCGTAATCGCGGTATGGTGATAGAGTTCGTACAGAGAAGTATCATCTGTCTAGGTTATTTTTATTATTGCTGCCAAATAACATTGCGTTCATTTAATCCGATAGGTAAACAATAAACTGTTGGGGCATCTGCTTATCCCGTCAACTATTACTACGCGTAACAACTCTGTTATACCTATTTGTACTATATATATGGTTAAGTTTAATAACAACATACTAAAAGGTCTTAAACTACTATGACATCTACGTGTTCAGGGCTCAAAAGGGCTAGAACCCAGAGCCGTAAAGCTTATTATTAAAAAAAAAAAAAAGTAAAGTGTTTCCTGAGTTTTCACAGTCACATATTAATAAACAATAGGTAGGTATATCTTCTGTGTTAGGTACTATAAAAATATGACGCATGGGCCATCTTCTTCCATCAATAATTATTAGGAACAACTATGTGACATTTTCTTATTCACTAATGAAACTACGTAATTCGTCATGCTCTTATTAGAAAATTAAATACAATTTAGCAATTCGTTGTACATTACGAAAGCCTGCTTATCTGTAAATAGAATAGGACTATTTTAGTGTATTTTACGCAAAAGCTCGCAGCATTTTTAGTGTGTTTTTTCTAGTTTTTACCAGCGTCAGAAGGAGGGTAATGTTTTTCGAAGGTATGTATTTATGTGTTTCTCGCAAGTTTTGCTTCTTAATTTGACCTTAATACTTGTAGTTATCACTTTCAAATTGTATTTCTTCTACAAAATACGTAGGCACGTTCCAGACAACAGTTCCTTTGATTAAATTAATTAAATAGACTCGCACGTCTATTACAGAAGGTTGTATAATCAAAGCGTACATTAAGTAAATTCGAAGATAACAAAGTCTCGGAGTAATCAATTAGGATGTTGTAACCTTGTACCTACTTGGAACGCGCTCAGACAGGCCTGATAAGGACGCCTCTCGAGTATTGATTGATTATTAGTAGCCTTAATTAATTCTTGATTAATTGCTAATTATTCATAACAAATGATCAATCAAATTAGAAATTGATTAAAATTTTAACAATACCCTTGTTAAGTGTTGCTTACAGAGATCTGAATAATCCACTTACTGTAATTAATAATGACTATTATTCAACTTATTATTATATATAACACTGATGTTATTTTTTTGATATACAAGAGACTTTATTAAGTATTAAAAAATATATGAGTTATCTTTAATATCTTAGTATTTAATAAATCGATAAGAAAACCTAATGTATATCTTGTTTTTTTTTTTATTTAGAGAACCTACTTATACTAATAAAACGAAATGATTTTCCGTTTTATTAATCTAGTGTATTAATTATAATAATCTATCTCCTTACCTCAGCCAAATCAATTCAGCAGCGGGAGCGTGCTACGAGTATTCACACTTACACACAAACTTTTACCGTTTTAGGGTTCCGTAGTCAATAAGGATACCTTATAGTTTATTCATGTCCGTCTGTCTGTCCGTCGGCAGTTTGGTTCAGAGCCTGTTATTATGCATGAGTATGTAGGTACGAGTCCCTACTTTAAAAAATGTCGACAAAGTCGTTAAATAAAATCTTGAAAAAAAAAGTCATTTTAGACGGGAGTTTAGTGGGGATGAATTTATTTCACTCGTTAATTTATCTCATATTTGGGGTATCGTTGGATAGGCCTTTGAAAGATATGAGGGTCTGCCAACTCTATTTTCCGTTTCAGGCATGAAATATTTAGGTTTTGAGTTCTATTTTTTGTTAGAGTCAAGTGACAACACCCTCCCAGAAGTAGGATAATAATTAAATATTTTCATTATTTCTTATTAATAGGCTTTTAAGTGCCTAATTTATAATTATTTATATACGGAACTCTACACTGCGCGTGGCCCGACTCGCATTTGACCGGTTCATTTAGGTCTTGCGCCACTAGAGTATTATATTTAAAATGTGATTTTTTGGAACTTATTCTTATGTTCCAAAAAAATCACATTTTAAATTGATAGAAACGCAACATAAAGTAGAAAATAATAGTATGTGGTAGAACGGTCACATAGTTGTGGTAACGTTGTTTTGCTGAAATAAACGATTTTTTAATAAAATATTCATAAACAAAACAACTGCGTAGTTCTTCTTCTTCTTATAGTGCCATCTCCTATCGGAGGTCAGCAATCATTAAGGCTAATTTAACTTTGTTCACTGCTGCCCGAAAGAGTGATCTGGTACTCATACCAAACCATTGGCGCAAGTTCCTGAGCCAAGATGTACGTCTACGACCAGGCCTTCGTTTCCCCTTTATCTTTCCCTGGATAATAAGCTGGAGCAGGTGATATTTGGAGTTTCGCATTATATGACCCAGGTATTCGAGCTTCCTCCTTTGGACTTGTTGCAGAACTTCTGTTGGCTTTCCCATTTTTTGCAGCACAGTAGTATTGCGTATACGATCCCTCCATGATATTCGCAGTATCCGCCTGTAAACCCACATCTCAAATGCCTCAAGCTTACTACACATCGCTTGTGTTAGTGTCCAGGCTTCAACCCCATAAAGTAACACAGAGAAAACGTAACGTAACTGCGTAGTTAGCATAATAGATATTTATTAATAAAGGCCATAAAATAAAGCTACTCATTTAGAATTCCGCCCAAAAAAGAGATCTCCGCTGAAATAAGAAATTGAAATTTACCGCAACTTTTTCTTTATTACCGCTGTCCTATATAGCATCACGTTTATTAAATAATGACGATAAATAGGGGCATTACTCTAGTCGTCGTTATCAACCCATATACGGCTCACTGCTGAGCTCGAGTCTCCTCTCAGAATGAGAGGGATTAGGCCAATAGTCCACCACGCTGGCCCAATGCGGATTGGCAGACTTCACATACGCAGAGAATTAAGAAATTCTCTGATATGCAGGTTTCCTCACGATGTTTTCCTTCACCGATTGAGACACGTGATATTTATTTCCATAAAATGCACACAACTGAAAAGTTGGAAGTGCATGCCCCGGACCGGATTCGAACCCACACCCTCCGAAATCGGAGGCAGAGGTCATATCCACTGGGCTACCACGGCTCTATTACTAGTCTCTATATCTCTACTGTCTATGTGTCTCTGTCTAGTTATCTATTACTCTAGTATTCTACTAATATTAATAAAAATGCGAATTATGTACGGATGTTTGTTCCTTCACGCTACTCGTAGAATGGGATTTCTGTGAAATTTAACACAGATATTATGTAATAGCACGTAGCACAATGGGGATGATGACTAGGTTTGAATATATTGATTTTTATAATACATTCGGATAAATAAGGTCAATGTTAACTAATTTATACATAAAAAAGCAAAGATTGTCTGGATATTTGCAAAATAAATGAGATTATAAAATTTCAAAATCTATTAAAAATCTTTTGTCGTAATTAGATAGAAAATTCATACAGTTATAGCTTCATATTAATTGATTATGAAACACGGCTAAAACTCACGTGATATTAGGTTGGAGTATGCCCGACTAGTTTCGAACCCATACGGGGCCCTTAGTCATGATCAATTAATATGAATAACACTCACGGTAGTTTAAATTCTAAAATAGTTATAGCTTCCTTACATTAAATGTGACATTTTTTAATATATGAATTATAAACATAAACGCACAAATAACAAAGATATTAATAATTTTGTTTGAACACCCATACAAATCTAACGATCATTACATTGCCTACGACGTCATTAGTTCGTGCCATTTTGTATGGGGCGTTTTTCAGGGATCCGCGGCAGCGCCGCAAATCTGACTCTTTAAATCCCTGTAGCTCCGAAAGTAATGATCGCAAATACCCCGTTACTTTTACGAAATTGCTTTACTATTAGCATACTCTTAATTTATATACAATTTAAAAATCTGTCATCATCCCTATTATACTATATGCGTTACCTCTTTAACTTTGGATGTAGTGGTATAGTAGTGGAGGTATAGTCGGATGCAGTCTTTATGACGTTTCCGAACTTCTTACGTTAAGCTACTGTTACACATGCTACATGCACATACAATGCTAATCGACTAGCATACTCAATATACAAACCTGTTCAGACGCGCTAAAAGCACGCTTATAAATCGCACCACTATTGTTTCCTGAGCAAGCTCGAAATAAGCATGCTCATTATTAGCAATGTTGCGATACACATGCTAATAGCTAGCAACTGCTCAACAGTAGCATGCTTTCGTGCTTGAAATGAGCATGTGTAAGGTATCACGCAGGGGTGCGGCGGCAGGCAATCACCACAAGCGCGCCTTTCACACACCTGAAGTCGCCTTACGAGTCTTGATTTGAGCGTACTTTATGTATGACCTGAGGGCCTGAGTGGCAGATTGATACTGTTACTGTCACCTGCATCTTATTTCGGAGAGGCATAAAAATTGCATCCAACTAAATCTACATACAAGCGTTTCAAATTAGATAGTTGACATACTATTAAAAAAAATCTACTATGAGTATAAAGCCTTTCGAATAATGACAAGAAAATTTTAATAGGTAGGTACTTAATAGCTTTATCAGAGGAGATTTTTCATTAACGTGCTCACTATTGAGCACGAGTGCCCTCTCTGAATGAGAGGGGCTAATTGTCCACCAACGCGGCCCAACGCAGATTGGCAGACTTCACACACAATTCATGGTATGCAGGTTTCCCAACGATGTTTATCCTTCACCGTTTGAAACTCGTGATATTTAATTTCTTAAAGTGTTGAATTTCTTAAAGAGTTGGAAGTGCATGCCTCGGACCGGATTCGAACCTATGCTCTCCGAATCGAAGGCAGAGGTATAACGGTTCTCTATTATTGGCTGTCATTAGAAAACATTCCATCAATAATACAAAGATGCATTTTTAATTTTTTTTTTTGACGACCTCCGTGGCGCAGTGGTATGCGCAGTGGAGACAAGACGGAGGTCCTGGGTTCGATCCCCGGCTGGGCCGATTGAGATTTTCTTAATTGGTCTAGGTCTGGCTGGTGGGAGGCTTCGGCCGTGGCTAGTTTACCGGCAAAGAAGTACCGCCAAGCGATTTAGCGTTCCGGTACGATGTCGTGTAGAAACCAAAAAGAGGTGTGGATATTCATCCTCCTAACAAGTTAGCCCGCTTCATCTTAGACTGCATCATCACTTACCATCAGGTGAAGATTTTAGTCAAGGGCTTGCAACTTGCAAAGAATAAAAACAAAAAAAAATTAAATATACCTATTCATTTGATGAGAAATCTCTAAAGCTTAACAATGATCAAGACTGAATGGCGATAAAACTAAAACACTCCACTCCTTGATTCCATTCTCTTAAGGTTGAGCTATTGAAGCCTAACTTCATAAACATCATGTAAACATCAAAAAATGATATATTTACAGCTCTTTAATATTTATTTTGTTATATCAGAACATTTAACAAACACATGTTTGTTGAGTGTACGAATTTCTATTTATTAGCGTTCCTCCTTTGTTTCGTGTAATATTTGTTTTCGTACTTACTCGCGTTTCATAATGTACAGCGAAAATTTCAATCAAATATTTACTTTACATTCGATCGTTTACTTACAAAGCATTTTATATATTTCCATTTTTTTTTATGTTTTTTATATACTCTCATCAGGAAGAATACAATAAGGAACTTAAGATAACTTATACTAATAACTATACAAATCATGCCCACGTGGAATGGTGGCAATCTTACTGGCTGCATTTCCGCGCTGGACAGCCAGGTTGGTCCTTTGCGCACAAAATGAGCCAGCCCTTCTGTCACCAGTTGAAGCAACTAGTAATATTTACTTTACATTCGATCGTTTACTTACAAAGCATTTTATATATTTCCATTTTTTTTTATGTTTTTTATATACTCTCATCAGGAAGAATACAATAAGGAACTTAAGCTAACTTATCCTAATGACTATACAAATCATGCCCACGTGGAATGGTGGCAAGAATACTGGCTGCATTTCCGCGCTGGACAGCCAGGCTGATCCTTTGCGCACAAAATGAGCCAGCTCTTCTGTCACCAGTTAAAGCAACTAGCCGCGGTGAAATGATTCGGTAAAATGTTTTGGCACTGCGACTCCATGGCCTCTACGGCAAAAGGTCAATTTCCATTATTGAATTTGTGTTCTATGAAATCTTTTTTTTTTAGTTATTGAATATATCTAATATAACAATAGTAGATACTCCTGCTTTTTATATGGAATAAGCTCGCGCTTGACCACGATCTCACCTGATGGTAAGTGTGGATGTGGCCTAAGGTGGAACGCGCTTGCCTAGAAGTTGCCTATTCACTCTCATCTTAAAGATGCCCATGTTATAAGAAATAGGAAACACTGACTTCGGGAAACAGTTCCACACCCTAGCCATGCGCTTGAGAAACGACAAAGCAAATCGCTTTATACGATTTTTAGGGATGTCAGTGTTATAGGGATGAAAACCTACCCGGTGTCGTGCAGTGCGATGGAAAAAAGGTGAGGGTCGTACTAGTTCAAACAGCTCCTGTAGGTATACTCGTCATCAACCCATATTCGGCTTACTGGTGAACTCAACTCTCCTCTCAGAATAAGAGGGGTTAGGCCAATAGTCCACCAAGCTGGCCCAATGCGGATGGACAAAATTCATACACGCAGAGAATTAAGAAAATTGGTATGCAGGTTTCTTCAGGATGTTTTTCCTTCATCGTTTGAGACACGTAATTTTCATAAAATGCACACAACTGAAAAGTTGGAGGTGCATGCCCCGGACCGTATTCGAACCCACACCCTCCGGAATCGGAGGCAGAGGTCAGGTTTTTTTTTTTTTTTTATTCTTTACAAGTTAGCCCTTGACTACAATCTCACCTGATGGTAAGTGATGATGCAGTCTAAGATTGAAGCGGGCTAATTTGTTAGGAGGAGGATGAAAATCCACACCCCTTTCGGCTTCTACACGGCATCGTACCGGAACGCTAAATCGCTTGGCGGTACGTCTTTGCCGGTAGGGTGGTACTAGCCACGGCCGAAGCCTCCCACCAGCCAGACCTAGACAAATTAAGAAAATCTCAATCTGCCCAGCCGGGCATTGAACCCAGGACCTCCGTCTTGTAAATCCACCGCGCATACCACTGCGCCACGGAGGCCGTCGAAATAGAATAGAAATAGGTCAGGAAATAGGTAATTAAGTGCTCTTAAATCGGGCGTCGAAGCTCGAATTGGTGATTTGCATTGCACTCACGCCTCGCTAGGGAAGCCGCAAACGAAAGAGTTCAGCTGTTAAAAAGTCACCGAGAAACTTTTAACATGCAAAAAGTCACCTTTATAAGACGACTTTTTGTTTGGAAATTTCTCAAACTATTCGAGAATGAAACGCGTTCGTGTTAAACTCATTTTCCCATTGTCATAGTTATTTCAAAAATAGAATTTTAGCATGTTAATGCTTCGACAGTGAAAGCTATAAAAAACAATTTAAACTAAAGTAAAAATCCCATTAAGCTTTACCTCGTTGGAGGGAAAAATGTGTTTTAAAAGGTAACGAGACACTTTCATACCTTAATTACGGAATAATAAATTAGAATTTTCTTTCGCAGTCCTTTACTTTCCTAGACTTTTATAAACAGTTCTTCTATTTATTTTCTTGCATAGCGCTTTTTTTATTATTATGTAGGTTTTATAATATATTAAAGACTGAGTAGGTAATATTATTATCTTCTTTATCAGCCGATGGATATCTACTGCTGGACGTACGTGTAGGTCTCTTCTAAGGATTTCCAAACAAGATTGAACCGCCTTTGCATGCAACTGGGTCGAAATATCGACAATAAAAATCTCGTCGTTTTATCGTGGTATGTACCCGTTTAAATATCATTTATAATGAACCGCCTTAATCCAGCAGCTCTCTGTAACCCGCTTAATGACGTCGGTCCACCTAATGAGAGGTCGACCAGTACTGGACTTTCTAATACGGGGTCGCTATTCCAGCACCTCTGAATCCCAACGTAAACGGAGAGCCGTTCGTTTCGGGGCATGTAGTTCGAAGAGTCGGACTATATGACCGGCCATTGCCATTTCAGTTCTGCGGCTCGTTGAGCTATTTAGGTAACTTTGGTTCTTCTGCGGATCTCCTCATTTCTGATTTGATGACGCAGAGATACTCCGATCATAGCTCGCCCAATCGCGCGCTGAGTGTCTGCATTGCTATGAGGCCCATAGCTAGCGACCAAGTCTCGATGCTGTTTGTCATCACTGGCATTGAGTATAGATGTCTTATATTCGCAGGACGGCTTCTTTAATATTATTTCGGTACAAAAGTATCTTATGTGCTATAAAGATCTATGCCTTTGATCCAGAGTCGTTCAGTCGTACATTTGTAAAGCCGTTCGGCTGTGATTGAGTGACAAACACGGAAATTTTCACATTTATAATATTAGTTAGATACACAATTTACCTTGTCATTCGAAGCTACATAAGTGCAAGATTCGAGTCTTACATACGGTATTTTTTTAATATCCTTAATATTCCCGTGCCCCTCCAAATAGCCTGAAAGACGTCAAGTCCATACACATATAACCCATGAATTCTCGGTGTGAAATGTGAATCCTCCTTAAGATCCCGTGGAGCTATTATCATCGCAAGCCCACCAACCCGCATTGGAGTAGTTTGGTGGGTCTAAGATATCTCCCGCTCGGAAGGCTCTATCTATATCTATACTAATATATAAAAAAGCTGAAGAGATTGTTTGTTTCCTCAGGAACTACTGGTCCGATTTGAAAAATTCTTTCAGTGTTAAATAGCCCATTTATCTAGGAAGGTTATATAGGTTTTCCTACGGGGACAGGAACCACGCGGGTAAAACCGCGCGGCGTCAGCTAGTATGTTATACTTGGGAATGCAATTGTTGTATTTGAACGCTTTTCTAACGTCCGTTAAAAAAACTCTCGTGCGAATGGGGGCTTAGAGTATAAAATGAATATGGCTCATTTTATAGGTCAAAAAGCGTAAGTCCCTCCTATTACAACCACATTCTCACACGTAGCAACATGACTGCAATACTAACGAATAAAAATAAACAAACTGACTGACTCCCAAGTTAATTGCTTCTCGCATGCACAGAGCACGCTTGTCATGAATGCACTTTATGACTGGAGTAATTAAAACTGGCTTTTTTGAAAAATAGAAATATATGTAATTGTAAGGCACTTTGTGAGAGGACTCAGCCGTGGAAGTGCAACCATAATGCTTATTTAGAGCTTAATTTGAACATTTTTCCAGCGTAACATATAAGGTTTATCTCGGTCAAGTGATACAACTAGATAGGAATAACTTCGACAAGGACAAGCTGACAGAAGAATTCTTATCAGCATTTGGGAAATTGCGACGTGTCTTCAAATCGTCAATACACACTTTAATGAGTGTGTCTTGCCTGTGATGACGTATGGAGTGGAAACGTGGACACTGACGATTGGCTATAACCACAAATTTAAAGCCGCTCAGCGAGCTATGGAGAGGGCTATGTTAGGATTCTCTCTGAAGGATAAAATCCGGAACGAGGAAATCCGTAGGAGAACGAAAATAATTGATGTAGCCCAAAGGACTAGCAAACTGAAGTGGCAGTGGGCGGACCATATCTGTCGTAGAACAAATGGCCGCTGGGGCAGACGTGTTCTGGAGTGGAGACCGCGTACCAGCAAGCGCAGTGTCAAGAAGAACATCAAGAAGGTAGTGGGAAGTGGCTGGATGAGGAAGGCGGAGGATCGTGTGTGGAGGCGCGCTCTCAGAAAGGTCTATGTCCAGCAGTGGACGATACAGGTTGTTGATGAACATAATATAAGGTTCTATGGTGATGTTGTCGCTTGAAGACATCGGTTAAATGATAGAAAAATAAAGCTTAACTTCAAATTCTCGGGCCAAGATTTCCTATGTGCATTTTCCGTTATCTTGAATAGGTTGAATTCAGTTTTTTTACAATTACTCGGTTCTCGGTTGAGGTGCTAAATATTTGATGCAATGCTTTTTTTTGCTCTTTACACGCTCTACAATTAAAGTTCTTTACATTTTTTAACTATCTTTAATCATTACTGAGATATTGATCACCAGGCCCGTGGTAGTGATAGCCTAGTTATTGGACATGACCTCTGCCTCGGATTCCGGAGGGTGTGGGTTCGAATCCGGTCCGGGGCATGCACTTCCAAATCTTCAGTTGTGTGCATTTTAAGAAATTAAATATCACGTGTCTCAAACGGTGAAGGAAAACATCGTGAGGAAACCTGCATATCAGAGAATTTTCTTAATTCTCTGTATGTGTCAAGTCTGCCAATCTACATTGGGCCAGCGTGGCGGACTATCGGCCTAACCCCTCTCATTCTGAGAGGAGACTTGAGCTCAGCAGTGAGTATTATGGGTTGATAACGAGGTCTGGTAGCTTTTTTACAATACAATTGCATTGGTTATATTACAAGTTAATATTATTGATGAGATAAATCTCTCGTCAAGATATTATGCTTATGATAAACATAAGGAAATTTACCTAGATTAACTTTCCAAGATTTTACCCACAGTAACTAACAGGGCAATTTAAATAAAACCTAATAAAAAGCAGGGCGCGTGTCAACGGACCTATTATGAATAAAGTGAGGCTATTTGCAAGTTTTATGCAATGTTAATGCCCGACTAATCCGATAAGCCTTTTGGCTCGGCTTATATTTTACGATTCCGCTGGTTATTTGGACATTCACAAAATGGGGTTAGCGGAGAAATGTGGATTACGAAAGTCAAACTAAAATAACTGTGCATTGTTCACGTAGGTACTCTTACTTCTGGATATTTAGACAAACTATTTTTTTATTCTTTACAAGTTAACCCTTGACTACAATCGCACCTGATGGTAAGTGATGATGCAAACTAATATGGAAGTGGGCTAACCTGTTAGACTCTCTGCTCCACTATAGTTAATCCTGGTTTACATCTGATAGTATCAGCGCTATACTTGATCAATATAGTAGTTAGAGGGTAGAACTGTAGTATTAAGTTAAATGATCGTTTCGGTAATGATTGATAGTGTTAGTTTGTGTATCTGCCATCGTTGACACGTAAAGCTTAAAACCTGCTCTTAGACTACGGCTTCTTCGTTATCAGAATTAGCATTTAGTCTGCTCCCCCGACATGTCTATCTTTTTAAGGTTGTCACACTATAAATATTTTGAAATGGTCACAAAATGTGTATCAAAACAATGTTTTATTTGATTCATTGGCAAATGTTCTATAAAACAAGGGTTCCTATGCGGACAAAGTCGTCGGCGTCGCGCTAGTTAGGTCCTAGTTAGTTATAATTATGAGTGTCCTAAAACGTAAGCTAATGTAAGCCATAAATAGTAGACCTGAATTAGCACAATAAGCCAATGCCGGATAAAGGCCCGTTTAGCGTGCCAGACACGTGCCGTGACAGACAAAATAATATTCTTCTATACAGTGTTTATTAACCATTCGCTGCCCGCGAGTATTTTATCGAAAAGCCCGTCTGCGTTGAAGAAGCCGACAGTCAGGGAATTCGGTTTTAATCTACCGTTGTGAGCCATTTAAAAAATCTTTATATTCCTCTATCGCGCGGAGCATGATACTGTGCTCGCCTATTGCCCTTAGTTTACTTTATATTCTTTTACATGTCACGTAATGGAGTCAAATGGTTAACGTATTTATATCTATCGTAACGTGGCCGCGCAGACGTTGACAGACAGTATTCGCGGAAAGAATATTTTGTCCGTGCGGTTCATGTCTGGAGAGTCCTTTTCAGGAAACCTGAAAAATTGACTGGTGATATTATGACCGCTATTACCAAATGACAATGCCATTAAGACAATAGTACCGTGTCTGGGGGACTTCTTCCATGAAAAGGACTTTAAGTGTCTCTAGCTACCTGCTGGGCAGTGTAAATAGACGGTGTCTGTAGGTGTCTGCCACACTAGTTGTCTGTGACGTACTGTGTCTGTACATATAAACGGACCTTAATATCCAACGGCGGTCGTTAACCCTGGGTGGAAAATTATTCGAGCCTAATGTACTTGTGTCACATCCTTAATGGATTCTGCGGTGAAGTATATAGGAGTAAGAGCCTGCGATAGCCAGACATGCCTCATTTTATGAAGGCTGAACGTTTTTAAGCCAATTATCTGCAATAGATATTAGTGGACTTATTGAGGCAGTGGAGTTATAGATCAGTGGAGCGATTGAGGATTCCTTACCGCTGTAAAGAGGTCGGACTTATCACCGAGCGGTGATAAGATTGATGAGCGGTGGTGATTCGATCCACTGGACTATTGTCGTACCCACTCCTAACACAGTATTTTCTGACTTATTGGAAGGAAGTGGGAATATTGGTCATATTTAAAAAAAAATTATGGCGAATATTTTTTTTAAAATTGTATATGGTTCTCTAGCGAAGGGTTGTTAAGGGTCTGGCGACAGATAATAATTCCTCATGACATATTGTAGAAGATCACCATATAGCATATTCACTGGTATAACACGTCTCTAAAAATAGGCAATCCTAATGCCGATAAAGAATACAATAGGGAACTTAAGCTAACTTATCCTAATAACTATACAAAAATGCTCACGTGGAAAGGTGGAAAATTCTGTTGCAGTTCCGCGTTGAACAGCCATGCTGATCCTTTGCGCAAAAAAATATAATTGCAATGCCGATTGAAATTACATACCGCAATTGTCCTGCATATAAAGTATTATGAAACACATCGTATGACATAAAGAAAAATGACGCCATAAAGAGAAAACAGACAAACAGACCGCAAAGAAAATAGAAAGATTTCAAAGAATTAAATAAATCTTTTCTCAGGATTTCTTAGTACATTCACAAAAGAAGGTAGGTAGCAATACATAATACCATCTGGTTAGCTCACACGCTTTGTGCGTTGAAGTTTTGTTGAGGAATAAATATTTTATGTTCTTAAATGCCGTTGTTGGCTAAGAATCTGGCTTAACAAAATGTTTTTATAACATCAAATCTACGAGTATACAGAATAAAATGTATGTTATGGAATTTTTTTACTAAAAATATATCTTGAATGGATAAACGTGGGATAAATTCAAAAATATTTAAGTATTTTTAAATACACCTGAAGTATATTTTGTAAAGATAAAGTGTTTTTCTATGAAACCATATAAAAGTACGATATTTACCTTTACTTATTAAAAAAAAAAAACAATTTTTAAAATTCACTTTTTGGTCAGGCTATGGAATTCATGGACGTTGTAGGGGCACCCCCAAAGGATCATTTAACCGCTGTGTGTTTAGTGACTCTCAGCGGGTGAATGATCCCCTACAACGTCAAATTCCACCGTAAAACAACTGGACCGATTTTGACTAGCTGATTTTGTAAGGAGTCTGTTATAAATAGGCTATATATTTTCATCCCCGTGCCCGGAAACGATCTTCTTATAATTCTCTTTATAAAACATGATGCAGGAATCGTGAATATAAAAGTACATAGCATATAAGAGATTTAAACGTTGACGAAAACCAAATATTCAAATATTCAACAGTTATTACGCCGTCCGTGTAAATATTCATAAATGTCGTACACAGTGTTTATCCCACATCATTGCCGTAAACACGAGTCCTTACGTGACAGATTTATGTAAACAAGTGGAATATTTGTATTTAATAATTGAATGATCATTACTTGTTATACATCAGAAAGTTGTCATCGAAACCTTCTTACACGGTACCACGGTACAGCTTTTACCGACTAAAACCTCACTGAACCTTCCTGTCTTTTGAAGACTTCGTTTTTAGTGGTGCTGTAGGGATGATGAAAGTTTTTTCTTTAACAATATTATAAAATATATTATAAATTATAAATATATACCGTAGAATTTAGAAACCTCTCCCTTTTTTTGAAGCCAGTTAATAATTTAAAAAAAAAGTATAACCGACTTCAAAACATACATTATTTCGTACTTAACCACGAAAATAAAAAGTGAAAATAACATTATAATATTTTATACCTATAGATCACTTTGTAGGAGGTGCCAAGCCAGTGATCTATTAAGGCGTACCTATCATAAAGATTTTTGTTTCTCAGACAATCTTTTTTTCTTTCCAACCAGAGAATTAAGAAAATTCTCTGGTATGCAGGTATCCTCACGATGTTTTTCCTCCACCGTTTGAGACCGTTTACCACTAGAAAGCTACATTGTCTGTGAGTACTATAAGCTTATATAAAGAGGTTAAGCTTTTGGTATTGTAGGCCTGTAGGGGGTAATCTCTGTTTCTACTGAACCGTGACTCTACGAGGCGTCTTCTAGTGATGAATATATCACCCCTATTTTGCCACCTTTAGGGTAGAAACGTTAGGTTGATGATGAAGGTAAAATTTACTATACCAAATACCCATTCAATCATCTAAAAAAATATCATTTAAACTTTACATTGTTTTTCTCGCCATAAAAGTCGCAAGAGTTAACTATGGTTAGACAATGATATAAAATATATACCAATATTATAAAGCTGAAGAGTTTGTTTGTTTGATTGAACGCACTAATCTCAGGAAATACTGGTCTGATTTGTAAAATTCTTTCAGTGTTAGATAGCCCATTTATCGAGGAAGGCTACAGGCTATATATTATCCCCGTATTCCTACGGGAACGAGAACCACGCGGGTGAAACCGCACGGTGTCAGCTAGTAGTAATATAAAAGGTTCCACGTAAACTCACTGTACGCTCGAACTTAGTTTTCGATTCTATTAATTGTTTATCGGCCGTATCGATTCCAACAAATTGCTCTGTTTTTTATTATTAAAGAAATCGAAGGACACGTGTGGTGCGACGACCTACATTATATAATTTTTGTAGGTATATGGTAACCGATATAACCGACAGCTAGCTATAATACATTGTATTTTGACAGCCTCCGTGGCGCAGTGGTATGCGCGGCGGATTTACAAGACGGAGGTCCTGGGTTCGATCCTGGCTGGACCGATTGAGATTTTCTTAATTTGTCCAGGTCTGGCTGGTGGGAGACGTACCGCCAAGCGATTTAGCGTTCCAGTACGATGCCGTGTAGAAACCGAAAGGGGTGTGGATTTTCATCCTCCTCCTAACAAGTTAGCCCGCTTCCATCTTAGACTGCATCATCACTTACCATCAGGTGAGATTGTAGTCAAGGGCTAACTTGTAAAGAATTAAAAAAAAAAAAAAGTTAAATGCTGATAGATTTTAGCTGGTGGGAGGCTTCGGCCGTGGTTAGTTACCACCCTACCGGCAAGGACGTACCGCCAAGCGATTTAGCGTTCCGGTACGATGCTGTGTAGAAACCGAAAGGAGTGTGGATTTTCATCGTCCCCCTAACAAATTAGCCCGCTTCCATCATTGATTGCATCATCACTTACCATGAAATTGTAGTCAAGGGCTAACTTGTAAAGGATAAAAAAAAATTCGCTATAAAATAAACTAGTAAAAAATTCGCTATAAAATAAACTAAACCCGCAGCTTCTTCCGCGTGGAATTTAGTTTTTCACAAATCCCACGGGAACCATGGATTTATCAGGGATGAAAAGCCTTTGTGTTAATCCAGATTAAAATTTATTTCCATTCCAAATTTCAGTCAAATCGCTTCAGTAGCCGTAGCGTAAAAGAGAAACAAACATACTTACACACTTACACAAACTTACACACAAACTTTTGCCTTTATAATATTATATATTATAATATATATTATTATAGTGTAATTAAAGGATACCCGCAACTCTATTCGCGTGATATTTAGCCATGTGGCATTTTTCTCTTTCTACAAACGCTAATAACGCTTTGAAAAGGTCACGTAACTTGACGATAGCAAATTTCATGCCCATACATATTATATCGAAGCGCTTGCGATTGTAGAAAGAGAATTGACGTACTACATGGATACAGACCCTGATTTTTTAGGGGCTGAGTTGCCAGCCTCTTAAAATTGCTGCAAACTTTCAGTATTGACCCTTAGAGCTTGATCTTTGAAGTTTGTTTTTCGAAGGGTGTCCGTGAAGTTATGTGACAGCCGATAAGGAAAATGATTTCGATTAATATGCTAAGGAAAATATTAAAATATACGCTTTAAATTTGGACAGTTGATGATCCCCTTGAAACCCGATACTTTTTACGAAATCACACTCCAAATTTCAAAATTGGATACAAGACCTACCTGTGGTCATACGCTGACATACTTTAAACCTTTATAAAATGTGGTATGTCTAGCTATCGCAAGCTGTTAGTCCATTCGTAACCTCGATATTCAAAAAGATAGTCGTGTCAAAAAGATCAACGCACTTATACAGCAATTAATTATAAATGAACATCAAAAGTAAATATAAAATTAGAATTCCTATAATCATAATTCCTAGAGACGAATTAAATTAATCGTACAGAAAATAAAAAATTTCCATTGCATTACATTCATGAGTTTTTATAGCAGCTGTTCCATTTTAAAACTAATAAATTCTCCCATCCCGAGTAAATGTCCAATCAATCCTTATAGTCAAGACGCGTTTTATTACATCTCGTATTTTGCATAAGATTACTCCAATCCCCTGATGGCTGATGAGATCTTTCTTTAGCTGTCTAGTCATAGAGAATACAGCGAGAGTTGTTTTAACATTTGTTTGCTTTGTTTAATTTGACATTCATTCATTTCTGACACCTGTAGTATTGACATTATATTATAATTGACTTATAATAATGACATGTAATGATAGTAATAACATAATATTTTAATTGTAATTGTATTGTAATCTTTAATAATGTAATTTTTTAGATGTAATTTTTTTGTTTTTTATATTTAATTTTATGTGACTTGTTTTTCAATTTTATTGCTTTCAGTTTATTGTAGTCTGTAATTTTTTGCATATTAATTTGCATTGTTTAATTTGACACTCATTCATTTCTGACAACTGTAGTATTGACATAACATTAATTTGTGTATGCTGTGTTAAAATGTAAATAATTAACATGTGAAATTGTAATAGCTGTTGGTTATCCTAATAAAATAAATAAATAAATTTGTTTTTCTTTATATTGCTAACTATTTTAGTTACGTATATTAAAAAAAATACGTGTGACACTCGGGAACTGCCACGGTAAAGCTATTGCATACCATTTTTTATAACACATTTGCTCGTAAAGTATCGCTTATTTCACCAATTTCAATATCGTAATGTATCTCATTACGCACATGTGCCGTAATATAAAAAAGATGCACATGTGCCGTAATGTAATAAAAACCTTTTTCATCCGTCTAAAAACGAACGATACCTTTTTAAACCTTAGCAAAGAGTTTTTATGTCAGAAATAGTGCTCAACATTTTATGAATAAAATTAACTTTGTGAAATAAAATAAATAAACAGTTAATTCTTTAATTATAATAATTTTGACAATAAATGACAACAATAAATCTGTAACAGAAACACAAACATTAATTTACTTTATTTGTAATACTGGCTGTTTTTGGTGCATTTGCCGAAAAAAAAACGCACGCACTTTACTATCTGTGCAAAAATTACAATGATATGTTTTCCGATGACATCAAAATGTCATTATATGGAAAACAGGCAAAGATGCAAATTTATTTTCAAAAATTGTGTTCAAAAAGTGTGTTTCCTCTCAAATGTGTTACAAAACGTCGTATGACATACGTGCGCTTTGATAATTACAGCCTTTGCTCCCTACTTGCTCTCGCCAAGGCTCGAGCTTGCAATATCACCTCGGCTGTAATTTTCAACTTACCCCACTTATATGTACTATTATCAACGTATGCAATTATAATAATTTCTTTATGCAATATTTTTTTTTCTTCAGAAAATAATAATAAATACATAATAATTGATTATGAAACACGGCTAAAACTCACGTGATATTAGGTTGGAGTATGCCCAACAAGTTTCGAACCCATACGGGGCCCTTAGTCGTGAACTGGTTCTTGCAATGTCAATTTCTTGCTAATAATGGTTTCCAACATAATATCACGTGAGTTTTAGCCGCGTTTCATAATCAATTAATATGAATAACACTCACGATAGTCTAAATTCTAAAATAATAAATAAATGATAAAAATAAAAAATGTCTTTACGTTGAGCTGGAACCGAACTCTGATTTAATGGGTTTTGACCCTTAGTGTCCAGTTGAGTCGATATGAAAATGTCGAAATGTGTTAACTTGATGCACGGCTTGGGTGTTAATTTTTTATTTCCGTTACGGAATGCCTTGATTCGGTCCCCGCTCAAAGCTCGCGATAAAAGCTATGCTTAAAAATAATTACCACATAAAACACATATATGTACTACACTGAAAAGCAAAAAATAACATCAAAAACAAAATTCTACACAAAATTTGTGTCTCGTTTTTGATGTTTAATGTGTACTATTTACTAATCGCTTTGAATGCAATGCCAACAAGTTAGTACCGTATTAAAATTAATACGTACGGTACGATTTTTGGCTTGGCATTGCCTTCAATCCAATTAGAAAATACCGCTAATCAGTAATTTATAAAACTTAAGGTAGTAATGAATCTTTAAGTTCAAATTTTAATATTTATTTTATTTTTTACTTTTTTCTTTAAGTTTTTTTGTTGACATTGCCATGCTGTAACATTTTTTTGACGGCCTCCGTGGTGCAGTGGTATGCGCGGTGGATTTACAAGACGGAGGTCCTGGGTTCGATCCCCGGCTGGGTCGATTGAGGTTTTCTTAGTTAGTCCAGGTCTGACTGGTGGGAGGCTTCGGCCGTGGCTAGTTACCCTACCGACAAAGACGTACCGCTAAGCGATTTAGCGTTCCGGTACGATGTCGTGTAGAAACTGAAAGGAGTGTGGATTTCATCCTACTCTTAACAAGTTAGCCCGCCCGTTAGTCAAGGGCTAACTTGTAGAGAATAAAAAAAGCAAATAAAGTTTTTAGATTCAGTTTATGATAAATTCATTTTATCCTCGAAAAATAGTTTTATCTCGATAAAAAGAAATTACGTTAATTAAGTATACAATTTGTAGAACAATAATATAATTATTTAATGATTATATAAAAAAGAATTATCTTCCTTAGTATCTTGTCAGGTACAAGACACAAAACGAAAAAAACAACCCATTTGATGTAAAGTGAAATAAAGCCACTTCACACAAAAGAATGCATCATAATAAAAAAAAAGAATACGTCAAATCCAAAGATTTACTACTATGCTAAATGTCTCCAAAATCACCGCAAAAAGTGATACGAATTTTATTTGTTTTAACTTTCATAAAAGTTAAAACCAAGTCTATATGTTTTTTTTTTAATAGAGTTTGCCATATTCTTTTAATAATGACCCAATACTTCAACCCAATTTTTCCATTAAATTTATATTTATATTTATTTCAATATTTTACGTAATTTTATGCGACAGACAGAGTTATTCTCCCAGAAATATTTTTATTTAATTATTTATTTATCCAGGCATTATAGGAGATTTCAGGATCTTTAAAAAAGAGCGTTATAAATTACCTATTATTACTCGTATATACCTTTACTGGCTCTCTGCATAGTAGTCTAAATATTACTTACACGGTCTATCGATGTGTTACAATTCTATAAAACAACATAATGTGGTGTAAGATCCGGCATTAAAAATATACATAGAGGCACAATCATCCGCCCACTTTAATATACTCGTGTCATATTAAGGTGGGCGGATAATTGCGTATATATAACCTCATTTATTGTTTAATAGTGATAAGAAATAAATAATAGATAATATTCACAGTGACACATTGCACATAGGTTGCCTAGTTAAATTGCGGCTAAACGCATTTTTCATACAAAATCTAGTAAACCATAAACTAGATCAAAGACAACCTAAAACAGTTAAGTTAAGCAAGCAGCTTTCATTTGAGATACTAAACGACTAAATAACTGATGAGAGTATTTATTAAACATTATTTATTTAACATTTATTAAACATAATCAATTGTTTATATCTAGCAAGTGGCAACCCCACAGTATGAAAGCAGACAACCTTTATGTTTTCAATTCTGTTGGGTATATACTTCTAACTAGTGAACGATTTTTATTAATTAAGCAAAGGAAGGAGATGTAATAAAATTAATTAAAAAAATAATCATTTAATACTCTCCGGGTTATTTGCAATGTGCCAATCTGAATATTTTATATCATTTATTTTTTATCCCAAATAAATAACAGATGAAGGTATATATTCCTTAAGCCGGATCTTGTACTAATCTATACTAATATTATAAAGCTGAAGAGTTTGTTTGTTTGAACGCGCTAATCTCAGGAACTAATGGTCCGTTTTGAAAAATTTTTCAGATCTTTCAGTGTTAGATAGCCCTTTTATCAAGGAAGGCTATAGGCTATATATTATCCCCATATTGCTACGGGAACGGGAACCACGCGGGTGAAACCGCGCGGCGTCAGCTTGTTAGACTTATATGTGAGACCTGTCAAGGTCTTTACTTAACGACTGTAATCCAGGTTGTTAGCTCGTACTCGGTGTCTAAACATGTCGTAAAAAGAAAGACTCAAGTGTCCTTTCGGCTTTTACTTACTCTTTAAGCATCTTGTCTGTAATTTACCTGTTTATATTACAGACAAGACTCTTCAATACGTCTGTAATCTACATGTAAAGGTTTAAGTAAGACTGTTAGAATAGACAGCGGGGTTTTACAACGCATATTATTGATTACCCATTTTCCCCGCTCTGCCTTCAGTCTAGTGGTTAGCCTATGTCGCTTTGGATTTCGAGGTATTCGATTAAATATTCCAAGTTAATCTATGTTATATAAAATATAAAACATATTGATATGGTCACTTTATAATGTTGGTTAGCTAATTATAATTGAGACAGAAGATCGCTTAATTACGGACTAAAGAAAGTAACCGACTTGGTATTACATGGATCTCACAACTTTTTATGGTAGAACAACTAAGTTCCGAGAATTTTTATATTTTACAAGTGTTATTTTTGATGGCATTCTTTATTACTAAGTTCCGGCACGCATTAGATTCCTATGACACTAACTAAACGCCTCGCGGTTTTTCCCGCTTAATTCAGGTTTTCTTATAAATACAGATATAAAATATAGCGTATAAGACCACGAATAACATGGTTCTATTGGTAAAAGAAGTAGATCCCCCTACAACCTCACAGACTGACAAACTTTACCTCTTTATAATAACGATTCAGATTTATCATCTCATTTCAATCAGCACTTCAGGCTACATTACTACTTATTAAGTAAATAAAGGAACTTTCATACATTCATTGTTAATATTCCCAGACTAATGAAATCGAATATTTATTGAGCGAAGGCGAACTTCGCAACAATGTTAGACCAAACTTTGGTTATAGAATATTTTCCTTACGTCAGTACATTGCATGAATATTACGAGCCATAAGTTCAAGGTCATTTGTTAGTATTTAGGGGGATTGGATTATGGTTGGGTTGTTTCAGTAACAGAAAACCCTAGTACGAAATACGATCGCGATTATCGAATATCGAGACTAATATGTGTCTAATGACTTTCTGTACTGCTGATTTTTTATTTCTCACTCAAGACTTTAAGCTATTTAACTTTACTTTATTCATAGTAATTTTACTTTACATATGGTAATTTTACTTTCTTAAACATGATTGACAACTCATGTTTAGCTGACTGTTGAACACGAGTCTCCTCTCAAAATAAGAGGGCTAATAGTCCAACACGCTGACCCAATTTTTGAATTAACCCAGGATTGGCATTATTTTACTTTATTCATAGTAATTTTACTATTTTAAAGCAATAACTTGGCTTCGGAAGCCAGAATAGTAGTGCTATTCGTTTTTCATAAATCCACAGTGTGAGTGTCGAATTAGTGTCTACGACATATGTCTCTTTGTATAACACGATACTATAGAAATTTATAGTATCAATACTAATATTATAAAGAGTTTGTTTGTTTGTTTGATTGAACGCGCTAAACTCAGGAACTACTAGTCAGATTTGAAAAATTCTTTCAGTGTTAGATAGCCCATTTATCGAGGAAGGCTATAGGCTATATATTATTCCCGTATTCCTACGGGAACGAGAACCACGCGAGTGAAACCGCGCGGCGACAGCTAGTGTCGTTATATAGAGAGAGAGATACTATAAAATTTCTTTAATATATCTTTGTCTTTAGAATAGAAAGAGCAATACATTTAAATACCTTTTTATCTCGATCTACAATATAAATACAAAGCAGTGAAGACATTTTTTTAACTCACACTGTTGAGTTATTAAAACATGATTACGGAATAGTTCTACTTACAAGAGTTAATTTAAACTACCTACTCGTTATTTTAGGCCTAGTTTGGACTACTTTGGTATTTTAGTCGAGTACGAACAATTTTTGGATTACCACCCAAAAATTATTATAAATATATTATTTTTATTGCACTATCCCGAATTTATTTACGTTAATTCCTTTATTCAAAGATTGTCTGGTAGATATTGCTATAATCAATAAGACCGCCTTTGCACATACTTGTTTTCTATGTTTTCTTTTGTTTTTTTTTTGTTATTGTTTTTGTGTTGTGGTCGTACTCGACTAAAATACTAAAGTAGCATGTACGGCCTCTTAGCGACATTTGTAATCTCGTACTAAGCATACAAACATAGACTCGTTATCACGATAGTTTGTATAACGTTTTATATCGATGCTAGTATTATCAGATTTTGTACTCAACTGAGTGTAACTAATTTAAACCCTTGATAAAATTGTTAGCGCATTCAACTACTAACAGCGTTTCTAGGCAAGAATTATGTAAGCATGAATAATTATATCGAATTACATTAATTATGTCTGAGTAAGGCTGCCTTTTCACAAAGGGCTTAGAGACGATGTTATACGCTACAGAAAATAGCTAAGCTGATGGAAATGAAAAATGAGTAATTTTCACGGCACTTAATATCTTAGAAAACCCTTAACAGAGTTCAGTAGTCGTGAGCTCTTTGTGACAGAGCTCATCCGGGGAATTATTACTGATGAATATTATTTAAAGCCTCAATAGCTCAGTGGCAAAGGGGTCGGACTCATCACCGAAAGATGGTGATTCGAACCCCACCTGTTGGACTATTGTCGTACCCTGAACGTAAGAATGAGAATATCTAGCCTTATTAGAAAGCTTAAAGTCACTCAGCGGGCGATGGAGCGAGCTATGCTTGGAGATTCTCTGCGTGATCGAATCAGTTATGAGGAGATCCGCAGACGAACAAAAGTCACTGACATAGCTCAGCGAGTCACGAAGCTGAAATGGCAATGAGCAGGCCACATAGTTCGAAGAGCCGATGGCCGTTGGGGTCCCAAGGAATGGCGACACCGCCCCCGGTAAGCACAGTGTTGGTCGACCCCCCACTAGGTTTGACCGAAGTTATCAAGCGGAGGATATGGAAATCTAAGTCTTTGAGTTTATTGCGAATAGAGTGGAGGATTGTTTTATAATATATAATATACGCTAGTATATAGCGGACGCCTGCGACTTCGTCCGAGTGGAATTCAGTTTTTCAGAAATCCCGCGGGAACCATGGATTTTCCGGGATGAAAAGTAGCCTATGTGTTAATCCAGAGTAAAATCTATTTCCATTCCAAATTTCAGCCAAATCGCTTTAGTAGCCGCAGCGTAAAAGAACAAACATACCTACACACAAACTTTCGCCTTTATAATATTAGTGTGACACACAGATTAAAGGATAATAGGCAGATAGAGCGTACGGAACACGGCACGGATGCAGTCATTCCAAATACAAATTAAAAAACAAATACATTCTCGAGTCAGTACGACACGAAGCGTCGCATCAGAAATTTGCAATGTTATTCAAGAAAAAAATGTTGTCTTATGTTTTTAATTATTAAAAAAAAGTAAAAGTAAAAAAATAATATAATATTATTAGTCTTTTATGATATCAATTTACGTAATTGTTGTTAATATTAAATCTTGAAATACAAATTACGTTACATACGAGATGCGTGACGTTTGTTTTTTTATGGGTTTCACCGGCCTCACCGCGCTGCTTATATCATTCATGTATTATTCTATACTAGCGGACGCCCGCGACTTCGTCCGCGTGGAATTCAGTTTTTCACAAATCTCGCGGGAACCATGGATTTTTCCGAGATGAAAAGTAACCTATGTGTTAATCCAGAGTAAAATCTATTTCCATTCTAAATTTCAACCAAATCGCTTCAGTAGCCGCTTTTACCGTACCTACGTTTATCCGACCCGTCTGTTATCTACTATATAAAAATAAGTCGGGTTTTCCTTCCTGACGCTATAACTCCAGAACGCACGAACCGATTTCCACGGTTTTGCATTCGTTGAAAAGGTCTCAGGCTCCGTGAGGTTTATAGCAAAGAAAATTCAGGAAAAATTTCAACGTAAGGTAGAGGTAGGGTAGGGTACGGGTAGGGTAGGGGTAGGGTAGGGGTACGGGTACGGGTAGGGTAGGGTAGGGTAGGGTAGGGTAGGGGTAGGGTGGGGGTAGGGTAGGGTAGGGGTAGGGTAGGGGTAGGGTAGGGGTAGGGTAGGGTAGAGGTATTTGAAAGTTTACATCGAGTTTCACGCGAACGAAGTCGCGGGCATCCGCTAGTTATAATATAATAACAGACCTCAAAATACTTTACTACAAGCAATAAACCAAAAACCTTTTACAGTTTGCAAAAGCAAAGAAAGTAATAACATGAAATACTTAACTACTGTATTGACTTTGCAGAAGAAATAAATAAAATTATCTGTGTTCTAGTATTTTTGTTTAGCTTCGATCTTTTAAAAGCTTTCGCATTTTTTTAAAGGGAAAACTTTTACAAAAACATTTAACGTGATGTCGATAAACTTAAATAATTGTTAGAACTTGGCAACTATAGTAAAAATTTTAATAAAAAAAATACAACCGACTTCAAAACCTAAAAACGTACCCACTAAACTAAAAAGCGAAATATAACATCATAATATGTTCTACCTGCTGATCAGTATGAAGGCGGTGCTAAGCCTTAGCTAAGCTAAGCAAGATTCCATCATCAGATCTTGACATGATGGCAATGGGACCAAATGGGGACTATACCGTTTCAAACAAAAAAAGAATTTTTGAAATCAGTCCAGGCGTCTTTGAGTAATCGGTGTACATACATAAAAAAAAAAATACCGGCCGAATTGAGAACCTCCTCCTTTTGGAAGTCGGTTAAAAATAGCTTTAGTTATATCGGAATGATCCTCATTTTAAAACAAGTTCTAGTCATCACTCTTACAATTAGGTTTCCATACTCATATTAGGAATTCCATACTCATAATAGGAAGGAAAATAATCGTGATTAAACCTGCATACTGAGAATTTTCTGAATTGTCTAAGTGTGAAGTCTACCAATCCGCATTTGACCAGCGTGGTGGACTATTAGGCTAACCCCTCTCATTCTGAGAGGCGACTCGTGTTTAAGAGTGAGCCGAAGATTAAACGGTATAGGTTTTATAGGGCCTCCCTCTTTATATGTCAAATGACCTTATGGAGCTTAGAATCACCAATCACGCTGCTCTAATACTGATTGGCGGGCAAGTTTCAAACTATAAAAGAAGACAACACTCTTCATAGAGTCACTTTTCTATCCGTTTATCTGTTAGTCAGTTACCTATATTTGTATTTTCTGCACACTTCTATGAACCTACTATATATTTTTTTTTTATTCTTTACAAGTTAGCCCTTGACTACAATCTCACCTGATGGTAAGTGATGATGCAGTCTAAGATGGAAGCGGGCTAACTTGTTAGGAGGAGGATGAAAATCCACACCCCTTTCGGTTTCTACGCGGCATCGTACCGGAATGCTAAATCGCTTGGCGGTATGTCTTTGCCGGTAGGGTATATTAGGGTGTATTAGGTATATTAGGTATACTTTTATATTTGTTAAGATAGCAAAGTATCAATATAGCTGTTTTCTAGAGAAATAAAAAATAGATAAATCTGTGTCACGAACAAACGTGGCAATATATTTGCTACATTATTGCTCCGTCTACAACGTCATTGCAGTCTAAGTAAGTGCTGTTTTAGAGACGTAAGGAAATACAGCATACAGTTTATATCAACTCCATCCGTACGTTTATAAATCAGTGTCACACATAAACGTAGAAATATATTAACTTCATCGCTGCTACGTCTACTATACGACATCATTGCAATCGTATACTGTTTCAAAGACTAAGGAAATTCTGTTGGAACTACAGTTCATATAAATTACTGCACACTTATTCGCATCTACATAAACACACACACATATAATAAACGTCGAAATGTGCTATTGTACAACTCCTTCGTCTACTGTCTAGTCTACGACATCATTGCCGTCGTAAGTACTGTTTCAAAGACTAAGGAAATGTTGGCATACAGTTTATAACAGCTCCTTTATAGACTACAAGCCCTTGAATAAAATTTACCTGTGAAATGAAAGAACGTGAATAACGCTTAGAAGGCTGTTACTATATCAGAAAATACCTCTAAGCACTATGCCGTCTTTTCTGAGTACGGGTGAGTACACGAGTAAACGGAATTACTCAGGTACAAAATATGATGAATTCTGACTAATTAATGTACGGCTTTGTTACAGTGTTAAAAATGATTAAAAACAAATGTCGAAAAATCTAGTGCCGTACGTTAAAGTAGTGGTACCGGAAGTCAGTACAAATTTTTAATTCGTCGACAGTTGCAGACGCAATATAGGTCATTTATCACTGTACGGCATTTGTGTAATTCCTTTTGTACACATATACAGATACTTTACTCGTAAACGTCGTACTTATTACATAGTACAGGGACTGAAAGCTAAGGGGCGCAACCTTATCTCTTGAGAGTACTTCACAAGTAGATAATATTTTCTAGCATGCCGTACATTTTTTGTGGAACACATAGGTGTATGGCGTTAATTACTTCCCTCCGAAAAGAGTGACTTTCCGGTGACTTTTATCGGCAATAACACAGGATATTAAAAAAAATACGCTTTTTACTTGAACTGTTGAGGGTCTAGACCCTTAAAACTGTTATCGCCGTTTAGTGTTGGAAATAGTAGTCTGTGACGGATATGACGTCGCTCGATCTCGTGTTGGCTTCAGTGTGATCGTGGCGTTCGAGCCGTCCACATCTCTTGTTGTGTAATTCTTTATGGGTTACTTGGGATAGGCGGGGAGAGTGACTTGAGTGGAAAAGGGGAGTGTTTGATATCAGTAAAAGGCGCCTTTAACCCTACACACATCGTTCGCAAGTACGTGACACCACTCAAGGTCATTCTCTGCCATTCTAGGGTCTTATTTTGGTTACAGTTTGATTTATTAATTAAGTTGTCCTGACAAGTGTTGTGAGTCATAACCTTTGTTCGACATTAGTTTTCTTATATTTTGTAATCACCTTTTTAGTCCTATAAAAAAACTTGTTATATTCCAAAACGTCCAAGCTCCATAATTGGCTACTGAATGAGCATAGTTGGCAAACTTTCAGCTCTTCAGAGGTAAATCTGGGTATCGCAAGCTCTTTCAGTAGTGAAAGAATTCCAAAACCAATTAAGAACACGCTTCTATCTATCATTGAGTAACTGAGCGATCAAAACGCTACAGAAATAGAATAACTAGACTTCTTCGTATCGGTGCATTGGATTTCCGTGTCCAAACTTCGATACGTAGGTACATGTAACAGCCCGTTGCACTTTATTTTTATGACCTACATTTACAGAAGGAAATCGGGTTTTCCATTTCGTCTTTGATGTGTTTCGTTCGATATTGGTGTCATATTAAAAGTTGAATCTAAAACACAACTGGTTAATGATAGGCGTCCACATATCAGCATCGTAAGTATCAAACGCGTCGCATCTTACGGATCGTAGTAGGTATATATAGTCTTTGTAGGTATAGAATACAAGTGCGTCTGCTGATCAGCATTAATAGTAATAATAATGCTATTTAATCCTTCGGGCCAGGACAAACATTACTATGTAAATACATGCAAGTATTTAAAATAAATATAGGTACCTACTCTAATTAATTATTCACCCATTGGCAAGAGTCTATGAGTGAACAATTATTTAGCGTATTTTAATTTTAATTTTAATTTTTAGCTTTTATTATTTAAATGTATTACCAGGAATACTTTGAAATTCCTTTAACTAAAACAATATTTAACTAAATTAACTACCTAAACCTTTTATAAAAATAAAATAAAATGAAATATTAAAAATATATATAACGTTTGGCGTCGTTTGAAATACATTGAAATTATATTTTCAAATGTTTTCAATACAATCCAAGTGGAGCTTTTCCCGTCTCATATAGTAAAATATTTTATTGTTTTCACCAACATCAGTTTATTTTAACGTGACTCTCGGGACCATTGACTTGCAGGAAACTGTTGTGGTGACGGTCCGAAAATAAACTCAGTTCTTTGGTCTTTGTTCCAACACGAGATGTTTATTCTTGCAATTTCCCCAGTTTGGCTGAATGTAACTTCAATATATTTTAGCTTAATTTTCATTTTCAACCTAATAATTAAAAAAAAACCTAACTGCCTAACCTGCTCGTACCTAGTCATCCGCGTATTTTGTATAGCTATTAAAAAATAGCGTTATTTTTATTGTAGATTTTTTTAATATCGTCGTCATCAACCCATATTCGGCTCACTGCTGAGCTCGAGTCTCCTCTCAGAATGAGAGGGGTTAGGCCAATAGTCTACCACGCTGGCCCAATGCGGATTGGTAGACTTCACACACGCAGAGAATTAAGATAATTCTCTGGTATGCAGGTTTCCTCACGATGTTTTCCTTCACCGATTGAGACACATGATATTTAATTTCTTAAAATGCACACAACTGAAAAGTTGGAGGTGCATGCCCCGGACCGGATTCGAACCCACACCCTCCAGAATCGGAGGCAGAGGTCATATCCACTGGGCTATCACGACTCTTTTTTTAATATGGCCATGATATATTATTTTGAAATCCTCTTGATGAGCCATTGAATTTAATACCCATATCGCAATATTCTAAACAAAAATATTTTTACGTTCCGAAATTATTTTAGTTTTGAAGTCCTTTAATTTATGTTGTTTTAAGATTAAAATTTGTTCTGCTTACTTGACACTCGGAATAAAGGCCCAGCCTCCATACAAAATTGGGACATGTCCTTTGAACTTCAAGAAGCATATCTTAGACGTTGCCCCAAGCATCGCTTCATCTCCTTTTAAAGTCTTTCTTATGAAAATCCTTTTTTTAATTTTTAATGGTAACTTCTTTTTATTATTTCTTTTATTATTTTTTTTATTCCATTCATTATTTTTGCGTATCTTAAACCGTTTACACAGCACGCAACGGAAAATAAGGCAGAAAAACGGAAGGAAGGGAAATATTTTTTACCGTTTTGGGATTATGGCCTTCCCTGGTAAACGGACTGTCCAACAAAAAGATATTTTTTTTTTATTTAAACCTATAGTAGTTCCTGAGATTAGCGCGTTACTAAACAAATACTTTAGCTTTATAATATTACTAAAGATTATACAGCCGACAAGCGCTTACGAGCAAAATAAAGAAAAAAATTTCTTAATAATTCAAAACAAAAAACGAAACGAAAAAAATGTTTTACTTCACAAGGCATATTTTTAGTGGAACGCAAAATTCTGAATATTTCATTAATAGAATATTAATGAAATATTCAGAATTTTGCGTTAAAGAAAGAAAGATACAGGCCGTGATAGCCTAGTGGACATTATTTCTTGCGTGTGTGAAGTCTGCCAATCCGCATAGGGTCGTGGTGGACTATTGGCCTAACCCCTCACATACTATGAGGAGACTCGAGCTCAGCAGTGAGCCGAATTATAATGATGAAGATGATGCTACTTCTAGATACTCGTATGTATATGAAATAAGTAAGTAATTCGAGTATATTACAACAACGGCGACTCACCAAGTCCTCAACATACATAGAAACAACGCTAACAAACAAATGTTATATATAGATAAATAATTTCTATTCTACTATCAAGTGTTTACACTGCACATTTCAATAAATTAAATTGTTTGATCTTTTCGACTCCATTCCATCGAGAACAGCGTACAACCGAATATAAAATACTAAATGAAGGCCGTAAACTAGTAGAATAACAAGCAAACGTCTACTCTCTGGAGAGGTTAGCGCACGAAACGTCTTGGTTTCCCGCGTGATAAATCAGTTGATTTTCCCTCGGGAGGAAAAGGAAAATATAAAAATACCGCTGGAATGCCGCCAGTCATTAGTACGTGACCGATTATGATCTCTGGAGTGTTTAACGGTTGCTCGGCAACGGTAATTATGGGCTGATAGCCCGCAATAGTCAGACCTACCTCAGTTTATTGTGGCTCATTTGTAAGCCTATGAAAAAATTAAATGAAATAAAAATACTCTCCATTGTTTCACAGAGGAAGTCAAACTATAAGAAATTGTAATGATGTTATAATATATTGTAAATTAATTATTGATTTTCTTTTTTAGAATTTATTCTTGCTGGCTCTTGGTTGATTTTCTGGTTACCTGGCTCTTATCAACAAAACCTGCCTTTCGAATCGGCGGTAGAATCTTTACAAATAGTCAACCTTGACGTTTCAAAAGTGCTTGTAAAGTCACATGAAATAAATGCATTTTGCATTTTTGAACTAGAAAATAGTTATACAGGTTGAATAGGGGACCTTATCGCTAAGAAGCAGTCTCTCTCAGGCAATTTAATAGGGGACTAATAGAGCCTAGCATAGATAACTACGGTAGAAATTATGGAGTTTGAATTTTTTGTGGAAGATAGTAAGTTTCTAGGACCCTTATCCGTTCAATTATGCTGAGGAAAATATAATATCTTATTTTAATATTACAAAAGCGAAAGGTTGAAAACCGCTTAACGTACAAAAATGAAAATTTTCAGGTTAGTTTATTGTTAGTAAACCTCCGCTAAGAACGGATTTTATGACAGGGCCGGACTAAAATCCAAGGGCGGACAAAGCCCGGGCGTCAGTTGTTTGCTTCTCTGCAACTGTTCGAAAAACGCTTAAAAAATTGGTATTTTTGTATTACTTAGGTACCTATGATAGAAACATGGCTGACAAACTTTCAGCCATCATAAAATGAGGCATGTCTTACTGTCGCAGGCTCTCGTTCAATTAGGATGTTATGTCGATAAAGCTGAGTTTAGAAGGTCGTTTAAAAAATTGCCGTCTGGTCTTTTAATTATATGAAATATCTTCATTACTAAATGTCCATTTCTCTACTCTCTTAAGGTAGAAATAAAATTATTAGTCATTAATTAAAGAATCATTGTCATAAATATATTGTTCACGACCTATATTGAATAATTAAATTACGTGCCAATAATATTTATATTTTGCACATATACAATAAATAAAATATTTATATAGATAAAATGTCAAATGCTAGCCTATCTTTAATTATAAACAAAATAAAACGTAAGTAAGATTATTTTTATAGCCAATAGTTTTCCGCTTAATTGTGATATTACCTACTAGGTACATATAAAAAATATACTGTAGGTACCTATAAAGTTAAACGGTAAACCAGTAAATTGGAAGTTACGTCAAACCGTTGCGTTGCGTGGTAAAGCAGTCAAAATTCGCATGTGTGCAGGTGTTATGCGAGGGACAAGTAAACTGTATTGCATGAGAGATACAAGATTTGGTATAAGCACTTTTCACACGTAAATCACCTATATTACAAAGTACCTACAAACCCTGACAAACATGTTCCTAATTCAAATTGCATGCAAACAAGATGTCAAACTTGCACGCGACGTTTTGCACAATCGTAAAACGCGATTCAATAGAAAATGTATCATCGAGCGGACTTTGATCATTATATCGTCCACAATGGCGTGCGCTTCATAGATGCACAAACACAATGCATACGCTGAGAATACATTACGAACTTATTGGAGGAAGAGTTTTCTATTTTGTACAATTTGTACGTATAGTGCCTACCCTAGCTAAGAACCTAGAGTACGCCCCTGGTCGTCGATACCTTGTAACTAGCTTATTGGTTCACTGTAACCTATGTAGATTCTAATCACAGAAATTGGAGTCTAGGTTCGATGAATAATAATAATAATAAATAAATATACTTAAACAATACACATCACTATCTAGCCCCAAAGTGAGCATACAGGTAGCTTGTGTTATGGGTACTAAGATAGCCGATATTATAATATTAATATACCATTATATACTACATATAAATACTTATATAATGTATAAATACACAGACACTGGAAAACACTCATGCTCATCACACAAATATTTTCCAGTTGTGGGAATCGAACCCACGGCCGTGGATGCAGAAAGTAGGGTCACTATCCACTGCGCCATGCGGCCGTCGAATGAAGGTGTTTCTTCTTCCAAGATTTCTTTTAACAACCTAGAGTTGGGAAATTCGTGGTGTTGAAACCCCTTACTTAGATAGCTACCGTTACTGAGTCAAACGTTCCCGCGGGATTTGTGTATAACTGAAATCAACACGAACGAAGTGGCGGGCGTCCGCTAGTCTGTCAATCACATTAATATTGTAAAGGCGAAAGTTTGTGTGTAAGTATGTTTGTTCCTCTTATACGTTGCGGCTACTGAAGCGATTTAGCAGAAATTTGGAATGGAAACAGATTTTACTCTGGATTAACACATAGGCTACTTTTCAAACCGGAAATATACATGGTTCCTGCGGGATTTGTGACAAACTAAATTCCACATGGACGAAGTCGCGGGCTTTCGCTAATAAAGCAATAAACAAAAACAAGTGTAAAGGCATCTAATTAATAACCTTTTCCTTTTACAAATATGACTGAAATTATTATGGTTAGTACTTGTGTACTAGGTTCACGAATAAAATAGTATTTAATAATAAATGAAAAGTAGTCATAATGACGTGTATACAATATACAATCTCGTAAGGCCATAACCTCACATCTCGGGTCGTAAAAGCGGGACGATGATATAGACAGACAGATTGACGTCTGTTTTATTCCTACAGGTTTATTGTAACGTCTCCCTCGGGAGAGAAACTAACTTGGACAAAACTTTATTGCAGTGGAAAGTACTAAAATAAACCGCTCAATCTGTGTTCTATGGCCGGCTTTATTGTTTACCTTTCACGAGGGTATTCAATCGTTTTATCTGTCTATTTTAATAGCCTATTTACTTAGAGGAAACCCAACACGCTTCTCCAATGCGGATTAGTGGGTTTATAATGTTTGACTTTAGAATGTCTTGGGAGCCAGAAAATCCAACATTTCACAGCTGGACGCAAGCACAGAAAACATATGTGACGCAAGAATCAAATTCAAGACTTCAAGATTGGTGTCATGCAAGCTAAATACTAAATCAACGTAGTTTGTAATTTAAGTTTATGTAAAAACATTGCATTCTCAAGTAAGCTGAGAGCTGAATTAGCATTCTAGTTAAAATAACAAAGAAAGAGATTTGATAACATGAATGTAAGACGAAATAAAATTAAAATACATTTCTTGTTTGGATTTACACTGATCCCTGTCTAGTAGTGTCAATGCCCGGGTTAAAAAAACATTGTCTGGAATCCAGAACCTCGCTTATTTTTTAAATTAAAAAAAGCAAATACTTGCATATGCAATGATTGTATTATTACAGATCATCATCATCATCATATCAGCCGATGGACGTCCACTGCAGGACATAGGCCTTTTGTAGGAACTTCCAAACATCACGATCCTGGGCCGCCTGCATCCAGCGAATCCCTGCGACTCACTTGATGTCGTACGATTTTGTTGAGGTAAATACATTTACCTATAGTATAAGTGACTTTGTTTGTTACGCTTTCACACCTAACACCACTAAGCCCAATATCAAATAATCGAGGTTAAACAGATCTCGTTATTAACCGCCAATCCGCACTGGACCAGGGTAGTGGATCCAAGTTCCATATCCCTTCCATATAGCTTAGGACGGGCAAATTATTTTATCAAACAGTAAGAACTGTTCTAAAGCAAGCTGTTTTATAACATTTTATAACACATTTGCTCAGTATCTCATTACGCAAATGTGCCGTAATGTAAAGTAAAATGCACATGTGCTGTAATGTAATATAAAACCTTTATCATTTATCATCCGTCTAAAAACGAACGGTAGGTACTTTTATAAACCTTAGCAAAAAGATTTTATGTTAGAATAAGTGCTCAACATTTTATGAATAAAATTATCTTTGTGAGATAAAATATAATAAATAAACATTTCATGTCATTTTAATAATTTTGAAATTAAATGACAATCTGTAACAGAAACACAAAAATATTAATTTACTTTATGAGTAATACTAGCTTTTTTTGGTTGCATTTGCCTAAAATAAAAAGCTGGTGCTCGCACTTCGCAATCTATGTCAAAATGTCATCATATAGAAAACAGGCAAAGATGCAAATTAATTTTCAGAAAGTGTGTTCTAAGTGTGTTTCCTCGCAAATGCCGTATGACATACGTGCGCTTTGATAATTACAGCCTCTGCTTCCTTACTATAGCTCTCGCCAAGGCTCGAGCTGCAATATCGCCTCAGCTGTCATTTTCAACTTACCGCACTTATATCATAATGTACTATTGTTAAATTTCATTACTTTATGCACATGAATAATAAATAAGAGTAAATTATTTTATAGCAAAACTAAATGAAATGCATTTTGTACTATAATTTAACAATATTAAATGAAAAACCTCAATAACCTATTTGGGGAATACACAAACGCGTTATGCTTTGAGCCGTGATAGCCCAGTGGATATGACCTCTGCTTCCGATTCCGGAGGGTGTGGGTTCAAATCCGGTCCGGGGCATGCACCTCCAATTTTACAGTTGTGTGCATTTTAAGAAATTAAATATCACGTGTCTCAAACGGTGAAGGAAAACATCGTGAGGAAACCTGCATACCAGAAAATTATCTTAATTCTCTGCGTGTGTGAAGTCTGCCAATCCGCATTGGGCCAGCGTGGTGGACTATTGGTCTTACCCCTCTCATTCTGAGAGGAGACTCGAGCTCAGCAGTGAGGGGTACCGAATAGGGGTTGATGACGTTATGCTTTAACTATACACGATTTGTATATTGCCTATCCAAATGTGGTCTACCAATCAATAAGGTACTGACAACATTACAGCACTATAGGGACCAACAGAAGTCGACGAACTCGCTCGTCTAGTCCTAAAGGTCATATGTCCAGATAATTAGTGTCCTTTCTATTGGACTTTTGTTACCTGACCTTTACAAATTAGATTACTAAAGCTACATTACCTTAATACACAAGAAAATTATCTGGAATAGACTACTATCTAGGCAAAATCTAAAGAACGAAACTATTAAAGTATATATTCGTCCATTAATTTTTTTATTAATATGTTTTCTTATTCTCTACAATTTAACCCTTGACTTCAATCTCACGTGATGCTAAGATGCAATGGAAAGAAATCCACACCCCTTTCAGTTTCTATACGACATCGCACCGGAACGCTAAATCACTTGACGTTACGTCTTTGCCGGTAGGGTCGTAACTAGCCACGGCCAAAGTCTCCCACCAGTCAGACCCAGACCAATTAAGAGAACCCAGGACCTCCGTCTTGTAAATCCACCGCGCATACCACTGCGTCATGGAGGCCGTCAAAATCACTTGATAAGAGCTTAACTTTAGTTTGTTTAGTATTTAGTACACAATAGACAGTGATAGCTCAGTGGATATGAATTCTGCTTCCGATTCCATAAATGCCTACTGAAATCACATGTTCGATCAGACCAGAGATATAAAAGAAGATTATGTGTAGATGATGATTATATGTACGTCATACGTCAAAAACAGCTGAATATATTTATACTTATAATACTCATACTATAAGTATAAATATATTCAGTATACAACATAAAACTACAAAATTTGACCTTTAATTAAAATAAAAATAAATCTATTTATATATGGATTTCAATTGAAATATTACATTTATTGCATAGATTTAAGAGTCGGCACAAGTATATTGAACGTTATTAATCACCAATAAAACCAAATATTTTATTGAAAGTCAAAATGTGTAATTTTTTATCGAACGCTCATGCAAATTTAACAATTTTACGTACGTTGTGACGTCATAATTTTGCTGTATGAGGGGTCTATGAGCGATCCATGGGAGCGTCGCAAAATTGATAAGTCCGAAAGTAATAATCACAAAATACACTGTTGCTTCTACAAAATTGCTGCACTATAAACAAACTTTGAAATTAAAAATTATTAATTACTTATACTTAAACAATAAAAATGTGAAATATCCAATTATTTAGGTTTCCAACATACGACACTATCTACACCATATCGACTGACTTTGACACTACAATACGGATGCAAAAATCTTATTCACCTTTAAAGGATGGTATTTATAGAGATTATTGACAAACATGCATAATTGGCAACGATTATAGCCGTAATTATCCGATGATAGCCCTGCCAATACATATGTACGAGTTGATAAATAAATAAATAAAATAAAAATAAAAAAGCCATTTATTTCTTACAGAAGTACTAGTTTACAAGGTTTGGTTAAGTTGAGTTTAGTTTAATTGTGTTAGTATCAAAAAGTAGATGATTATTATTTAATAGTTAGTGTTTTTAAGTATTTTTTTTAAAGTAGTTTTAGTTAGGTATGTTAATATTATATTGCAACTATTCTGTAGGAACCCCTCTGCGGGTAAAGGCCTCCTCCAAATTGTGCCAGTTTTCTCTGGATTGCGCTATTTGTATCCAATTTGAACCCGAGTACGAGTAGATACGTAATACCAATTATTTAATTCTAGCATCTAAGTAAGTATATCATTATCTCCATTATCCTATATATGTGGGTTCGGCAAAGTATATCACACACAATATAACCATCTCTTTCTTGGCCTCTCCTCTATTGTCTTTCCATTTGTAATAGGGATGACGACAGATTTTAAATTTTATATAAATTAAGAATATGCTATTAGTAAAGCAATTTTGTAAAAGTTAACAGGGTCCGATTTGCGGCACTGCAAAGGATCCCTGAAAACGCCCCATACAAAATGGTACGAATTAATGACGTCGTAGGTACAGAATGATCGTTAGACTTGTATGGGCATTCAAACAAAATTACTTATATCTTTGTTTATAGTTCATTTATTAAATGTAAGGAAGCTAAAATTGTATAAACTTTCATCTAATTACGATAAAAGGTTTTTAATAGATTTTGAAATTTAATAATCTTATTTCGCAAATATCCAGTCAATCTTTGCTTTTTATGTATAAATTTGTTGACATTGACCATATTATCATAAAAATCAATTTATTCAAACCTAGTCATCATCCCCATTTAATCGCAGTCCTTCTAACGGCGTCTCCTGTAAGTTACAGACCTCAGATTAGAGGAACTTTGGGCTGGCAGAGCTACTGCGTTCCCCCAACTCCCTAGAGGATACTCCCTACTAAACGTAGGTGCCCACGTATCCGCATCGTAGGTATCGGAACATAGCGTCAAACGGATTTTTAATGTTACTCTAGATAAAATGCGTTCGATGCGATCCATGCGATGCAGATCAGTGGTCGCAATTCTATGGTATTCGTAGAAAGAAACCCAAGAACCCGTTTGATGCGATGCGTCCGACACTGTACGATGCGGATCTGTAGACGCATACCATAAAGAGCTTATTATGTCTAAGGGTGAGTTCGCACTACGATTTTTTTCAGCAAGCGATTAATCGCTACAACCGCAAAACCGCTTAAGACGCACACACCACGATTAAAAATCGCGATACGACCCGCAGTTTGAAGATGGATTTCAATATAGTATGTGTTTTTTTTCTCTCAGCCTCCGACATCCAATTATATACTACGTGTTGAAACACTTCCTTCTAAAGTTTATTTTTGATATTTCTATCGTTATATCGACGCAAAGTAGTGTAGTATAAAGTTGGTCTTTTCTGTACTTCCACGATGATTTTTTGAGATAAACTTCAATATTCGGGTTCACTTAAAACTAACTCCGACTCGGTGGATGACATGACATGGTCGGCCAACGCTCTGCTCTGCAAGACGGTCTACCGAATACTGAATTACTGACCAAAAAACCGCGTAATTGACAATAAAAATTATACTCGTAGACGTTGGGATTGTTCTTAGTAAAGTTTGTTAGATATTATAATAGGATTTGCCATCTATTCTAGCGTAACTTAAAAGCTTCTAAGTATATGGAAACTAAGTCAAGGTAACATAAGGGCACATCCTTATTAATAATTTAATACGAGTACCTTTACTAGTAAACTCGACTAAATGTTTCAATTACATTAACAAACTACGAAGTGGAACAAGCTTTACGTGTTTACTATAATAGCAAAGTTCGCTGTCAATAGAGTATATGAACGTCCATGTAGATAACTTGTACATATTTTAGTAGTAGTAAAGTTCTTTGTAACAGAGCTATTCCGGAGTACTACTCCCGTTGTTTAATATGTAATTCAATCCATTTATTTGCATATATCCATTTTATGTTCATAGTTCGAAGAGCCGAAGGACGTTGGTGTCTTACAGTGGAATTCATAGACATAGTAGGGGCACCGCCAGGGGATCATTCAGCTGCTGGGTGTCGAATTTAGCCTCTATTTGTTTGAGAATCTGACACTCAGCGGGTGAATGATCCTCTGGGGGTGTACTACAACGTCTATGAATTCCACTGTTAAAGTTCTGGAATGCCCCCCCACCAGGTGTACTAACGACATCAAGCGAATTCAGGGGATTCGCTGGATGCAGGCGGCTCACGATCGTGATGTTTGGAAGTCCCTACAAAAGGCCTATGTCCTGCAGTGGAAGTCCATCGGCTGATATTAAAGTTTGACATACAACCCGTCTTAACATGGCATGATTAATTGGATGGTGCTATGTAGCATCACTGTGAACTGAACAATTACCTACTGCTGTTGTAGCATGCATAGCGTTATCAGCAATAGTTTTTCACTTAATATCAGGCGGACTATCTGGTTATTCCAGCATAAAGCATATAATTTGCTTATTCTAGCATAGAGATAAAATATATATATATTGACGACCTCCGTAACGCAGTGGTATGCGCGGTGGATTTACAAGACGGTGGTCCTGGGTTTGATGGCTGGTGGTCAAAACGGAGGTCCTTGGTCCAGGTCTGGCTGGTGGGAGGCTTCGACCGGGGCTAGTTACCCCACCGACAAAGACGTACCGCCAAGCGATATAACGTTCCGATACGATGTCGTGTAGAAACCTAAAGGGGTGTGGATTTACATCCTCCTCCTAACAAATTAGGCGTAACTAGTATGTCGCGTGGGTACTGCCGTTTGCCTTTCAGAAACCTGAGAATAATTGAGCGTCAATAGCGACCTTTACGCACTCGTAACGCCGTAGCTTGTCCGGAGGAGACGCGTTTCCGTTCGGTATTCCTTATGTGTGCTTTTAAGTATGGAGTATCATACAAAGAATACTGAACGCTTCGAGGAGGCACGTAGCCGCTCTGTGTCCGAGCCGACAGATGAGATTTGAGCTTAATCTCCTTGTCCAATGGAAAGGCACATTGACCAACCGGTAAAACGTCAGACGTTAAGACGACGGCTTTTACGTGCTCTCCGAGATACAGGGTGTTACCAACACCGCTGACTTTCTAACTTCCAATATACTCATAGCTGAAGTCTTAAAAGATTTTAATCATACATCGCACTCGTAGTTGCTTTTTTTATTCTTTACGAGCCCTTGACTACAATCTCACCTGATGATGATGCAATCTAAGATGGAAGCGGGCTAACTTGTTAGGAGGAGTATAAAAATCTACACCCCTTTCGGTTTCTACACGAAATCGTACCGGAACGCTAAATCGCTTGGCGTCTTTACGTCTTTGTCGGTAGAGTGGTAACTAGCCATGGCCAAAGTCTCCCACCATTCAGACCTGGACCAATTAAGAAAACCTCAATCGGTCCAGCCGGGGATCGGACCCAGGACCTCCGTCTTGTAAGTCCACCGCGCATGCCACTGCGCCACGAAGGCCGTCAAAGTAGTGTTTTCTCTATACATAATATACCGACAGTCAGTACATCACGCAGATATGTATGTATGTATATGTATACATACGTATGGATAGTATTCCACTTAACAGTTCAATGAAAACCCAATTATAAACAACAGTTTGGAAGGAGTTATTAAAGAAAACTTTCAAGGTACATTTCGAATTCTATCATTTGGATAATTTACTTTCCATTAATATATTTATGTATACCTATGAGAAGTCGCTCGCACTTCGTCATCGTAGAATTCCGTTTTCTTAAAAAACAGGATTTTTATACAAATTTGAATCCACGCTACCACAACACCATTGTTTGATTGAACGCGCTAATCTGAGGAAGTACTGGTCCGATTTGAAAAATTCTTTCAGTGTTAGATAGCCCATTTATCGAGGAAGGCTATAGGCTATATATTATCCCCGTATTCTTACGGGAACAGGAACCAAGCGGGTGAAACCGCGCAGCGGCAGCTAGTAATAATATGTTATGACTCAAGTACTTATATGACAAATTCTAAATGCGAAAACCTGGTCCCTTAACAACAGAAATAAAAGTTTGATTTTAAAATAGTTTCGAAGGAATAACTTAACAATGCATTAAGAATTTTGAGTTTAAACGAATGCATCACTCGGATTATAAACTCCCATGTATAAATGCGAGCTCTAAATAATTCAACTTTCCCTTGAAAGCTAAGTTTATTTCTCCAGCAAATATAGAAGTTTTACTTATAAATGAACAAGTCAGTTTTGAATGCATTTAGGATACAATCTCGACAGAGTATAAGCTATCAGCAACCATATAAACTAACTCGCTGCGGCATCGTGCTGAGGTGCATACATTTTATGTCCACGACTATATAGATTTATGTAAATTCTGTTTGTTTCTTTTATTAATTGTGTGTAGACAAATAAAAATATATTCTATACTATTCTATGAACCCCAAAAAAAAAAACAAGTCAGACTCTACTGTTAAATTTTGTTCAAGAATTAGAGATAATTTTTGAAAGTACATTTTCTCCACAACCGAATACTTCGTGTTCTTCTGGCTTATGTTGTGAGAAGAATCAGTTTTACGATAGTTAGTTAGTTATACTTTATTTATTAACTACTATCCTTCCTTGAAGCTTCAATAAAGGTATTATAACAACATAAAAAAGGAGACCTGTATTTTACACTTACTAACGTTTAAGCGATAATCTCAAGATTTATATTTTAGGATTTCATTATATATTTTAATTTTAGCCATGAAAACTTTATTTCATAATAAAAAAAAATATTTTTTTTTTTAAGGAAAAACGCCACCCAAATTACAAGTTTTCTAAAAGCCCTGACATAAAACACTCCGTATCTTCATTACTCGTATACATACAGGGTGATTCGGTCTTTAGTGCGGATATTTTTTTTCGTGGTTCTGTATCATTAATAGAATATAAATCTACAAACAGTTCGATACATTTTATGTAATTTTTTTTTTAATTTATGTCTCTAAAATAACAAAATAATGTACATATTATTACTAAACAAGATATATTCAGCTTAAAAGTGATCTGGTGACGTCCTTTAGGTATCAAACGAAAATAAAATAAACGCACAATAGGGTGACCCTAAAATTCTGTTCAAAAGTAAATAACTTTAGCTAACGATAATTTTGTTATTTTTGAGTTAGAAAAAAAAAGAAAATATACGTGATCATTAAATTTTGTTTATGTACAAAATATAAAAATATCCGCACTAAAAAAAATTTCTTCCTGTATATGTATATATGTCATCATCATCATCATCATCATATCAGCCGATGGACGTCCACTGCAGGACACAGACCTTTTGTAGGGAATTCCAAACATCACGATACTGAGCCACCTACATCCAGCGAATCCATGCGACTCGCTTGATGTCGTCAGTCCACCTGGTGAGGGTCAACACTGCGCTTACTAGTGCGGGGTCGCCATTCCAGCTCTTTCGGACCCCAACGTCCATCGGCTCTTCGAACTATGTGCCCCGCCCATTGCCACTTCAGATTCACAACTCGTTGAGCTATGTCACCATACATATGTCATGTATGAAAAATATCATCGTAAGTTCTTCGGGCCGAGTGTATGTTTGTATGCACAAGTACATTATATAATACACATACATTCGGCCTGAAGAACTTGCTTTTTTAAATCGGTTAAAATGTATCAAAATATAATCACAATATTTGACTGACTCTTCCTCCATCACTCAATTAGTCCTTCCAGAGTTATTCCGGTCACATTCCGTGACATTGGCGACGCCTATATTTGGAAGGTCTTTCAGCTTTGTCACGTATATAGGCCAACCGGCTAACGGTTGTAGATCTTAAAGCAAGGGGCCATAAAGGCTAAAATAGAATGCTCGTAATTTTGTAGTACCCCGTACAAATAGTTACGCAGATCGTATCTACTAAAATGGGTATGTTATAATAATTTCGTTTGCCGTGAGCCTATAAAATGCTACAAACTGACTAATTAGCTTAAGTAATTTCGTGTGTATATACCTGACAGTGTCCTATATAATATCTACAAAGTACGTATCTAGTGAATTATAAAAAAATATTTTTCTCCCTCATTGATCCATTGGTAAGCTTATTTGTCTTTGGATGAGAAGGGTCGGGCTACAAAATACTGAGTTTTCATTTTTGTAAGAAATTTTCAGAAAAAAATTTCAGTTCAAAATTGTGAAGTTTTTTTTATTCTTTACAAATTAGCCCTTAACTACAATTTCACCTGATAAGTGATGATGCAATCTAAGATAGATCGGACTAACTTGTTATGAGTAGAATGAAAATCTACAACCCTTTCACTTTCTTCCGACACGACATCGTATCGGAACGCTAAATCGCTGGGCGGTACGTCTTTGTCGGTAGTTAACTAGCCACGGCCGAAGCTGCCCATCAGCCAGACCAACTAAGAAAACGTCAATCCGCACTGTCGGGGATCGAACCCAGGACCTCCGTCTTGTAAATCCACTGCGCATACCACTGCGCCACGGAGGCCATCAAAAAGTTTGTGGTATTTCACCCCCATGCTTAAGCACATTAAGCCCCAGAGAACAAGTCGATCATGGCGTTATCTAATAGTAATTGTAAGACCTTTACCCTCATTAGTGCAGCTTGGTAGTTCTGAACTTCCTTTTGTAAGTACATACCTCCGGCCTTCGATGGTATTACAAGACGGAGGTCCTGGATTCGATCCCCGGCTGGGCTAATTGAGGTTTTCTTAATTGGTCCAGGTCTGGCTGGTGGCAGGCTTCGGCCGTGGCTACTTACCCCACCGGTAAAGACGTACCGCCGTTTTTAGCGTTCCGGTACGATGCCGTGTAAAAACCAAAAGGGGTGCGGATTTCCATCCTCCTAACAAGTTAGCCCGCTTCCATCTTCGATTGCATCATCACTTATCATCAGGTGAGATTGTAATCAATAGCTAACTTGTAAAGAATAAAAAAAAGACGACCCTATGTCACTGTAACCATGCCCTTCAGATCACAGCATTGCTTCATTACTGCAGAAGTACATGTTGATAGTAGGTACTTTCCGGACACACAAAAACATCTGCTATAATCCAACAGAAACTTTTCAATTTATATTTACACGTGGAAAAATACATCATACCATGTTGTTTGTATGAAACACACAAATAAACTCTACGCAATATTGTGTAGTTAGTGGTTTGTGTATTTTTGTGGCATGACAGTTTAGATAAAAACCCCAAAACAATATAGTATGCAAATATTTTGCGCAAACATTGGTGCACTCTGAAACTATTAGGGTCACAACATAGCGACACTTTTAGCATAGACAGTTAAATTGTTTTTTTTTTAATTTCTAATGCAATTTACAGTATGTAATACTATTCTGTTACCATGTTTTTACAACTTGAAAGTGTGTCCCGACTTCATCTACAACTTTCTTTAAAAAACACCATGAGAGAGAAATATATCCGAAATTCAAACTGTCTAGTTATACAAACATCGTTACAAAATAACGCTAAAGATAATAAATATTTGTAAAATCTATACTTATAATAAATCTGTAGAGAGGTCAATTCTGTACATGAAATATATGTCCAAAATAACTAAATTTTTTGTATGTCTGTCTGTCTTTCTGTCTGTCTGTATGTTCGTTATAGAAACAAAAACTACTTAACGAAATTTGGTACATTTCGTTTTCATACTTCTGGGCAGGTTATAGAATACTTTTCATCACACTACGATCAATAGGAGCAGAGCAGTGAAGGGAAACGTTGGGAAAACGGCAGAAGTTACTCCATTTTTACGGCAATACTACTGTAAGGGCTAGATTAAAGAGGTGTAAGGGCGGACGAAGTCGCGGGCGTTCGCTAGTCTTAATTAAACAACGTAAAACTGCCAAATTAAATCACAAGCAAGTCTAGTTCTGTTAAACGCAAAATTATAGAAAAATATTGTTGTCATTTGTTTAAATATGTCTATGAATCTGAGTTGTCTATGGTAATGCTCTGTAATCGATTACAGGAGTCTTTTTTTTTCGTTTCGTTCGTTGATTTGTTTATGCTATGGATATACGTTTTTCGTTTCGTTCGTTGATTTGTTTATCCTATGGATATAAGTATATTACTTCGTCATTAAAATCTCCACGAGTAAATAATAAAGAAATACAATTTGTATTAGAAAGTAAAGGTACAATTTAAGTGTTTCAAAGTCAGAGTTGAGTTTTCAAACTGCAAAATTGTTCGTAATATGATATTCAGACGCTGTAGCCTAACAACAAGCAACGTTGTTTGTCTATACTCTGTGGAATCAGATTAGATGCTAACTTCAGGGTTGTCAAACTGTTGGCATAGTTTTGGAGATATTTAATCAAAGGTCTTGCGACGGTCGACTTCACGATGCGGTTATTGCTTTGTTAACTTAGTCTAGCTACGCTCTTATCACCACAATCGGTACACAGATTTATCACTGAATTGCCAAGACAGACTGTAATTTTTAACTTTGTTGAAATTTTACACATATTAAAGAATAATTGGCAGAAAGATCGTATGGAATACAGCAGTGATTCCAAACATAAATTGAAAAACATTCTCGAGTCAGTACGGCGTCGCATCAGTAATTTTCAATATTATTCAAGAAAAATGGTGTCTAATGTTTTTTAATATTTTAAAAAATGTTGCCAAAACCTGAAAAAAATAGATGGAGTATTGATTTATGGGTAGTCTTTTAAGATATTAATTTACGTAATTGTTGTTAAATCAAATTAAAAAAAATTAAATCTTGAAATACAAATTATGAAAAAAGTTTGTATATGGTAGATACCCTTAAGTCTATAATCTACACATTAAAACTATGATTTTTGAATTTAAATATAGATATTTATAAATAGGGCGTGAATTTTTATAAACTTTTGAGTGTTATTTTTAAATAGAAACACACATTTTTAGGCAATGATTTTAAACTTCAGATCTACGAGTGCAGATTGTTCTATTACGTCTTAGTGTAAAAAAATATGTGTATGGACTCTTAGTCATTTTTTTAGAGTGCTCTAATGTATGGAAATATTAACAAAGGCGGCTCCCGGCAATGTTAATAATAAATGTTGGGAATATTTTGTTTGTCTCGAATTCTTTATCGTGCTCTTCGAAGTCTAACAATGTATGCTGTTAGGTATAATATCTATTGTAATAGCACAAAGGCAAGGCAGTGTCTGCCAAGGTATCTAATATAGTATGATTTTATAGCCGACTTCAAAAAAAAGGAGGAGGTTTCTCAATTTCGTACATATTTTTTTATTCTTTACAACTTCGCCCTTAACTACAATCTCACCTGATGGTAAGTGATCTAAGATGGAAGCGGGCTAACCTGTTTGGTTTAGAATGAAAATCCACAGCCCTATCGGTTTCAACACGACATCGTACCAGAACGCTAAGTCTTGGCGCAAAAAACCAGAACGCTTGGCGGTACGTCTTTGCCGGTAAGTCCACGGCTGAAGTCACCAGCAAGACCTGGACCAATTAAGAAAACCTTAATCGGCCCAGCCGGTATCGTACCCAGGGCTTCCGTCGTGTAAATCCACCGCGCATACCACTGCGCCACGGAGGCCGTCAAAAATAAAATTGATCAAAGAGTATTGCATTTGCAGTTTAGAGCAGACTCGGACAATGAGATATTAAAAATTACATACAAGAGGTACCGAAATTTTTGTAATAGCCTTCTACGGAAACTTAAAACTGAATACTAGGTCTGAACGCTTTGATGCAAAAAAAATAATTTTATAATTTTTTTGCATCAAATTAGTAGTATTCCTTATTTATTAACCCAAGTGTTAATTAAGGTGACATGTTATCTAAATATTGTATGCAGCCCTTTTTGTATTTTTGGGTAAATTTGTAGTTACCAATCACCTAAACAAACCGTGAAAACAATTCAGTTAAACAAAGCCGGAAATTGTACTTCTTACTGAATAAAATTTTTCACAATTCCGAGAAAAGACGCGCAAGAAATTCCAGCCAATTAAGAAAATCTTCTACAAAACCTCTATTTATTTACTCTGAGAGAGAAAAAGTATATATTTATAAGCGAACAATACAATACAGAGGGATTAATTAGATGGCAAACTGAATTAAAAATTTAAAAAAAATTAATCGTGTTTCTTTTTTCGTTTATTACTAAAGATCTTTAAATTTTTTTTTCGTTTTGCTTACATGCTTACAAACCTAGAATTTTGGGAATTTTATTCAAAAATATAACATAATATTGTAAAACTAATTTGTTAATACGTGCATATTTTCAAGATCAAGAAGAATTTATAGTAATTCTTCTTGATCTTGAAAATATGCACGTATGTTAAATATTCAAAGTGATTTTTTTAAAATATTACAGAGTAAGTTAGCTAGTTTGAAAAATTGGGTATAATGGTGATTTGTAATTAAGTTAAAGGAAAGAAAAATACTTACAAATTATAATATAAAAAAATTAAATTATTATTAACCAGATTGACAGTACTAGGAAATTGTCTATTCATAATATCAAACATATTTGTTTAAAATTATATTTGTAAAGTAGGTACTCGTAGATTATCATTTCAAGAATGTAGTTAATAGTTCAAAGATCCTAAAAAACTGTACGTAACGAAATGTAACTGCTCAGTAGGATTTTCAAGAAGTCCTATATTTGGCAGATATATTGACGAAAAAAGGCACCCCAAAAGTCTTCAAACGAATTAAGGTACAGGTACTTTTTGATCTTGTAGCATACTAAGATATTCCAGGCTGATGTTTATTTAATTTAATTTCCCGGTATAAAAGGCTCGAAGAATAATATCAATGATGAAATGGAATCGTTTTATGTAGCAAGATTACGCACGATATTATTATCTTGTCGCTTTTATTAAAGCGCTAACAGTTTTTTTTTTTAACATGACTGCAGTATCATTTGCAGGGTAATAGGGATGATGACGTATATCCCTTCCCTGGCGTCCTTCCCTTATCACGCGTGAACCCCTGGACCGATTTCACTATTGTTTTGTTTGATGTTTTTGTTATTGTCAGAAGGTCCTTAAGACAAAAAAAGGGCAGTAGGGCAGGGTAGGGAAGGGTAGAGGTAGGGTAGGGTAGGTTTGGGTATGGTAGGGGTAGGATAGGGGTAGGATAGGGGAAGTTGAAAGATTACATCGAGTTTCACGCGGACGAAGTCGCGGGCGTCCGCTAGTTTTACTTATATAAATTAGGAGTATGCTAATAGTAAAGTTTAGTAAAAGTATCAGGATATCTGCGATTATTACTTTCGAAGCTAAAGGGTAATATATTTGCGGCACTGCCACGGATCCCTATAAACACCCCATACAAAATGGCACGAATTAATGTCGCGTCTAATGGGATTAAAGTTACTGAATATTCATCTAATAGCGATAAAAAAAATTCAATAGATTATAAAATTTTAAAATCTTTGCAAACATCCCGGCAATCTTTTCTCTTTACGTATAAATTAGTTAACAATGACCTTATTTACCCAAATGTCTCATGAGAATTTATATATACAAACCTAGTCATCATCCCCATTACGAGATATCTACCTACAGTCCTCAGACTCGACGATCACTGTCCATCGATTCACGGAAATTAAAATATACTCAGATGCACAATTATCCGCCCACTTTAATATACTCGCGTCATATTAAAGTGGACGTATAAGTACAGTTGCTCCCCGCATAACATTTTGAAAAACTTTGTTTCGTAGCCCGACCAAGGACTCGAATCCAGGACCTTCATGGTCCGAAACCAAATAAGCTAAGCACTGGACCAACGAGACACTTGCTTATAGTATTAATTAATAGCTAAATGAAATTATGAGTTTGTTTGATACACTTTTACGCCTAAACCACATAATAGGTTTTAGAAACTTTTTCACCAATTCAATGCTACATTATCAGCGAGTAATATACGCTATATTTAATTCCTGTTTTCCAATGGAAACGGGAACTACGGGGGTGAAACGGTAGCTAAGCTATACATACTAGTACTAAACGAAAACATTATTTTTACTCTTTACCTTTAGAATATTGTATCAATATATTCCCTAAAAAATGTGTCCCTAAAAACATCTTAAAAGCAACATTTCCCGTAAAGGCAAACTATAAAACAATACAACGCATTTGCTGTTAGAACTGGACGGACGCAGTCAATAGAGTCACAAAGCGAACGGCAACTAAATTGTTCGGGCCGTTCTTGTTTTTTCAATCAATATTGTTCTGTTCACAAGTAGATACAGCTGTTGAAGGCTGTTCTTATACTAATGAACTGTTTCGTTTGACTAAAGTTATATATTTTACAACAAACGGCTACATACGCTTATAATTTCCAGATTAAACTTTACAAATGTATGAATTAGAATTACACAGTATGTTAAATTTAAATTTATAATAAATAAAATAATTATAACAAATACACACCATCTAAGTGTTCACCCAGAGACAAGGTACCTTAGTACTTCTTAGTTTTAATTTGTATTGGAATCGAAGCTTGAAATTAGAATAGTTTTGTTATACAAGGTAGCAAAAATGATTTTGACGGCGAGAGCGAGTAAAAAAATATCCTGTACGATAGCACGAGATGTAAATTTTGCTGTTGTGCGCTATATAATATTTTTTGTGTTGCGTACAGTCAATTATTATTAACTAGCGGACCCGGTCAAGCTTCGCTTTGACTTATGTGCACTTCTTCCCTATCCTTCTACCCTACACTACCCTACTCCTACCCCTACTCTACCCCTACCCTACCCCTAACCTACCCCTTCATTTATGAACGCACGCGTAAAATATGTTAATCATTTTTCAGTTTTTCTGAACGCACGTATAAATGTCAATCATTTCATAAACAGTATTTGAAAGGATGGACAACAAATGTTTGACAGGTACTAAACAAAGTAACATTTATGGAAAATTACTCGTCATTCATAATTATTTATTCGTCGAGTTTTCATTGTTTTTAAGATGTATTCTGCTATTCTTGGCGGAGACAAATCCAACGAATCAAAAACCATGAAAATCGGTCCAGCAGATCTCGTGTTATAAGTGTTGTAACAAACCCGACTTTATTTTTATATATATATAGATAATTATTTGTAATTGTCAAATGTATTATACTAAAAAACTAATTGTTAACTAACATTTTTGTTAACTTACCGTTTGTAAAGGATTCGTTATAGTGACGTCATGAAACAGTTGAAATATATACCATCATGGACGACAAGCGTTTTGGATCGTATTGTCAAAAACATATTTATAACTGAAATTTTCATGTAATCACGTCTCAAAAAAATATTATAAAAAAAAAATCAATCAGTAGAACAATAATGAACTACGAATATATACTCGTAAAACCATATAAAAGAAAGTGTCAGCTAACCTATTTTTTTTTAAAGAATATTTACCTTATATTTTTTTTTTTATTTTATAATATGACCAATATTTCTATTCCCCTGTAACTAGTCGGGAAAGTCTGTGTTAGGAGTGGTTACGACATAGACCAACGGGGCGGGGATCAAACCACCACCCCTCGGTGATGTCTATTGTAGAACACCCTTGGCATATGTTTGTTTAGCATCAAGCCGAGAAAAGGGTTTCCCATTACTTAGATACCTGACAGGTTTCACTGATATAGGTCAGTCCCAGACCCGGTCAGTTGAAAATATAAAAAGGCGAACGGTTTGAAGGTGAAATAGTACCTACCTACTTACTACGAGTACAAAATTTATTGCCAACAAATTCGCATTTTTTTTAAAATTAGTTAAATTTAGAACGCCCTGATTCCTAAGCCATTGGACATTGTCTTTGCATTGTCTTATAAAGTGCATTATTCAATTTTTATCATTATAATAACAACCTATATTCGGCTCACTGTAGAGCACGAGTTTCCTCTCAGAACGAGAGGGTTAGGCCTTATTCCACCACGCTGGATCAATGCGGATTGGCAGACAAATATAAAACCGCCTTTACACATGACAGTTGGCACTCGGCACTCAGGTTAGGTCTAATCTCTATGCGACGTTGTTTACTTTATAAATTAGGGTATATTACATATTTATAAGTCTAACTCGAAGTAATTATGTAAAATAAATAATGGGATGACCCTTCTAGCCCAAAATTGTCAGAGCTTAAAATCGAATATTTTTAGACTAGGAAAGATTTCAAATATAATTTTAACCGTGTTTTTCTTTAAAACATATGATCGAAATCCTTTTCCGCTCCTATTAATCGTAAAGATCATACTAGGATTAGTATGACTCATACTAATCCTAGTATGATCTTTACGATATCCCCAAGGGCCGGGAAATAAACCAAACTCTGGGTTCAAATCAGGCCCCTGTTAAAATTCCGCTTCTTTTTCCGTCTCAAAGTGAGACTAAAGATAAGAATGTAAGCCCTCCATCCCCAATTACAGATTAAAAAAAATTAATTGCAAAATCCAAAAGCCCCTTGATTCCCTAATAAAACTTCTAAGTACAAATTATAAATAAAAAATTTAATCATCGAGAATATTAAAAAGGCCCTCGAATATCATGTTTTAATTAACCGTTATTGTGTTTTTCAACGTTTTTTTAACAATGGGTGTAGAAGCAAAGCTTTATTTGTGCTCTTTATATCTTACAATTCATATTTATCTCATCATCAAAAATTATCAACAGACTCCCCTCGCCTAAAGTCTGTCAAGTTTATTGATGACACTCACATGATATGCGGGTGACGGGGGGAAATACACCGCGGGTGTGAAATCGTGCGTGCGGGGAAGTGAGGTGCATCAGTCGTGGGGTTTTCATTCATCGCTACACGCCCCCCCTAGAGTGTTACGAACGAAGTTACCGAACAATAACAATGACGACGTTTGTGGCCCTAAACCGGTGACAATTCTGAAAAAAAATCAAGTGATAAAAAAAATCATATTATTCGACCAAGTGGCTATATATATAGTGTTTGTCCAGTATTAAATTTTATATTAAATTAAATTGCATTATTTTAAAAATGGTCGTTGGTACTGGAATTTTAATAATATTAGCAGTTTTTATGTTCCTTTTTTTTTTCGGGAAACACCAGAAGTGAGATTGTGGATTACATTTTACTAATTATATAAGGGGCCTATGTAGTTCGGGGGCCCCTGTATCATTGATACGGCCGATACGGCGCTAGCTACGCCCCTGATTATAATGATAGACAGCTAAACATGCTAAGCATGAACCTAACATGGGAGTAAATAAGCTGACAAGTGAAAATACGTCGGGCTTTGTTCAGAGAAGAGGCTTACGTATCAAAATGTAGTCTGTAACATACACCACGTAACGAACCAACACAACATGCATTTTGTGATTATGTACGTTAATTAATGTTGTACTATAATCAGAAAATACAACGTCTATTTAGCGTAAACTACATCACATCATCATATTCAACATTTTTGACGGCCTCCGTGGCTCTATGGACTTCAAGACGGAGGAGGTTTTCTTAACTGGTCTGGGTAGTTGGAGCTTTCGGCCGTGGCTAGTTACCACTCTACCGACAAAGACGTACCGCCAAGCAATTTAGCGTTCTGGTACGATGTCGTGTAGAAGGAGTGTGAATTTTCATCATCCTCCTCCAAACAAGTTAGCTTGCCTCCAAGTTAGATTGTATCATCACTTGACTTACAACCAATAAAAAATCACATATACTTACCTACCTACCTGAGAATCTATACCAATATTATAAAGCTAAAGAGTTTGTTTGTTTGTTTAATTGATTGAACGCGCTAATCTCTAGAACTACTTGACCGATTTGAAAAATTCTTTCAGTGTTAGATAGCCCATTTATCGAGGAAGGCTATAAGCTATTTCCGTATTCCTACGGGAACGGGAACCACGCAGGTGAAACCGCGTGGCGTCAGCTAATTATCTTAAATATCTTCGGGCGTAAAGTCTGCCAACGCATGAATCCCTATCCTTCAGAACCTAAGACTAATTACATGAAGACCTCGCTAGACGTTACTTTTCAGTCACAGTATGATCGACGATCTAATGCGATCATAAAAACTGTCTCTATAGAGTCGATGTTTCATAGTTGTAAGGTTAACGTAAAAATAAATTTTACGGTATTTTAACCTTTTTGTGTAGTTGAACGATGTAAAAAAACGGTTGTCTGTAAAGTCAGTTTACTGATGATAGTTGAACGTGACAACGTTATTAGAAAATACTAATGGAATGGTTGCATTTTTCAAAAGAAAATATTCCTTTTTCTAAATTACTGTTTAATAATCTTCACAGATCAGAATATGCTATAATTCTTGTAAAAAAAGTTGGCAACCCTAGAGCGAGGGAACGACGCATGACGTCATCTTTTTTTCGAGTGTGCAGCCAGCTCCATCGAATTATAAGACGTTGTCACGTCAAAACGATCAACAACTTCTAGTTTAGTAAGATATATATAAATTCGAAGCTCAATTTCCTCCAAATATGACAGACAATTCTGTTCATGAATTACAGGTGGGAGACTAGTCCTTATGAGTCTGAGTTCAGAACCGATTCATGCGTCAGGCCATAGGCGCTTTGCTTATTACTCATTAAAATATTAAGTATATAAAACAAACTTAAGATTTTAATCAATATGATCAACATCAACAAAAAGTAAAATTCTTTTGTCATTTTAGATATCAGCGTGGACATACAGAAAAGTAGAAATGGAAAGGCTATGGGAATTTCCTAATTTTTAACATTATACCTATTGTGGCCAACCAAAATGCATCAAAATTGTCTTATAATGTAACATAAAGACAGTTTTTACAACAAATCCAATAAAACCACACGTAGATCTATAGTGTATAATAATTATTTATTACTTTTTTGAATCGAAAAATTAATATTGTATCTAATGGAAGGTAGGTAGATAAACTAGGTAAGTTAGATTGTTGAGCCAAAAATATATGTTTTTACACCTAAAATAACTTACTATTACTATAATTTCTGGAGACTTCAATTATAATAAACCAGGTAATTACACCGATATTTAAAAATAAAACATTAAAAAAAATAGGTAGCGTAGGTAGCGCAATAAATTTCTCACCTCCCTGACGAATAACTTTCACAACGTCGGCCGGAAAATCTCTTCTGTTATACACTTCAGGAACTCAAAACACCAGTTAGCAAGTGCACTCACGATTCATCAACGAAAAAAACAACCCACACTTTGAGAACAATAAAAAAAACAAGTCAAGTTAATGGGAAATTATTGAATAAGTGTTTTATCGGGTCGGGAAGGCGCGTTCGGACATCGGTATTAAAAATTCATGGAATCCCGCTGGGTGATAGCGACACGGGCTACCGCGGCGCGCGCTTGGTTCTAACTGAAGACGGAGTCGAGTTTACGTAGAGCTTACCATAGATTAAACTATCGAACTTACTCGTAACTACAGTAGGTTAAACCTTATACCTGGACAGTAATTTTCGAATACAGCCTTTAGTCCTTAGGTCTACGAATAAAATATTTATTATTGACCATACTAGCGAACCATGGTGGTGAAGCGTTTTCCTTACAAGCCATATTCTAGACCTCTACGTTCACTGAAAATTGTCCAACAAGAATACCATCTCCTACCCGAAAGCCGATTTTTGAAGAATAGTTCAATAATAATTTAGATTTATTTTTAATTGTTTAAATGTAGGTAGTTATTCTCAGTTGTTATTTTTAACTTGTAAAACGAAATGCTAATTTATTATTACAAAGGAAAACGGATGTTATTCAAATAATTTGTAAGCAAGGAATCGGATATCTTTACATTTTTTGGCAAGACTTCGAGATACAATTTTAAATTTTGACTCATTTTTCTTGACACGCGGAATAATTTTTATCTGCCCACTAATTATATAAAGGTTATTTTTATAATAATGAAAGACATTTTAGTTTTATGATTCTTGTTACCGAAGACAGAATTTCTAGATTTCTCGAGACTAATAGGTTGCGACAAACAGACATATCTCATTTTATGAATGCACTTTTTTTGATGCATTTTTTTCCGTGGCGCAGTGTTAAGTGCGATTTACAAGACGGATGTCCTGAGTTCGATCCCGACTGAGAAGATTGAGGTTTTCTTAATTGGTTCTGGTCTGGCTGGAGGGAGGCTTCAGCCGCGGCTAGTTACCACCCTACCGGCAAAGACAAACCGTCAATTGTGGTGGATTTTCATTCTCCTCCTAACTAGTTAGCCCGCCTCCATCTTAAATTGCATCATCACTAACCATCAGTTAAGATTGTTGTCAAGGGCTAACTTTTAAAGAATTAAAAAATAATATTTAAATAAGTTGTAAGTTTGTTAACCCATGCCTCTACCATAGTTAGGTACAGTAGCCAATTATGGAGTTTGTACTAGCTTTGGAATGTAGCAGGTCCAGACCCTTAACCGGCCAATCTTAAACAGTACTTCTCATATTTTCCTCGGCAAGTGAAAAACCATGTTTTAAATCGTCAATAATTTCGCTTTTGCAAGGGTTGCGACGAAGCTACCCAAGTCTAGAGACATAAATATAGTAGGGATTATTACAAGGTATCATTAATTTGACCTTTACCAATGAAATTGCCGTTTTGTAAAAAAAAATTTCAACGACTGTATTTTTTATTTGTATTAACCGAAGTAATGCCCAGCCTAGTGGATATGACCTCTGCCTCCGATTTCGGAGGGTGTGGGTTCGAATCCGGTCCGGGGCACGCACCTCCAACTTTTCAGTTGTGTGCATTTTAAGAAATTAAATATCACGTGTCTCAATCGGTGAAGGAAAACATCGTGAGGAAACCTGCATACCAGATAATTTCTTAATTCTCTGCGTGTGTGAAGTCTGCCAATCCGCATTGGGCCAGCGTGGTGGACTATTGGCCTAACCCCTCTCATTCTGAGAGGAGACTCGAGCTCAGCAGTGAGCCGTATATGGGTTGATAACGAAGTAATGCAATGAATGCATCTTTGCCAACGCAGTGGCAGTTTATTGATGCCCTTCTTAAAGAAATCATCTGAGAAGTAACAAATTCTTCAAAATAATTTTGTACTGCATCTCGGGTATTGAATTTTTTTCTCCCCAAGAAATTATCCAATTTCTGGAAAAAGTAGCAAAAGTAGTCTGTAAGCGCAAGATCTGACTTAACTATTGATTGATTGTATTGATGATGATAAGAAAAAAAAAACAAATTTGGCTGAAGTAACGCTAGTGTATAAGAACTCTTTATACATTCAAACTTCTGCGTAAGGTATGGATGGTGAAAGTAGGTAAACTACATTGAGGAATTCTCAATAGTTTGAAGTAAGATATATTATAGGTAGGAGAACAGTCTGAAATTCTATCCAACTTTAATGATTACCTTTGTATGATATTAATGACTACTTCTTAATGCCTACCCACAAATCTCGCTTAAGATTAAGATCTCTATGAAATTCCTAGTGATCTATAGATTCCCTCAAACAGTAGTATTTATTTATTTATACTTTACTAGCGGACGCCCGCGCATCGTCCGCGTGGAATTCAGTTTTTCAAAAATGGCGCGCGGGAACCATGGATTTTTTTGCCCAAAAGAATAAGTTACTTCCAGATTGGTCCCATTTCATTTACATGAAAATCGGTTTAGTAATTTTGTGTTAAAATCAAAATAACTAAAATACGTCTTTGAAGTCGGTTCCATTTTTATGTTAAAAAGGAACCGACTTCAATTTGGCTTTAATTTTTGTTTCTACGTACAAAGTAACTATATCCTTAAAACTCATATATTAAGTTTCTATGTTTAAGTCTAGAGTAAATAAACACCTCGCTCTATTGAATAGCAGCATCTTTGCTTGCCGTTGAATGCTGCCTTTAAGAATATTTGTTTTCCAGCCATTGTTGAATACGCACCTCGATACAAAACAGTGTAGCCATGCTGAATAATTCGTCGAAATCAATAAGTTTAATTATTACTAGCTTCAGAGAAAAAGCAACGACTGGAAATCAGGTCAAGGGAGTGGGAAAAGAAGAATAAAATACACGTTATGTTTGACGGATTGCGTATTCTATTGTATTACTTTCTGACGTTCATTAAAATTACTTTAATTAATAATGATGCATATTATTTTTGGAAATCTATTAAAATTACTTTTATATAATTAGAGCCGTGACAGCCCAGTGGATATGACCTCTGCCTCCGATTCCGGAGGGTGTGGGTTCGTATCCGGTTCGGAGCATGCACCTCCAACTTTTCAGTTGTGTGCATTTTAAGAAATTAAATATCACGTGTCTCAAACGGTGAAGGAAAACATTGTGAGGAAACCTGCGTACCAGAGAATTTCTTAATTCTCTGCGTGTGTGAAGTCTGCCAATCCGCATTGGGCCAGCGTGGTGGACTATTGGCCTAACCCCTCTTATTCTAAGAGAAGACTCGAGCTCAGTAGTGAGCCGTATATGGGTTGATAATGTAATGTATATAATTAGGTGGTGTATCTACCATTTGCGTTTCATCCATTAATTACGGGACACCCTGTATATTGTAGATTTTCATCCTACCCCAATAAAGCTAGCCCGCTTCCATCTTAGATTGCACCATAACTTACCATCAGGTGGGATTAAAGTCAAGGTCTAACGTGTAAAGAATAAAAAAAAAATCATTCCTCATCCTTGGTACAAAGACATTAAACAAAGCAATTTTACAAGCACCAGACGTTAGCCAAGGCTTTCTTGACTAAACGAAGTCGTTAATTGTTACTCTCGTTACTATAGTCAGAAATATAAAAAGCCTCGTCTAGGGGCGCAAAGATCGCCTTTAAACTAACCTAGTAGAAGCAATTAGTTCCTTAAATTTTCGTAATATGCCAAAGTTTTTGTTTTTCTGATCTTCTTTAAAATGTACAATATTTTAATAATTATCTTTGTAGTACACTTTGTAGGCTACACTAATATATTATGTAGTGTAAACTGGAAATCGAATCAATTCAATTCAATTAAAATTTGCTTTTTTCTAGAAAGCTTCTTTAAAAGTATTTAACGTTTAAGAAGATTCCAACCTAGATTCCAAACTAGACCTTGTAATTCTGAGCCACATAGGCCAAACACTGGGGCAACGACTCAGTTATTTCAATATTTTAAAAAATCATTCACGTATGTATGTCAACCTAATAATATTTTTAAACCATTTCCAAATTATAACAACACTACGCTTTCCCAAATAATTTATATATTAGAGGTCTGCCTCATTAAGACGCCATGGCGACGTCGCCAGCGGCGCAGGCCTGGCTACTTCTGGCATCCGAAGGTCGCCAAATAGAGTGGCCATGGCGTCTCGACAGTCAGTTCGTTTACATCGTCAGGAACCTTACCTACACTTACATACCTAGTTGTTTTTTTCTTGGTTTGTAATTTCATCTTTTTCTTTAAATATGTTTACTATTTCGTCCCAACCTTTAATTTTTAAGTTACGATCAGAATACTCATTAGATGAACTGTCCTATATACAAGGACGGTTATGAATTTCTATTATAAATTTTTCAGTATCGAAAATCATTATTTACAACATCAACTAGGTACTGTACTTCGAGCGTGCGTCCAAAATAGCGGCTGACTGGCGACTGAGTGAGCGAGGTGCAGTTTACCGTGTACATTATAGTGGCAACGTCGCTAAGCCGCCAGAGTATCCAGAAACCACGTAGAGACCTGTAGCTCGTAGCCACGCTTCCATTCTGGCGACATTGCCAAACCGTCGCCAAGTGAGATAAGTACCATAATTTCAATATTAACTGCTTGGATATGTAGTTGGCGACGTCGCCATGGCGTCTTAATGAGGCAGAGCTCTTATGCTCACAAAAATACGTCAACAATGTCTAAAGAACTTCGAAATTTTCCAATAACGTCATTAAGATTCCAAACGGAGACTCTTAATATTTACTGCCATATTTTTTGGAAGGTAACCTTGAGAAAAAATGACGATTCTCGTTTTAGGCGAAGTCGTCGACTCGTCTAATAATATTTTTATAAATTATTATTTTAATCTAAATTTATACCTCTAGGTCATTCTCGCTAAATCCGAAACGTATTTCATGATGTATTTTTAGAAAGAAAAATATTCAGTCTGAGCACTCAATAGCGCAAAATAGTTTAGGAGCTGCAAATTATGTTATAATTAACTAGCGGACCCGGTCAAGCTTCGCTTTGACTTATGTACATTTCTACCCTATCCCTACCCTACACTACAATACTCCTACCCCTACCCATGAATTCATTTGTTACAAAAAAAGTGATAAATGTAAACTTCACGTATACCTACCATTTACTAAATAGTCCGAACAAAACCTAAACATTTGGCTTGGATAGGTGAGCCCGTTCTTGAGTTACAAAATTACAACCAAAAGTGGCATTGATTTTTATATATAGATGTAGTTGTCTTGTTTTTCTATTGACTTATCATTTCACTGCCAGTTATAATACTTGAATTAGAATTTTCTTCTGTGTAATTTTAGAAAAATATAAATAGGAAACATTAATTTATAATAAAAACTAATTAACTAATATGTATTGTAATAATGATTGTATTTAGTTAAAATAAATTTTGATAACTACACTAAAAAGAAAAAAAAAACAAAACATACAGCAAACGTAGAACCTTCTCATTTTTGGAAGCCAGTTTAAAACTACTTGTATTATTTCAAATTCATTAATATTAGATAACCAATACATGTTTTACACAATGGTTACCTACAAATATATGTTACCATACTAAAAACATAAATAAACGTCCTAATAGTTGAAAAAACAAAAAAAAACAACCATATTTTTTTAGCTACAAGCCGTACAAGGGGGGGGGCGTATGGTACCCCAGTGCACTTTATGCATATACCATTTGCTTTGTAGCGCAGCGGACTAAAACAATTGCACTATTTGAAACAGTAATATCTAACTTGCAGCTTAGATGAGAGTTCATCCACGCAGACCCTCACGGGTCTCGGGGTTACCGGCTCGGCGAAGGCCTCTTTCAGTGGTTTCAAACTACTAAAAAAACAAACTCACTCATATGTATTGCTTAAGAATTGTTACGAGTTTTTCAATCGCTGGGGTGTGTGAAACCCCACCTAGTATACGGAGGGTTAATGTTTATGTTGACAAATCTCGCTAAAACTCAAAACTATTTAAAGTAATTCCGTTCACTCACGAACAAATTTATAAATATCGAAAGTTGAGCTTGCTGACGACATTTTATGACATGCTAGCTAATGACACGTGTGTTCCAAACATGGGCGTATCTAGGATTGTTTTCTGGGGTGGGCTTACATATCAATGTAAAGAGTCGACATTCAATACAATTTCGTTAACAATATTTGTGGACGCAAACCACTGAAATGACTCGACTTATTTTTTTTTCTTTCTTTTTAATTGTCTTATAACATAATATTTTTCAAAATTTATATAATATTTTCAAAATCTTTATTATAGGTTTTTCTTTATTATAATATGTAATGGTTATTATTTGATATTTGTAATTATATTTTGTGTAAAATTATTAGTATTTCGGCGTCCATCATAGAATTTCCAGTATCTTAGGTTGGGCACTGGACCATTCTAGGGTGGGCCCGGCCCACCCGGCCCACCCGATTTATACGTCTATGGTTCCAAAGCTTCCATGATTTAAGGGAAACGTAAGTTGCTCACTGGCTCTTAGCGAACGATGTTTGTAAACGATGGAGCCGTTCGCACGTCACTTGCTCTGCAATAATGTTCAATTTAGAGAGGAACGGCTAGCGTGTTTATTTGAGCAATGTATTACTGATTCTCTAGCTGCGTCAAATGGAGTTGCTGGTCGGACGGCCATTTATATTATGTGGCCGGTGCGGAAAGTAAGCGTTACTGACGTTGTTCTGATTGCACTGTGTACCTACCACGGAATTAATCGTTTTCTTCGGCGTTTTCTATGTTCTGTGATACGTACGCAATGGCGTTGGTATTAAAAAGTGTTACCCGCATAATAGAGATGATGACAGTTCTTTAAATTGTATATAAATTAAGAGTAGATATACTAATAGTAAAGCAATTTTGTAAAAGGGACAGCTTTTATCTTTCATTACTTTCGGAGCTACAGGGATTTAAAGAGTCAGATTTGCGGCGCTGCCAAACGCCCCATACAAAATGGCACGAACTAATGACGTCATAGGCAATGTAATGATCGTTAGATTTGTATGTGCGATCAAACAAAATTACTAATATCTTTGTTATTTGTGCGTTTATGTTTATAGTTCATGTGTTAAAAAATGTCATGTTTATTGTAAGGAAGCTAAAACTGTATGAATTTTTATCTAATTACGATAAAATTTTTAATAGAATTTGAAATTTTATAATCTCATTTATTTTGCAAATATCCGAACAATCTTGGCTTTTTATTTATAAATTAGTTAACATTGACCTTATTTACCCGAATGTATCATAAAAATCAATATATTCAAACCTAGTCATCATCCCCATTAAGTTTCTTGCCTTGATTTTCATTTTTCTCAGTAAATTCTACTTTCCGAAACTATGGTAGTCTAGTTACTACAAACTGACAAATTTGACATTTTAAAAGTGCTTGTAAATAAATATATAATCCTACTAATATTATGAAGGCGAAAGTTTGTGTAAGTATGTTTGTTCCTATTTTACGCTGCGGCTACTGAAGCGATTTAGCTGAAATTTGGAATAGAAATAGATTGTACTCTGGATTAACACATAGGCTACTTTTCATCTCGGAAAAATCCATGGTTCTAGCAGGATTTGTAAAAACTGAATTCCACGCGGACGAAGTAACGGGCGTCCGCTAGTAGTCTATAATTATATAGCTCCATCATCATATTAGCTCCATCTCCCCCCCTCCTATTAATAGGGAGGACTATTCCTATAGTAGGCCTAATATTCTATACTCAATGAGACTGTTTTATGGATTTGTTTAAAAAAAAAGACATTCATAAAAATGTCTTCATAGTATAAATATGAGCGTTTTGGTACGTGTGTGTAAGAATACTCGTCACATTGATTGATTTACATTCACGAAGAGCAATGATCATTTTGGTAAATATAATAATCCATCTAAGCTTCCAATACCTAACGATTTTCAACAGCTGTTACAGATAATAATTGGGACGGTCGGTTTAATGGATATTTTCTATGTTATACCTATTAGAAAGTGCTGTAGGTATCAATTAGAGCTTGCGACAGTCAGACATTCCTTATTGTATTAAAGCGTAAGTACTACTTACATACTTACGTACGTTACGGTAACTAAGACATTTGAAACGTGGTTGCTTTGGGACTTTGGTTTTGCGTAACATTTTATATTGTACTAGCTGATGCCGCGCGGTTTTCCTCGCGTGGTTCCCGTTCCCGTGGGAATATGGGGATAATATATAGCCTATAGCCTTCCTCGATAAATGGGCTATCTAATACTGAAAGAATTTTTCAAATCGGACCAGTATTTCCTGAGATTAGCGCGTTTAATCTATCAAACAAACAAACTCTTCAGCTTTATATAGATTCGACGTAATAATTTATAAGAAATTAAATAAAAATAGGGTTTAGCGAAGGGTTGCCATGGATGTCTGGCAACAGAACTTTTCTATTCTGTAGAAAAAAAGAGATTTATACTTTAACGTTAAGGGTCCGGACCATTGAGACTGTTGCTGTCCAAACTCCATAGTTGTATACAGTAGATACTTATGGTAACGGTATGAATGAGGTGAGAGTGATCGAATCAGAAATGAGGAATGACCCACAGAAGAGCCAAAGTCACCGACATAGCTCAACGAGTCGCGAAGCTGAAGTGCATATCTGGGCACTTAGTTCGAAAAGCTGATGGACGTAGTGTATGGTGGTGGATTGATGACATCAAGGGATTCGCTGACTCGAGATTGTGATGTTTGGAAGTTCCCACAAAAGGTCTTTGTCCTGCAGTGGACGTCCATCGGCTCATATGATGATGATGATGACTCATATAAGATATATGATTATAGTACCTATACGGTAAAAGGTATATATGGTAAAAGCATGAGCATTTTTTTTATATAAATTTTTAATAGTGTTTTGTATTTTATATTTATACTGACATTGTTAAAAATTAAAAAAAAGAACTAATAAATAAATGAGATATAAAAATTCAGCTTGTATAGAATGAAGCAAGTCTGACCACACTGGCCCCTAGTCCAATATTCATTGTTAAAATTTAATATCTTACAATATCATGTTCTTTTTCTGTAATTAAGCAGTAATTTTACAGTATTTTGTGCCTTTGATGTTTCTTCTAACCCACCGTTTTAAGTTGGCCTTTAATTACACCGGACTTCAATGGCGCAGTAATGGAGTGAAAATTACACCTATAAGTATAATTTTTCCTTTAATAATTTTTTTAAAGGGACATTAGCCAACTGTTTGTAATTTTATGCCTACCTACCTATACCTACCTAAATAGAACAACGTGTGTACATTGAATAATTAATATACCAAAATAAATAAAATAACAATTCCTAAGATTCTCGTCTGACCTCTGCTTAATTTAGTTTTTATGACAAATTGAAATTATTATTAGCTATTTACTTATCCCAAAAAGAGGCACCGATAAGTTGATTTGTCGCTTATATGTGAAGTGTGAATGCTCCCTTAATATTAAGATATTTCATCTTTAAAACTGTAAAACTAAAAATGTGCAAGGGATTCTTTCATTACAGCTTACGCATTCACGCGTTAAGAATGTTAAGTGTTTTTTTTACTTTACAAGCTGGACCACCTGATGGAAAGTGATGATGCTCTAATGACTGAACTTACTAACGTGTTAGGAGAAGGATGAAAATCCACACACCTTTCGGTTTCTACACAACATTGTACCGGAACGCTAAATCGCTTGGCAGTACGTCTTTGACGGTAGGGTAGTAACTAGCCACGGCCAAAGACCTGGATCAATTATGAAAACCTCAATCGGCCTAACCGGTGATCGAACGCAAGACCTCAGTCTTGTAAATCCACCTTCAGGGACGGCCCGCCCCAGGCGCCAAATCCTAGAGGGCGCCTAAATGGTAAAGAACGTTGGTCACTCCAGAGTATGGTCGAGATCTTCACGTTCCATACTTACTTTGCACTCACAATGATATAGGTAATAGGTATACATTATATTAGGAGCAAACAGGAGAGGCGCCATAATTGGATCTCGCTCCATTCTAAAATTTACTTCGGGCCGGCGCTATCCACCAAGCATACCACTGCGCCAAGACGTCAAGCATCAAGTATTATCACAGAGAGCTAAGAAATTAAGCTTTTTGTCTACCAAACTAGAATTAAAGTGAAACTCTGGTGAACAACCACGTTATTACTCGTTCCACTTTACTGCGGAGCTAATTGAAATACATTTCGCAATTTTAACGGAGATTCTCATGTATATGTCTTGTAAGTATCTTGTATCATGTAGCTGGAAAATACTCTCCATTTTACTTTCTTGCTTATTTACGTTTTTATTTAACTTTTTAACAAAGTTGCGGAGATTAGTGCTATGAGATACTGAGACAGATAAACCCTTCTAAACAAAAAGATATTAAAAATATTTTTTAACATTGTTTTACGTACAAAATAATTATTTTAAATATCACTGGCACTTTTATGAAGTTTATGTATAAAGTAAAAATGCAAATGAAAAAAATAATTAAAATTCAATTAAAAACTTTTTCATTTCAAACAAGAGTTCGAAATCTTTTCCTAAATTTTGAATTTCATTATTTTTTACAACAATTTTGAATTTATTCATTGCAAAGAAATCTTTTCCTCAGCAAAGTGGTTCAGCAACTCATATTTAATGAACCCTGCTAATGACTGACTAACTAATGCCTGACATTCTGATGTCTAGACTGAGTTACCGTGCTTAGCAATATTCATAAGTGCAGTTGCTTGCACGCCGTTTGTTGCTGATATAATATTACTATTGCATTAGCACTTTAGATTGACTTTCTGATACAACGTCGTGTTTACATCCCAGTCCACCATAGTTTAAAACGACAGCACAATACCACAGTGTAACGATAACACAATAATGCATTTTATAGGCCTTGATCCTATATTTTCACATTCATGGTGTGAAATTATAGGTTAAAATCGCATTAAATATGATCGTAGAAATTTTTAAGGTCATCTAAATTTACATTTTAAATATTTACTAGTTCTTTTTTTTTAATTTTCCACAATATTAATCTATATAAATTAATACTTAATAAAAAACTGTAACAGTTCAAATTCTGTTCATTGAAGAAGTTTTGAAAATTTTTGTTGGAGGGCATTATATAATCGATACTGAAGCCAAAAATAGTTTTTTCGACTTTTTGTCTGTCTGTCTGTCCGTGATTTTCTTGGCCGGGCATCACGCTGAAACTACTGAATGACTTCAAATGAAATTGGCACGGTTTAAGACCATAACACGGAAAAAGTTATGGAATACTAGTAATTGAAAATATCAAATAAAAAGAGGGTAAAATAGGGGTTGAAAGATTTTAAGGTCCTTCATTTTTAGTGTTACAGTTTTAAAAATTATAAAAAAATACGAAATACATTGTGATTCAAATTTTTTTTTAATTCAATCCTGAAAGTGTTGAAATAGGTCTTGAAAGTTTATATTGATTTCTACGCGGACGAAGTCGCGGGCGTCCACTAGTATAAAAATATAATACAAACCACTATTGAAAATTTATAAAAAAATCAACCCTCCCGCTGCGGGACATTTGAATGCCCAAGGAACCGGCCGGCCGTTTAGGGCTCCAGAACGGTAACCTCCTCGCGCAGCCGTCTTAAGAATCACTGCCTTCTGTACCTATCCGACTCTTGAACCAACAGTTATGTGAAACCTTTTAAGATACTGGTCGAAGCTTTTCGCTATAGGACCATTGACTGAAACAACTATCGGAACAATAATAGTAGATTCAACATTCGTGACCAAGGTCCAACTATTTTAATACTTTTCCTTTTCGGCTTTAACCAAATATAACCAAATATTATTATTAGTAATAGTATTTAAAACTTAAAAACATAAATAAAAGAAACTTAAATTCGTATTTTATTTATTTTATTATTAGTCAGAATGTACAATACATTTTACCTGGGTCTATAAAAGGGAACCACGGTTAAACCTAGAGTGGGAACATAAATAATCACAGTGGCCATTAAATGTTAGAATGTAAATAATATATAAGCAGCCCGATTCCCTGTTCGATATCTAGGTACGATTCAATCGAACCTTTTAGGGATTAGATACTTGGGATCCCCTTTTTTTCAAGTTTACCCGAGGGTCCAACCTTTATTTTCCAAAGAAAATAGAAACGTATTCAACCTATTTCTCAAAAGAAGGTTCTGTTCTTTTTTTTGTTTTTTTTTTTTTTTTTATTTTTTACAAGTTAGCCTTTGACTACAATCTCACCTGATGGTAAGTGATGATGCAATCAAAAATCTTTCGTCGTTTACTCGTATTCTATATCCGCGATTGTTTTTAAAAAACTATTTGGTTCTATTAGAATAGAACCTAGGATATTTGTTTTAATTTATAATTTTAAGGTGGTATAATAAATTAATTGTGAAAATGAAACAGAGTAATTTTAATATTAATTATAGTCGAAAAAGTTCTTGCAATTATCAGTAGGTACATAATCATCATTATCAGCTTTTAACGGCCTCCGTAGCGCAGTGGTATGCGCGATGGATTTACAAGACTGAGGTCCTGGGTTCGATCCCCGGTTGGGCCGATTGAGATTTTCTGTGGTGTGGATTTTGATCCTACGCCTAACAAGTTAGCCCACTTCCATCTTAGGCAGCGTTATCAATCACCATCAGGTGGGATTGCAATCTAGAGCTAACTTGGTAAGGAATTATAAATATATAATTTGTGTTAAACAGTAATATATACATGATTTAATATTATATTATTTGAAATGGTCTTTCTATGGCCTTCTATTTGACATCCATATTGTTAGGATACGATAAGAAACTAAGCTACCCTCCCACCTTTTATACATTCACGGGCGCCATTTTGAAAATTTATATAGCCTTTGTCACTATTACAGTTCTGAAAAACTCAATGACACCTCATATGTCAAAATCCATCCAGCCTTGTGGGCTGTAGGGCGTGCTAAAGAAATGGACGTACATACACACATACCCACATACACACATACAAACATAACACATATTCAAAAATTTGAGATTTCCATGAATAAAACCATATGTCAATCACAACTATACCAGTTGAACATTTAGCCTACAAATGACAAATATTTTAGTCCTTATTCAAAACTTTATTTCGATGAAAGTCAAAAACACTACCAACTTAATGAAAATTGAAAAGTAAAGCGCTGCTGGCTAGCTAATTTGACATTCAACGAGGTTATTTTAGTTTGAAAATATTTTTAAAGTATCTGGAAACCGTATATATATCTAACCAGTCTTTTTGTACGGTTCCGTATAGTATATCTATTAATGTGAACAATTAAATGACAGTATTTTTGTGCGGTTCGTATAGCTTTTTAATATAAACTTTTTAAGCATCACTAGATACCTATAATGCTTTGTAAAATAATAAAAAATATAATATACAGGATGCTCGGGAGTAATTCCCATAACATAAAAGTGTTGACGAGTCCACATAAACAAGCCAAACTGCATAACTAATATTGTTTCAACTAGCTGAAACCGTGGAGACCCTTGGGCCATGGAGTCGCAGTGTTAAAAAATTTTACCGAATAATTTCACCGCGGCTAGTTGCCTCGACTGGTGACAGAAGGGCTGGCTCTTTTTTGCGCAAAGGATCAGCTTGGCTGTCCAGCGCGGAAATGCAGCCAGTATTCTTGCCACCATTCCACGTGGGCATGATTTGTATAGTTATTAGGATAAGTTAGCTTAAGTTCCTTATTGTATTCTTTCTCAATAAAAAAAATTAACTAAAAAATGTAAACTTTTTATGTTTTCATACAAAGTAATAAAAATAATTCCGACTATCTATGTAACACACGCCTATTCCTATTCTTGCATTTTATAATACGTAAAACTTGGCCACGTCATGATTATAAGGATGCGTTTAAGGGACATATTTTAAGATCTATTTACAAAAAAAATATTATTTATTCTGAAAATATTAATTTTAGAACACAAATGTTCCTTGAACATTTCCAATTAATATTCGGTAAAAAATATAACCACAGAGTTATGGAAAATACTCCCGAGCAGCCTGTATAAATAAAACAATTCTGGTAATCCTTTAAAAACTTTCTTTATTAATAAAAAAACTTATTCGTACTGGTTTGGTTTTCATAGTCTTTCTCTGCTCTCCTCTCCGAATTTTCTGATTATTATGTTAAATCTTGGTTGTTTATATGCGGGACTGGAACAATACAAAACATTGTTAATTCTATTATACTAAAAAAAGGGAAAAGCAAGGGCAGGTAATTCATGTTTTTTTTTATGAAATTAGGTAACATGAGTACGAGCATAGTATAATTGTGAGTATTAAGAGGAAGTACGAGTAGTCACTATTGTTAAGGGAATAAAATAAAAACGTACAACCCTTTATACGTGATTGAGTAGCAAAAATTAACATGTTCCAAAAAACATATATATCGAATGTGAATTTTTGATCCATAATCAAAGAGAAAAGCTTTCACAAAAAATTCGTTATCCCAATTTCTGTTCACAAGAGGATAACAAGCTAAATGTAATCGCGTAGGAAGTTTGGAATCTAACCAAGTGTTTTATTTTGGAAAAAAGTGATGCTACGGTCGTAGCAACACTTTTTTCCAAATTATAATTGCGTACGAACTCAGTTCCTGCCCCTGTAGACTGTAGAAAAATGTATGGGAATGACATTTGCTATCGACAGGTCACATGATCAAGATCTGTCATTCCCATACATTTTTATAGTTTTCGAAGCGTTTGCGATCGTAGAAAGAGAATCGTCGTGCCACTTGTGTACAGGGGCTGGACATCTTATTTCTGTAAAATGACCAACTTTAAAGAGAGGTATTTGATGTCTCCAATATTTTTTTGGAATTTAGCTATTTGTTAGGTTTTTTATTCTGTACAAACAAGCGCTTAGCTGCAATCACGCCTGATGGTAAGCGATGATGCAGCCTATGGTGGAATGCGCTTGAACGAAGATGCCTATTCACTCTTGACTTGAAGGGATACATATTGAAGTTGGTGGGGAAGATGGATGCTGGAAGGTCATTCCACATCTTTGCAGTGTGTATAAGGAAAGAGGAACTATATAATTATTATTCTATGGATTGTTTTTTGGTACAATCGGTATACCCACCTCAGGACCACGATGGATGGCAAGTATCATATCGTAATCATCAGATCCGATGACAATGTCGGCGCGTCCGTTTGAACCAACGTTGACAGTCTTTCCAGTGCAGTTGTTGTTCACTTTGGTGCCAGAGATGACGTCACAGTATCTTCCCGCTGGGAGGCAAGTCTGTATATAAATAAATAATACATAAAAATCCATAACATTGGTACTCGTAGGTATATTAGAAGCAACTAGTGGTCTCTAGATAACTTTCGTAGATCTGAAGTTTCTAGGAACACTGGACACCATCATTAATGCGATAGACCATTGATAAAAATTAAAAAATAATGCCCTTCATGTTACCTACGTACTTAGAGTAGAATTTCCACAATTATACATTTACATGATTACATCAAAAAATAATTTGCAAACAAACTTTTTCTCTCGTATTATATGTATACCAAAACACGTTTTCAATTCCCGTTCTCGCGTCTATATCAGATAATTCTGTAGGAGAAATTTTCTTGTAAAATAACTTAACCCGAATATGAACATTACAAAAATACACACCTGTAAGTTCTGGTTCATGTTCCAGTTGTCATTATTGAATGCAACAAACGCGTTGGAGCCACGACAGAAGGCGATCTGGTTGCTGCCATTGTCCCACCAGTTGACGATGGCCCCTGTGCCAGCAGTGTTACGCCAGGCTACCATAGAGAAGATTTGACGCCAACGGTGTTCACAGATCCAGCCATTGCCGCATGAACCGTCCTATTTTAGAAAAATATAAACGGATGCATTATTGCTGTGTTTGCATTGGGCTCTTTCGTGGGACCGATAAATTTGGACGTGTGCAGAAACTGTACCAAAGTCTAAAGAAGGCTCCTTTTACTGTGGACTTTGACAGGATGGTCGGCAGGGATGTCTGACTTGCACGGTCTAAAATAAACTCAACGTTGGCGTATCTAGGACTATTCCCTAGGGTAGGCATGGCCCCTGACATGCCGCTGAGCAGAATCGACACTCAATATAAAAAAAAATAAAAAAAATAAAATTATTTATTAATCACACAGTAACAAAATTCTAATACAACATTACAGTAGACCTCTGGCTCCCAAACTAGCTGTAACTATATCTTGGGAGCCAGTGGATTCCCATTAGTGTTACTTATTAAAATTAAGATAATCTGTAGTAGGCAAAAACAAGAAAGGTGTATTCGTAAAACAAGATCAAACACATATAAATAAATTTTTGTATGGTTGTGTGTTTGTGTGTGTGTTTAATTAAGAATGAACGCGCTTGCTAAGTAAAGTAACCTCATGTGTTCGAGTTGTGTGAGAATGTGTTGAACGATTAGATTTTCGACATAGTTGTAATCGCAATCAATTAACCAGTTAAATATGTACGTCTTAAAAGCATGATTACTTAATATTCTGATACTGAGTTTATTTTTTTGTAATAAGTTATAAATACGTGGAGCAATATATAGGTATTGTTTACGAGCAAAACAGAAAAACAGCTTGCAACAAATGTTCTAGGGCATGTATTTCTTCTAGAAGAAGTTATATGGATTAAAGGAACCAATTCACGATGATACAAACGTAGGCTTTGACAGACAAATATCTTTCTAACACTCAGAACTTTAGCTTGTTTATATAGATCAGAAGTTGGATGACGAATTAGAAAAGATTAGAATAGAAATTTTGTTTACAATGTTTGTGGACGCTGACCTCTGAAACGTGTGTACTAATTTTATTGATTTTCTTTGTATATTTTGTATTTTAGCGTCCATCACAGAATCTTAAATTGACTGCCCAGAATACCAGGGTTGGCACTGGACCTACGCCTATGTAACCTCACCACTCCGTGACCAGCACGGAACTACTTAGCATTTCTTAGCGCTGACCTTCCTAATGTTACCTATCGACGGGACGGGAACCACGCGGGTGAAACCGCGCGGCGTCAGCTAGTAGTATAAACAAAATAGCAGTTCTGTACAATTTCAATTTATTTGCAGAATTATGTTCATGATAATATTGGTCGGTAGGTAATTAAAAACTTTTACATCGAAAATATTTGGAATCAATTTTAAAAGTTATGGTAATTGAACCAAATATATAAAAACAGTTCAACTTACAATAATTTGTCTCTAGGACCGTTTCAAGCCATTGGAAGGAATAATAAATTCGTTGTATCATGAATAAAGAATAATGCCCCAAGTCGTAATCAAAGGTCCTATAATGATTAGAAAGGTGGATTCATTATTAATTACAAACCTTTGATGAGTCAAAAGGGCTTGCAAGGAATTAAATTAAGTATGTCTTGATTGGAAAGCTTTTATGTCTCAGGTCGATACTTTGTCTTTTGTTGACCTGTTATTAAAACTTAGGTAACATGAAAAGGAAAATTCACCAAAAGAAATTCAGAAGAAGAATATACACCTAAACCCATTTTCGGCTAACTGCCCTTTCAGAAATACCTCTTTTTTATTCTTTACAAGTTAGCCCTTGACTACAATCTCACCTGATGGTAAGTGATGATGTAATCTAAGATGGAAGCGGGCTAATTTGTTAGGAGGAGAATGAAAATCCGCACTCCTTTCGGTTTCTACACGACAACGTACCGGAACGCTTGGCGGTACGTCTTTATCGGTAGGGTGGTAACTAGCCACGGCCGAAGCCTCCCACCGCCTAGACCTGGACCAATTAAGAAAACCTCAATCATCATCCGGGGATCGAACCCAGGACCTCCGTGATTAAATCCACCGCGCATACCACTGCGCCACGGAGGCCGTAAACCTTCTACAAACAAAACTACAATGAAACTTACAGAATTAATAGATGGGGAGATGATATTTCCAGAAGCATCCTGAGGTGGTCCAGCCTCAGTGTCTTGGAAGTTGAAACTGCTCATCAACTGGGGCTTGCCGTAGGGATGAGCCAACATGAAGGCGATGGCTCCCTTGTATTGGCGAGCGCGCTTGAATGTCAGGATGTTGCCACCGGCTCCGTGACCTCTTTGGTTGTCATGGTTGTCGATGAAGGTCAGAGCGTCACCAGAGGCCAATAGACCCCAATGTGGCCCAAAGGTGTTCAACCACCTGTAAAGAGATGTCTTGATCATTATCGTCATCAACTTTGTTAAAGGAGATGGGATGTAGTCCCATCACCAGGTTTGGTAGATTTAAAATGATAATGTTCTGCAAAGTTTACAATTAAATCTTGAGAATAGTGAAGCGATTGCTTAACGTGCACTCCGAGGCACGTTGTTGTAATACCACCATTAGAGTCCTTTCCATGAAAGAAGTCCCGCGGCTAAAACCTGAACTAAAATTGACAGCGTCTTACACAAATGGCATTATGATCGCCATTACCAAATGATATTAAGCGCCATTAAGACATTAGCGCCGCGTCTTGGGGACTTCTTTCATGAAAAGGACTATACCACTAACTTCATTTATATCCGGGCTACTACAGATAATTTCTCCACCCAAGGTGGACAAATTATCTGTAGTAGTTTTTCAAATGGAACTGTAAACTACTAGTGAAATCATATATCAAAGTTACTAAATCTATATCGAAACTGCAAAGTTTTTAAATCCCCTGTACGTTGCGTCCCCTGTGCATTGCGTCGGATTTAAAAATTTTAATATTCTTTAGTAGCATGCATGGAGGAAGAAGAATCCCCGATACATGTTATGCTTAGACGCAGAGGTATATCTGAACAACGCGCTGCACACATTGAATCCCCAGCAACACTCCAAGAGGCGTTTGGCGACCTGGGCGACCTGCTAAGCTTCTGGAGCGAGCTCGGTTGCCTGGAGTGACTCCAGCGGGGGCCAGCACCAAATGGACCTACGTACAACGGCCAACCCCTAGTGCGGAAAAGGCCCAGGAAAGAAGAAGAAGGAGAAGCGTGTGCTAGTATCCAATATAACCAAAGAACTGACCTAAGTTGGTTCTGGCCCATGAAACAACGGCTGAGCTCCAAACCAAATCTGAACTCTGTCACCGCAGCCAAAGGCGTGTACTCATTCCTGCTGATGATTTCACCGCCAAGGTCAATGACCTCTTGGTAGATGTATGGACGAGCATTGTTGGGGAAGCCGTGAGCTGTGTTAAGGTTTCGTAGTCTGCTGTAGATGACTTGAAGGTCTCTGGGCCACATGTGCTTTGCTGCGTCAATTCTGTAAAAACAATTACGTTAGGTATATTTTATTTTTAGTATTAGGTAGGTTATCATCCCGCTTCCATCTTGGATTGCATCATCACTTACCATCAAGTAAGTATGCAGTTAATTGCTAACGTGTAAAAAATAAAAAAATACATATATAGATAGACAGCAGAGTCTTAGTAACAGGGTACCGTTTAATCTTTTGGGTGCGGAACCCTAAAAAAAACTGAAATACTGTTATCGCCGCGTTGCGACAACTTGCGGTACAGACGGCTTCAGTGTGCTCGTGGCGTTCGAGCCATCCACAACTCTTGTTGTGTAATTCTTTATGGGTTACTTGGGATAGGCGGGGAGAGTGACTTGAGTAGAAAAGGGGAGTGTTTGTTAACAGTCAAAGAATCCTTTAACCCTACACACAACGTTCACAAGTGCGTGACTTCGCTCAAGGTCATTCTCTGCCATTTTAGGGTCTCATTTTGGTTACAGTTTGATTTATTAATTAAGTTGTCCTGACAAATGTTGTGAATCATAAGTTTTGTTCGAAATTAGTTTTTTTTTATTTTTGTAATCATCTCTGAGTCTGCTAAAAATACTACTCATAGAATCTGAATCATACCTGAATCCAGCAACACCCATTTCAATGAGAGCGTTCATGTAATTGACAAGCATGTTCCGTACATGCTCCAAACCTTGGTTCAAGTCTTTGAGACCTGACAGCTCACAATTACGGACCTGTAAGACAATAAGTTACAATTATCATTTTTACTACAAAGGCAAAGTATGGAACGAATGAGTACGTGAATATGGTATTGGGGAAAACTGAGTCTCTCAACTAGAGTTGCCAGATGCCGGGATAAAGCTGGACATAGTCAGGCTTTTCTACTCTGTGTCCGGCCAAAATAAACGGTGTCCGGCTTATTCAGCTCATGTTGGGCAAACTCATGTTGGGCAAACGACGAGTGGGAACAAAAATTTACGGTAATAATCATAAATGCTTAATCCTACTAATATTTTAAACGTATGTTTGTTTGGATGTTTGTTACTCTTTAACGCCGCTACTACCGAAGCGATTTGGCTGAAATTTGTAATAGAAATAGTTTTTAATCTGGATTAACACATAGGCTACTTTTCATATCGAAAACATCCATGGATTCCCGAGATTTTCGAAAACCTTATGATTGAATGAATGTTTGTTACTCTTTCACGCCTCGGCTACTGAGCCGAATCACCTAAAATTTGAAGTAAAGATAGATTAGTCTGAATTAACACAAAGGCTACTTTTTATCCCGGAATTTGTGAAAAACTAATTTCTACGCGGAAGAAGTCGCGGGCGTCCGCTAGTATTACATAAAAAATATTGTCGTACCTATTAATACTAATGTAGGTACACGAAATTCTCAATATAATAATGTCTTTTTACCCAAATGTCAAGCCAAAGTGGCTGGACTGTCCGGCTTTTAATTTCTGCGACCTGACAACCCTATTCTTACCTGTCACAACTGAAGTAAGCCGTAGAATATAGAAAATATAATAGTTAACTTCGTTCCGGGGATGATACGCAGATAAGATGATACTTAGTACAGCTAAAAACCGAAATTGCTGTTTTTCTGTATTTTAATAGGAATATGAACATTTTTGTATCGAGTCTGGGGTCCATTGTAGGTACCCTAAATTCAGATAGAAATATAACTACCCACAAACCACAGCTAGACCCGCAGGAGGTCTGTTATAATGCTCCTAATAGTGCAATTTTACTAAGTAGCACTTAGTTTCATTTCACAGGGCACAATAATATGAAACCAGAATAATATGTTGACTATTGTTATCATAATTGATAGATACAATTCTGTCTGTCTGTCAGTCTGTCTTTGGCACCATACCTCACTAACGGATAAAGCGATTTCAATTTAGTTTTTTCGTATTAAAGGTGACTTACGGGTGAGTGTTCAGACATGTTTGATGAAAATCTGTTGAGCCGTTTAAAAGTTGTGGGGGGGTGAAAGTGGGTAAGAACAACCGAATGTCTGCAAATATACTCGAGTGGGGTCTCAAATTAAAACGCACTGAAGGCGAACATTGATGATTTGGATAGTGTAAATAATAATTTTAATCGAAGGTTTTTAAAAATTTTCAATTTTGTTAGTTGAACTTAAAATTGATAATGAAAAGGTTTTAATTAGATTTTAACAAATTACAACTGATAGATTGAGGCTTTTTAATCCAAATCAATCCAGTTTAAAATATTGTTCGGCAAAAAGTGAATATCACAAATTTGGGCTGTCAGATTAATATTTAACGTTTTCAATACAAAATTCGGAATGAAAGCCTTCAATTTGCTTTCGCTCCTGTCTAAATCAGATATGACGGCATTGTAATGAGTATGTGAAAACTCTGAATACGCAAATCCCTAAATCCATTTCGTAAATCACATTTGGATTTATTACCTCGATTTTAATATAGGCTTACGATTTATTTATGAGTTACAACACCCAGTGGCTATAAACGTTATTTATTATTTATTTACTTTCCAGTTGACAATATGTCGCGGTTGAATGTTGAAATCAATTTTCATGTATATTCGTTTTATTATTCACCACAGTTTTGGTTTGGTGGTCTAGGTATATAAAAATTAAACAAACATATTTTTTTTCGTTATCTCTGCGTGATAGAATCAGAAATGAGGAGATCCACAGAAGAACCAAAATCACCGACATAGATCAACGAGTTGCGAAGCGGAGGTGGCAATGGACGGGGCACATAGTTCGAAGAGCCGATGGACGTTGGGGTCCCAAAGATCTGGAATGGCGACCCCGCACTAGTAAGCGCGGTGTTGGTCGAACCCCACCATTAAGCGAGTCGCAGGGATTCGCTGGATGCAGGTGGCTCAATATCGTGATGTTTGGAAGTCCCTACAAAAGGCCTATGTCCTGCAGTGGACGGATATGATGATGATGATGATGATGATGATGATGATGATGATGATTTTTTTTTGGTGGAGGAGTAGAAGTGGAAGGTGGTGCGCCTATCGGCACCTTCTACAACCCGACTACAATCCTGATGCGAAACAGGTTTGAGGAAGATGCAAAAATGCATTTTCTTTATTTCTTAATTTCGTTCTTTCGTTGTTTTTTCTTTCTATTATGTGGTAGAAACGAGATGGAGGGGAAAATATACTCTTAGCTACCCATACTAAGAAGACCATAAATACATTAGATTTGATCGAATGAAACCAAGAAAATTAAATAATTCATATAAACTACATTCAAATGACATTCTGCATTCTACATTCCTATATAACGTACAGTTACAATAGACTATGTATTTTACATTCACTAAAATCATATTGGATTGATTATAATAGGGGCGCCAAAGAGGGAATTTTTGCAGTTACTCGAGCGCGATAGATGAACATAAGGGACTTGCACGTTGTTGAGTACCTCCACCAAGTATGAGCCATTAATATTGGTGGGTACGTTTAGGGCAACCAAAAATAAAACTAACTTCAGAAATGCTCAAGCAGCATGTCAGATTATGATAAGGTAGGTGAGATAATAGCTTAAAGGCGTGCATTTCGAAAATCTGACGATTTCACCGTTACGTAAAGGAATAGGAGAGTTCCAAAGTTACAAAATAAAACCCTTATATTTCTGTTACGAGCCACGAGCGCGGTAATTTTTTTCTTATTTTGATTGAAATAATCTCTTGAATAATCGCTCATGTTTTCTGACGATTTCAGTAAGCCAAAGTAATAAAAATTGTCTTAAAAGTATTTTTTTCCCCACCGCTGAAAACAAAAAAGTATATGACCATTTATTCTTTCTATCATCTAATCTACCAAATGTTATCGATGCCAATGACGCTTTAGTAACTGCAAATTTAACATCTCGGGCTCCTCTATATTAATTTTCATTGGCTCATTGTGATCGAGAAAATATGATTAGGTTCTATTGTACGGAACTCAATATCAATCAAATACGAAATCGTAGGCATTATGTTCTACGCAATAACCTGAACAATATCTTTATTTCATGTATGTACTAGCTAATGATTGTGACTACGTCCTATGAATTTTCCAGGATAAAATTCTATATACGAATCCAGGAAATTATCTATCACCATTCTAAATTTCAGACAAATTGGTTGCAGTATGAGGGAGTACCAAACGAGTACAATTAATTTCTTTTTCTTTTTTTTATCTTTTTAAAAAGAATTATTGCCACATCTTTTAATTTGACCAATATTCCCATACTAATCCTAAGTGAAGTGAAGGTTTCCCGGGGGTTTAGCACAACTTTCCCACTCCGGGATAAGAATGCCTTAGGAAACTTTCACAATCAGACTCAACCCAGGATCTAGTGATCCGAAGACACATAGAAACAACGAGGCATTAAAGATTCTACGAGGGAAAGAAATCCAAGCAAGTAAATCGCACGGCACAATTGAAATTAATAATTACAAATGCGTGTGTACGAACTTGAACTGTGTATTTGTACTTTCGGGTACAATTTGAATTTGGAATTGTTAAGCTGACGCCGCTGGCGCCCTCTTGAGTTAATGCCAACATTCGCCGTGAATTTACGAAAACACAAACATAGACTTCGAGTTTCCTACATTCAAGCAAAAGGTCAACACATAAAGCTGAAATGACCGCGAATTTCGTACAACACCTCTGTTTAGTATGCTAATTAACCCAGAAAAACCTTTACCCTTAAAAGTATGTGGCGGTTTTTGATGAAGACATTATTATCCAAATACGTATATATATATCCCGCATATATCCCGTATCTGCCCGTGACCCAGTTAAGTGCCTCATTAATTCTTGTGACTTCCCGGAATGTCACTATTCTGTGGCTAATTAGCGAGACTGGATGTTATTAGGTAACGCATAACCGACTTCATCTATTATCTATGTTACGCTCAAAGATAGAAAACGCTCAGTGAGCGAAAAATTAGCTCACAACTCTAGGTATTATTTCTGCTTCATTTTATTCTATTTCATGTTTGGCTTTAGATGTAATGTGATAATGTAAGAAAGAAAGAATATCAATGTTTTCCAATATAAGAGCTACAGACAGTATCTTGAAACTAATGACAGCCTGTGTTTAACCCTAACGAAAGGGTGAAGTGTAGGTACCTACAGCTCAACCATGTTATATATCAGCTATACCGTGTACTAGATAAAAGCATAATACCTACCTCTAAAATTATATATAGTGAAAATATAAAATATACTTAATTATTTTTTAAACTTTCCCTTATTTGTTTACTGTAGTTCAAAAGTACCTTTAAACTACAGTTAACGAATGCGATTATTAATCCAAACTAATGTTTGCGTTATGCAAAAGTGATTTTATTTCATTGTTAGGCTTTCACAGCTTAACCGCTAAACCAATTTTAAAAATTCTGTCACCAATCGAAAGCTACATTATCAGCGAGTGACACAAGCTATATTTAATCCTCATATACCTACCAGAACGGGAACTACGCGGGTAAAACCCTGGAGCGTTGTATAAACACCGCATGAACTTACTCTCTCAGCGTTGTTCCCATAGTCTTCAGGACGGATCTCACACTGTGGCCAGTTGAAGTCATTTCTGCCGTACGGTACAGCGGGGTAGTGCCAGTTGCCGAAGTTGGCGGTACTGCCACCTGTGCCTACGTTCTCGTTCCAGGTACCCGTCATATGGTTGATAATAGCGTCCACATAGATTCTGGAAATTCCAAAATAAATAAATCACACTGTTTTTATCTGTGAAGCCGTAGGTAGCCCAGTGAATATGACCTCTGCCTCCGATTCTGGCACGTTGATTCTCTTTTTACAATCGCAAACGCTTCGAAAACTAGAAAAATGTTTGGGAATGACAGATCTTGATCACGAGACCTGTCGATAGCAAATGTCATTCCAATACATTTTTCTTGTTTTCGAAGCGTTTGCGATCGTAAAAACAGGGGCTGGTCGAGAGCATGCACCACCAACTGTTCAGTTGTGTGCATTTTAAGAAATTAAATATCACGTGTCTTAAAACGGAGAAAACCTGCATACTAAAGAATTTTCTTAATTCTCTGCGTGCGTGACGTCTGCCAATCCGCATTGGGCCAGCGTGGTAGACAATTGGCCTAACTCCTGTCATTCTGAGACATTCCTGTCAATCTGAGCAGTGAGTGAAATATGGTTTGATAATGATGATGAGGATGATTATTATTATTAATAAAAGAGCCAGCCTTTCTGTCACCAGTCGAGGCAACTAGCTGCGGTGAAATAATTGGGATATTTTTTTTGGCACTGCGACTCCATGGCCCAAGGGTCCACAGCAAAAGGTACAAATAAGTAACTCTCGGACAGAGAGATTATTATTAGTTTTTCCCAACTGCATAGCTAAGCTTTATGAAATTAGTGCAGTTCCCTAAACTTCTACACTGCGGTACTTTAAACCGTTTAACTATTATTCCGGGGAGTCTACTTCAAGGCCGTTTCAGTTTCTACTTAGCGCTCCATATTCTTGTAAATGCCCTGTTTTAAACCTGTACTGTATCCCTGGCTGAGCTAGTGCCTAGAGACATGTTAATGCCAGCAGTGAAAGTTGCGAACGGAGACTACGTACGGAACGGTTTCGGTGTCGTAGCCGCTCCAAATACAAAATTCAAAAACGAATACATTCTCGAGTCAGTACAACACATCATGCGAACATCAGCGATGTTTTATAAGTAGGTATATGTTACTATTACATTTTGATTCTCACCTTACACCGACATCGTTGCATCGCCTCACCATGCTTGCAAACTGAGCTGCATTACCAGACCGGGTGGTCAGAATGTAAGACATGGGCTGATATCTCTCCCACCATGGTCGATTTCTAGACCTGATCACCAAGTTCTCATTGGGAGGGGAAACCTGAAAGAAAAAGACAAAATATAAGATTACTATTGTTGAAAAATAAAACAAGTCATTGGAAGTTTATATAATTATATTACGCTCAAAGATCGAAAACGCTCAGTGAGCGGAAAAATAGCTCACAACGCATTATGGTCACAGTAAAACATCCACATGGCGAAATTAGTGTTATGACTCTAATGAAAACGCGCACGAAGCGTTGTGGCAATCACAGAAAGACCAAATAGTGAAATTCGTGTCGTGGCTAACATGCTATTTGTTCTAAACGCGTTGTGACAACCATATCCATACCATTCATTGTTTTAACCATATCACGACGCATCGTGCGCGTTTTCATTAGAGACATAACACAAATTTCGCCATGTGGATGTTTTACTGTGACTACAACGCGTTGTGAGCTATTTTTCCTTTCGATCTTTGAGCGTAAAATATATAAACTTCCAATGAGTAATTTTATTTTTCAAACAGTTTAGTTTTTGGCTCAGAACCACAACAACCAGTTCATACACAAGTGCAAAAGTGGACTTTCATCGGCTGATTTATTCATGACTTTGACTTTGACTTTTTATATCTATACACAGATTTTTCAATATCATCATATATCCGAAGAATTAAATCACTACAATGTTTAAATATTAACTTTTAAATTACTCCTAGCATTGAAAATTAGATTGAAATGTCAAGAAAGATTAGTGCAGTGAATTTTGCAAGAAGCTTCGCAAGGATTTAATCAAGGTTTAGCGGTTTTATTTTTCACTGCATCCTTTTTCACGGGAAATAAAATTTCCGGCCATTTCTTCAGCGAATTGATTCTCTGTTAATTCTTGGCTACGGGATACCTCTACCGCACCTTTCCTTTAATTAACTATTGGATTCCAGTAAATACTAAACAGTCACTGGACGTTAGCGAAAATAAACGGACGGTAATAAATAAAAAATAATTAAAAAAATTAAAAACCCTAACCTGCTTGTGATGGTTTTTTTAATATGGCCATAATATAGTATTTTCAAATCCTCTTGATATGTCCTTGAATTTGATACCCATATTAATGGGTATCAAATTCATGGGTACCCATAGTAATATTCGAAAAAAAAAACTTTTCACCTCTAGTTTACTGGGTTATTAAGACACATCTAACGATATTTTAATTACGTAAATCCGTTCAGCGGTTTGGAAGTTACGATGTAATAAAGAATATTACATACATAGTACATACATACATACATACATACAACATACGCGCGAAAAACATAACCCTTCTTGCTCGAGTAAAATGCAGTATGGACAAGATTAAAACTAAAATTTGATATTTCTTAATTTCATATATTCAGAATTTATTGTTTCATTAGTTTTTCAACCGATTATCCAATTTTTGACAACACCTGTTGTTGTGTTATTTTACTAAGATGATGAAATTTCATAGGATGTACCATCTTTTTAGAAATCATCTTACCACGTTTGAGGGATTCAAAAACAAGATGTCCATACGTTCGCCACCCACAAACCTAACTTATCCTAACACAGTTCTTACAACCAACATCTTACACTGTATCTATGACAAATAATCTTTAAATAAAATTGAAGTAAGCTAAACCTTACCTAAATTCCTTTTCATGAAAGAAGTCCCCCAGACGCGGCGCTAATGTCTTAATAGAGCTCATTGCCATTTGGTATTGGCGGTCTTAATGTCATTTGTATAAGGCGCTGTCAATTTTAGTTCAGATTTATGCCGCGGGACTTCTTTCATGGAAAGGACTCTAGTTTAGTTTGTTTTTTTTTTTCAAAAATACTACTTCTACTTCAACTTTCAAATTCATAAATTAAAGATACCTGATAAATAGCCGTGATAGCGTAGTGGATATGACTTCTAACTCCGATTTCGGAGGGTTTGGGTTCGAATCCGGTTCGGGGCATGCACCTCCAACTTTTCAATTGTGTGCATTTTAAGAAATTAAATATCACGTGTCTCAAAACGGTGAAGGAAAACATCGTGAGGAAACCTTCATACCAGAGAATTTTCTTAATTCTCTGCTATGAAGTCTGCCAATCCGCATTGGGCCAGCGTGGTGGACTATTGGCCTAACCCCTCTCATTCTGAGAGGAGACTTGAGCTCAGCAGTGAGCCGATGCCGAATATGGGTGGATGACGACGACGAAAGATACCTGAATGCCTCCAAATCCTCGCGGTCCAAGGAATCTCTCGCACTCGTCCGCTATGTCGTTCCACTTCCACTCAAAGAGGTGGACCATGGTGGTCCTGCCGGCAGCATAGTGTGGGTTTTTGAAAGCCACAGCCAAGCAAACGGCAGACAGCAAAACGATTAACCGCAACATCCTGCAAATTATTTACAAAAACTTTGAAGACCTCTTTGACGCAGTTGGTGTTTTCTGTATTCTGAGATGATAGATATAATAATAGGGATGATGACAGTTTTTTTAAATGGTATATAAATTATAATTATTAATAAGAGTATGCTTATAGTAAAGCAACTTTTAACCGACTTTCAAAAAGGAGGAGGTTCTGCGTTCAGCTGTATGTATGTTTTTTTATGTATGTCCAGCGATAATTCCGTCATTTATGGACCGATTTTGAAAATTCTTTTTTTTGTTTTGTATCTGCAATCATTACTTTCGGAGCTACAGGGATTTATAGGGTAGATTTGCGGCGCTGCTACGGATCTCTGAAAGACGCCCCATACAAAATGGTACGATTTAATGATGTCGTAGGTACATAATGATCTTTAGATTTGTATGGGCGTTCAAAGAAAATTACTAATATCTTTGTTATTTGTGGGTTAATGTTTATAGTTCATTTATTAAAAAAATGTCACATTTAATGTAAGGAAGTTAAAACTGTATGAATTTTCATTTAATTACGATAAAAGATTTTTATAAATACGATACCATAAAAAAATAGATAGAAGGGTAGTGTTGATCGATCGTCAAGGAATTCTTTAACCCTACATCAAGTCCTGGACTTTGCTTGGTATTTTTCTCTCTACCTTGGCACCTGCACGGTAAATCCATGGAATGCTAAGATATTCGTCTCATGAAAGTTTATAATCTTATTTATTTTGCAATTATCCAGTCAATCATTGCTTTTTATGTATAAATTAGTAACCACTGACCTTATTTACCCGAATGTATCATAAAAATCAATATATTTAAACCTAGTCATCATCCCCAATTATGTGTATTATAAATACCAACTTAACTTTTAAAAATATTATTTAAAACCTCTTTTAAAGTGCTATTTATTTTAATTTATTTGGCGTCACGTCATCAACCCATATTCGGCTCACTGCTGAGCTCGAGTCTCCTCTCAGAATGAGAGGGGTTAGGCCAATAGTCCACCACGCTGGCCCAATGCGGATTGGCAGACTTCACACACGCAGAGAATTAAGATAATTCTCTGGTATGCAGGTTTCCTCACGATGTTTTCCTTCACCGATTGAGACACGTGATATTTAATTTCTTATTTGGCGTATCGTTTTATAAATCGAACGTCACTATCAGGTATTTAAATTGCTGTAGGTATACGCTACGAAATATTAATTTACTTTATTTATCGAGTTTTGATTGAGAAAAACAGATTAGATAAAAAATTGACGTTGTCTTTTTTAAAATAATAATCTCATCGTTAATTATTTTGAGATTAATTGGATTATTAATGATATAAAGATATTATATTATTTTTATATGATAACAGGTTTGTACTTGACCATGGTCAGTCCTGATGTTTATATCCGCGTATTGGGTATACTTTCAACCATATTCGGCTCACTGCTGAGCTCGAGTCTTCTCTCATAATGAGAGGGGTTAGGCCAATAGTCCACCACGCTGGCCCAATGCGGATAGGCAGACTTCACACGAAGAAAATTAAAAAAATCTCTGGTATGCAGATTTCCTCACGATGTTTTATATTTTTGATGATTTATATTTATTTTATTTATCTTCCGACAGTCATATTAAGGTAAAATATTTTTTTAAACGTGGCTAACAATTTAAATTATAAACTATTCAGAGTGTTTTCCACGCAACGCCTTATCATATGATAAATAACTAGCTCATGACTAAGGGCCTCATCTGAGTATGAAATTGGTCGGTGTATGAACATGATTTTAGATTTTATTGAAATATTATGGAATAATAAATAAATTTTTTATTTCCTTTTTTTTACTTTGTTCATTAATGTACAAAGGAAAACACAAAATAAATATAATTTTTTTTTCGACATACCTTCTACATCTATACCTAAACACTATCAACATAAACTACCTCTTTGGTTCAGTCAGCTTATATGGTTTCCAATCACGAGGCCCTGGGTTCGAATCCTGTTTATGAGATGTTGAGTTTTTATTTATAAGAAATATTCACTTAAAATTCACAGCTCGGAGTTGCGAAGTTGATGGTAGGTATCATCAAATGTTTTTTTATTCTTGACAAGTTAGCCCTTGACTACAATCTCACCTGATGGTAAGTGATGATGCAATCTAAGATGAAAGCGGGCTAACTTGTTAGGAGGAGGATGAAAATGTCTTTGCCGATAGGGAGATAACTAGCCACGGCTGAAGCCTCTCACCAGCTATAATATATAATTAACATAATATGCTATTGGTCATTAATGAATTTAACATTATCATCCTAAGCCCGCCAACATGCATTGGAGCCAGCGTAAGGAGATAGGCCTGGCCCTGTGGTTGTTAAAAGTGAAAATCGAGACGCGTAGAGAGTGTCTGCCAAATTCGAGAGAACAGCTGACAACAAAGCGACAAGGTTGCACGAACTATTTAACGTACGATTCCATTTTTTGATAGGATTAATTTATTTAAATTGGGCTTAGTTTACATGCACTTTTAAAATGCCAAGATATGTCATGATTTAATGATGATAATAATGATTTATTAAAATCTATACTTATAATAAATCTGTGGAGAGGTCAATTCTGTACATTAAATATATTTGTAAAATAACTGTCAGGGGGTGATTAGTGATCGATACTGATGGCAAAAATGCAATCAGTATAATTTTTGTCGGTCTGTCTGTTTGTCTGTTTGTTATAGAAACAAAAACTATTCGACGGATTTTAACGAAATTCGGTACAATTATTCTTCATACTCCTGGGCAGGTTATAGTATACTTTTCACCACGCTACGATAAATAGTAGCAGAGCAGTGAAGGTGAATGTGTGGGAAAACGGTAGAAGTTACTCCATCTTTACAGCGATAATACTGTAAGGGCTGAATTAAAGAGATCTAAGGGCGGACGAAGTTGCGGGCGTCCGATAGTAATAAATAAAGTAAATATTCAACTAACCTGCAAAACTCGCCTCCCGCGAGTAATTTTCAAGGCGACTGAAGCCATTTAAGACGACATTGCTTATAAATGCACGATCAAAGATAATCAGCTACTTTCTCAATTACAATTTTATCATTACCTTAATCCGAGATAATAATTATTCGGACAAACAAGCGCAAATTAATTTAGAAATATATCACGAATGAAATAAAATATTAAAAGAAAAAAATATTCATTTCTTTGTCCATTTTATATATTTTCTATTTAACTAATAAGCATACAATCCAGTCCCCTGTAGCTAAGTGGCACGTCGATTCTATTTCTACGATCGAAAAATCCTTCGAAAACTAGAAAAATGTATGGGAATGACAGATCTTGATCACGTGACCTTGATCACGTGACAGATCTTGACCACGTGACCTGTCTATAGCAAATGTCATTCCCATACATTTTTCTAGTATTCGAAGCGTTTGCGATCGTAGAAAGAGAATCGTCGCGCCACTTGGCTACAGGGGCTGTATTTAAAAAGACGACGACGTTCTTTGCGGAAGGCATTGTATCTAGGACATTCATCTAGGTAAAATTTTGGCATTTTTCGCAAAAAGTCAAAAAACCCAGCATGAATGTTATATGTATGACTCAGTACCTATGTCGAGTAGAACAATGTTAAATTGCGAAATTGTACCAAGACAAAAAAAAATCAAAATCTATTCGTTTCGAAATTGATCAATATAAAAAAATATATATATATTTTAAGTAATAGTTTACAACCACTTTTGAAACGTCAAGTTTGAAGAAAAACAAATACTTTATTGCACACAAAATACAAAACAAATGAAGTAGGTACCTATTAAAAAAAACCTGCTGGTATATTTTGTGTAGAAACCTTTACCTATCTATATGACTACATTATGTAGAGACTACCGGTTCGGAAGGCAAAACAGAACCGTTCGAAGTTAAATTTCATGTCACAGATGAACACACTCCTTAATTTTTTACCCGACAGTGTCAGAAGGAGGGGTAATGTCTTTCAAGCGTATGTATGTCCATTTCTTTATCACGCTCTACAGCCCAAACGGATTTTTGATATAAATGAACAATACTTTCTTACATACGGCGAAAAAATTATCTACCAAAAACTATGTTTGTCACCGCATGCGGCAACATCAAGTTTTAAGTTACAATTTTATATAGGTAGTAGCCGTGATAGCCCAGTGGAAATGACCTCTGCCTCCGATTTCGGAGTGTGTGAGTTCGAATCCGATCCGGGGCATGCACCTCCAACTTTTCAGTTGTGTGCATTTTAAGAAATTAAATATCACGTGTCTCAATCGGTGAAGGAAAACATCGTGAGGAAAACCTACATACCAGAGATTGTCTTGATTCTCTGAGTGTGTGAAGTCTGCCAATCCGCATTGGGCCAGCGTGGTGGACTATTGGCCTAACCCCTCTCATTCTGAGAGGAGACTCGAGCTCAGCAGTGAACCGAATATGGGTTGATGACGACGAGATACTAGCGGACGACCGCGACTTCGTCCGCGTGGAATTAAGTTTATCACGCGGGAACCATGGATTTTCCGGGATGAAAAGTAACCTAATTTTAATCCAGAAAAAAGCTATTTCCGTTCCAAATTTTAGCCAAATCGCATCAGTAGCCACAGCGCAAATGAGAAACAAACATACACACTTACACACAAACTATTAGTGTGATTGTTATACTTGGTTTCTCTATTCAGTTCATTGCGCTTAAGCAGGGTTTTTTGTATATTATAATAATTAAGCAATGATCTTATAACTTCGTAAATCATATTACACTTATCAAAATCTCTGTATCCAACTCGTTGTTATCATTGTGATTGTAAATAATACCTTGATAGGAGCAAATATTCAATTTCGTGAACATTCCTCGTATCAAAGTCAAAGTTATTTAATAGTACATTATGATATAAGTGCTGTAAGTTGAAAATGACAGCCGAGGCGATATTGCAGCTCGAGCCATGGCGAGAGTTATAGTAAGGAAGCAGAGGCTGTAATTATCAAAACGCACGTATGTCATACGACGTTTTATAACACATTTGCGAGGAAACACACTTTCTGAAAATTAATTCAAAAAAAAAATCAAAATCAAAAATCATTTATTTCAAGTAGGCTCAGTTTACAAGCACTTTTGACACGCCAGTTGACTATTTGTAAAGATTCTACCACCGGTTCGGAAGGCAGGTTCTGCTGAGAAGAAACCGGCAAGAAACTCAACAGTTGCTCTTTTGAAAAAGTCATACAGTATTATAATTTACAATTGATAACAATTACAATTTCTTATAGTTTTATTTCCTGTGTGAAGGTGGAAGCTGATCCAATGGCCTCCAAGCGCTTTTATCTTTAAGGAACTCATCAATGTTGTAGTAACCTCGACTAAGTAAATGTTTTTTAACACATTGCTTAAAGCTATGCATTGGCAGGTCCATCATAGTCTTGGGGATCTTGTTATAGAAGAGTACACCCAAACCTACAAAAGATTTTTTTACTCTTTGGAGACGATATGCAGAAATAACTAACTAATGCCCGTGTCTAGTAAGACGCATAATAAGACGCACGCAATTTGCATATTTGACAGTTTTTCGTATAAATGACATTTTGATACGCCTGCCATTTTTGCACAGAAATTTTTTTTTTAGACAAATGCACCAAAAACAGCCAGTATTACTAATAAAGTAAATTAATATTTTTGTGTTTCTGATACAGATAAAAGATTACCATTTATTGTCAAAATAATTAAAATTAAAGAATCAAATGTTTTTTTATTATATTTTATCTCACAAAGTTAATTTTATTCATAAAATGTTGAGCACTTTTCTGACATAATAACTCTTTGCCAAGATTTAAAAAAGTACCGTTCGTTATTAGACGGGTGAAAGGTTTTACATTACATTACGGCAAATGTGCGTAATGAAATGCAATACGATATTGAAATTGATGAAATAAGCGATACTTTACGAGCAAATGTGTTATTAAAGCGGCCGCGTGGCGCAGTGGTAGTGACCCTGCTTTCTGCATCCACGGCCGTGGGTTCGATTCCCACAACTGGAAAATATTTGTGTGATGAGCATGGGTGTTTTCCAGTGTCTGTGTGTATTTATACATTATATAAGTATTTATATGTAGTATATAATTGTATATTAATATTATAATATCAACTATCTTAGTACTCATAACACAAGCTACTCTGTATGCTTACTTTGGGGCTAGATAGTGATGTGTATTGTTTAAGTATATTTATTTATTATTATTATTATTATTATTATTATTATTATTATTATTAAAGAATCTTTATTCACGCTGTGAAGTGACGAGAGTGATATATACTAAGTATTACAAAGAGGTAAAGTTTATAAGGTTTTAGGGGATCTCTGGACTGAACCGATTTTGAAAAATTATTAAACAATAGAAAGCCACGTTATTTATGAGCGTCACAGGTTTTATCTCCTTATTCCCAAGGGAACAGGAACTACGCAGATAAACCATGTTTGCTTGTCTGCTATAAGTTAGAATGAGAATTAATTGTTGATAATTGGTTGTTGTTGTTAATAATTGTTGCAAAAGCCGTGATAGCCCAGTGGATATGACCTCTGCCTCCGATTCCGGAGGGTGTGGAGTGTGTGAGGGTTCGAATCCGGTCAGTGGCACGCACCTCCAACTTTTCAATTGTGTGCATTTTAAGAAATTAAATATCACGTGTCTAAAACGGTGAAGGAAAAACATCGTGAGGAAACCTGCATACCAGAGAATTTTCTTAATTCTCTGCGTGTGTGAAGTCTGCCAATCCGCATTGGGCCAGCGTGGTGGACTATTGGCATAACCCATCTCTGAGAGGAGACTAAAGCTCAGCAGTGAGCCGAATAAGAGTTGATATTGATGAATTAGTTGCATATTCTGTAATCACAGTATAAATCAAACGTTTCAATATTTTTTTACATGCAGTGTTTTATATGCTATGTTGCTAAACAGATTTTGACGAAACTTAAAATAAAGGTACGGAGAAGAGTCCACAAGAAGTACCTAATTTAGATTAAAAATAAATACTAACAATATAGGATCAATAAAACACTTATTTCAGTTGCAAGCTTTCCTTTAATAAAAGTTTTGATTATATTAGATATCATGTATATTATTAATGTGAATATTAATGTATTAATAATAATAATTAAACATCCTGTGTTGCACTTTTATAATTTTCAGTTAATTTATTCTAGACTGAAACAATAAAAAATATTAAATTAGTATGTACATTTCATCATCATTATCATCATATAGCCGATGGACGTCCACTGCAGGACATATATGCCTTTTGTAGGGACTTCCAAACATCACGATCCTGAGCCGCTTGCAACCAGCGAATCCCTGCGACTCGCTTGATGTCGTCAGTCCACCTGGTGAGGGGTCGGCCAACACTGCGCGTTCTAGTGCGAGGTCGCCATTCCAGCACTTTGGGACTCCAACGTCCATCGGCTCTTCGAACTATGTGCCCCGCCCATTGCCACTTCAGCTTCGCAACTCGTTGAGCTATGTCGGTGACTTTGGTTATACTGCGGATTTCCTCATTTCTGATTCGATCACGCAGGATAATCCTAGCATAGCTCGTTCCATCGCCCGCTGTGTGACTCTGAGCTTTCTTATGAGGCCCATTTAGTTAGCGATCAAGTCCAAGTACCAAGGTACATTTCAGTTGCCATTAATTTATTGAAGTTAAGAAACACGCATTTTTACGTATGAAGGTATTAAAAAGTCTAAATAACGAACAACCCTAAGAATACTCGTAATCTATACATATATTATAAAGAGGAAAGGTTTGACTGTTTGCATTGAATAGGTTCCAAAACTACTGAACCGATTCGAAAAATAATGTTACTATTAGGAAGCTAAGTGTAGCTTCCAAGCTTTTTAAATTAGCCTATAAAAGTGATCCACGGGTGCTATTATAGGCTATATTTTATACCCGGGAATAGCGGGGGTGACATCACGTAGCGACTGCCAGTATTTTATATATGAATCAAGTTAACGAATATGCCAATTCAAGAAATATCAAATTTATAAATAGTACCTATATTCCTACCAAATAACAGTTTTTAACCGACTTCATTAGAATACCTACCTGATTGCACAATTCACTGGGAAGAAAATTATTATTAGAATAAATAATCATAATAATTTACTTATTCAACGTACGAGATTTAACGTGCATCACTTTTTTTGACGTGACAACGTTTTGTAATTCGATGGAGCCGGCTGCACATTCGAAAAAAGGTGACATCATGCGTCGTTCCCTCGCTCTAGGGTTGCCAACTTTTTTACAAGAAATAAAGTATATTCTGGTCAATGAAGATTATTAAACAGTATTTTAGAAAAACGAACATTTTCTTTTGAAAAATGCAACCCTTCCATCAGTATTTTTTATATGACGTTGTCACGTTCAACTATCGTCAGTAAACCGACTTTACAAACAACCGATTTTTTAATTAGTGTTGATAGACAGTTAGTAGATAGATAGTTAGATAATTATAGATCTATATAACTATTATCGAAAGACTCTGGTTGTAATTGTAAAGGTCACAGCATAAATACGGATTGGCAGACTTCACACACGTAGAGACTTAAAATATTCTCAAGTACGCAGGTTTCCTCACGATGTTTTTCCTTCACCGTTTGAGAAACATGATATTTCATTTCTTAAATTGCACATAACTGAAAAGTTGGAGGTGCATGCTCTGGACCGGATTCGAATCTACGCACTCCGAATCGAAGTCAAATTCACTGGGCTATCACGGTTCGGCTATTATTAATAATGTTTAAAGACCAACACTTACATACGTAATTTAAAAACAACTATAATTTTTCAGCTAGCCGACACGTAGAATATTTCGATCAATAAAATTATTTTCATTATTTCCATTGTAATTTCCGTAGTCAACTCTGTAATATTCTCCGCCGGGAGTTAAAAGAACTTCGTTATTACTTAAACTGTAAGAAAATTACAAAACTAGAACTATAGATTTCACTGCTTGTTAACAGATAATAATACTGGTATGATACAAAGCGGTATGAATTGTATCAGAATAATCTATACTAATATTATAAAGAGGACAACTTTGTTTGTATGTTTGTTTGTTTGATTGTAATGAATAGGCTCAAAAACTACTGGACCGATTTTAAAAATTCTTTCACTATTCGAAAGCTACATTATCCACAAGTAACATAGGCTAAATTTTATTTTGGAAATAAATAGGGTTCTGTTAGATATTTGGGTTACACAAGGTGTAAAAAATGAACCAGAAAAGTATGGTAGGGGTAGGCTAGGGGTAGGATAGGGGTAGTTGAAAGTTTACATCGAGTTTCACAAGGACGAAGTCGCGGGCGTCGGCTAGTTATTTAGATAAAGAGGTATAGTATGTGACATTGTAAGGAGTAAATCTCGTAAACTACAGAACCGATTTTGAAAATTCTTTTACCAGTAGAAAGCCACGTTATTAGTGAGTATCATTGGCTATATTTTATCTCTGTATTCATAAAGGAACCGGAACTACGCAGGTACAGCTGCGCGGCATCTGCTAGTTTATACTAATCTATACCAATATTACAAAGCTGAAGAATTTGTTTGTTTGCTTGAACGAGCTAATCTTAGGAACTACTGGTCCGATTTAAAAAATTCTTTCAGTGTAGTATAGCCTATTTATCGAGGAAGGCTATTGGCTATATAATATATATATATATATATTAAAGGATAATATATATATATATATATATATATATATATATATATTATCCTCGTATTTCCACGGGAACGGGAACTACGCGGGTGCAAGCGAGAACAACATAGACTTATCGCAAGCTTTGTCTACAACTTAATTTTATCTTTTTAATTAAATCAACCAAAAAATCAAAATCAAAACCTACGGTGTTACATTAACAAATAAATTTCTAAGTCCCCTTGCTATTTTTTGCAAAAAATGATTGTTACTATTTTATGATAGTAAATAAATATTTCACTTACTAAGTCGTAGGTATCGGTTCGACCATAACCGACATAGCGACAATGCAAATAATAAACAATACACCTCTCTGCATGGTGGCGTATTATTATAGACTTACAGAAAATAAACTATATTGCCTCTATTCTTACGAAAAAGTATACCGATAATGAGCTATTGTATTGAAATTTTATATTATGAACTAGTGGTTTCACGCGAGCTTCACCGCGTACGATTTTCGTTTAATATCAATATAATCCTTATTAAAACGCGAAAGTTTGTAGGTATGGATGTTTGAAAGTATGTTTGTTCGGATGTTTGTTACTATTTAACGCCGCTACTACTTAAGCGATTTGGCTGAAATTTGTAATGGAAATGTATTTTACTCTGGATTCATAGGCTACTTTTTATCCCGAGATTTGCGAAAACTGACGATTTTGATGATATTAATGTTTGTTACTCTATCACGCCTCGACTACTGAACCGAATTAGCTAAAGTTTGGTATTAAGATATATTATAGCATGAATTAACACATAGACTACGTTTCATCACGGAAAAATCCATGGTTCCCGAGGGATTTATGAAAAACTAAATTTCACGCAGACGAAGTCACGCGCTAGTAAATAATAAAACGTAAATAGACGATACAATCAGTTGCATGCCTGTAGTATAATAAGCACAATCTAAGCCGTGATAGATAGTGACAGTGTATACGACCTTTTGTTACGAGTTCCTCGATTACAGGTGGTATTAACATTTATTATATTTAATGTTATTGTGGAGAGGAGGTATCAGTGTTGGTATAAATAAAAGGGTACTTATTTGATGACTTGAGCTCAGTTGTTTGTTAGGCAGCGTGGACACCGTCACGCTGCCTAACAAACTGCACCTCAAACTTTTGAATGTGCATTCATGAAATTTATCACGTGTCTCAAATGCTGAAGGAAGAACAGCGTGAGGAAACCAGCATACCCGAGAATTTTCTTAATTCGCTACGTGTGAAGTCTGCGAATTAGGCCAGCATGGTGTATTATTAGCCAAAGACCTCTCATTACGAGAGACTCGTGCTCAAACCTGTAATATAATATATTTGCAGACGTATCGACTATTTATAGATATAGATATTTCTTAAAACCGTATAAGCAGAAAGGTCAAATGTTACTTTAACAAATGATAATGATAATAAGGAATCTTTTTATACGTAAATGTTAAAAATAAGTTCATAATATCTATCTACTTTAAGTAGGTATAGCATAAAGTACCTACGTAGGTCTTCTATAAAAAATAGTTTTGTTATCGCGAGAATATTCTTGGTATTTCTTGTATATCGCGTATATATTACGTTGAAAAACTATAAATAAAGTATTTAATATTACTACGTAAGAGTAAATAAACAAGGTAGGAGGTTGAACATTAATCTACATGCAAAAAGCTGTATTGTTTATTATTTGCGTCGTCTCTATGTCGGCGATGGTGGACACCATGCCATTGCCATGGTAAGTAGAATATGAGTATTTAATGTGTTTTATTCTCTGCATTGTATTGGAGCCTGGGATGCTAAGTTTGTAATTACTAAAGCGTCATATTGATCGATTATATGATCTAGAAATAATAAATGCTATAATACTTTTTCGCTTTCAGCAGTGGGGAAAAAACTGCAGACTTCAAAGATAATTTTCATTAATTCGGCTCTCTAAAACTGTCAAAAAATATCAGCAATTATATGGGGGATTATTTAATTCAAAATTAATCATCTCGAGCCACTTGCGCAGCACAAGGGTTTTATTTTGTAACTTGAAACGCGTGGACCTCTTTATTATAGATATAAGCCTTCCTGTTCAATCACTCTATTAACTAAAAATCTAATCGTAAATTAAGCCTAATTGAAATAAATGAATTTTGATTTTTTAGCATACAGACGAGACTGCGAGAAATAACTTAGTTTTATACTTCAAGTAAGTAGGTATGTTATTATATGTCTGAAGTTTACATTTGTCTTACAGCATGGACAACAACGATGTTCTATTGTCTCCAGACGGAACAAGTCATAACTGCGGAGAATACAAAGAAAATGTGATCATGGCCCTTCAAGACCGCAGCATGATGCGATTTGGTTAAATAAAAATAATATACGAGGTTCAATTTTAGTTTTTCTTGGTGTACATTACCATTCTTTTTTTTTTAATATAACTGTTGATTATTTTCACAATATTTAGCAATAGTTTCAAACAAAGTTAATTACCCCTAGCCCGCGAATTCACAGTTTTATTTCTTCTAGTATAATGTATATCTAATAGGCTGATAATTATTATTTCATTTTAAGTACGGTTTTTACTATCTACTATATTTTTTTAAATTTAAGTATCTACTTTTTTTATTGACAAATAATACATTAAGGTTCCTTAATGTATTCTGTCTGTAAATCATGTCCACGTGGAATGGTGGCAAGAATACTGGCTGCATTTCCGCGCTAGACAGCCAGGCTGATCCTTTGCGCAAGAAATTTTGTCAACAGTCGAGACAACTAGCCGCGGTGAAAAGATTCGGCGAAATTTTTTGGCACTGCGAATTTATGGCCCAAGGGTCTCCACGGCTAAAGTTACAAATATGTAACTCTCAGTCAGAAAGACATACTTGAGGCACTTACCGGTTTCAGATTTTCTGCTGTGACTCCCGGTCTTGATTCTGTCTCCCTGATATGACATGGTGCTAATGTGTCAACGTATGTAGCGTCCCACATTAGGGTCCAGCGTCATTCCATCCCGACTTATTCCTGACGGCTCGATTAGCTCAGGAATATTTATGGTAGCAAGAACCTTTTTATTTTTTAACTTGAGAGCCATACGCAAATACCGCCTACAAGCTACCGCCACTCCTTTGGCATGAAAGCCCGTGAATTCCAAATTTACTTACCTCTTTTCCACATGGACATTATCTACTATTTTATAATATCTTACCTCTGGTCCAACATGTATAGCCAAATGCATATCTTCGGCATCTTTGGAGATAAAGAAATAAGCTCGACCATCACTACCAACAGATATTTTGCGTCCCGTACACTCCACACCAAGGTTCTTACCCGTTATAATATCACAGTACAACCCCTCTGGTAAACCTGTCTGCAAAATCAATAAGAATTTAATTACTTGCATAAGAAGCAAAATCAATAAAAATTTAATTACTTAATACATAAGAAGAATTATTTTTGCAATTGAACATTGTAAAGTCAACAGCTACTGATGATGTTCCGATTTTGATTTTGTAGTAAAATGTAGGTTACGCTACGTAGAGATCTCAGTGTAGGTTGCTTGGAGTACACTAATGAAGGAAAAATTAACCTGCCCGAAGGAAGAATGCAAAATACATTACATACGACGCAGAATAAAATTCTGGGAAAGGTGGTTTAGGTTGGTGGAAAGGTTTTTTAAATAATTGTTCAGCAAGACTTCTAAAAAATGTATTTACCATACATAATTTTCTTATGTATGGAGATTTTTACAATTTACAATTTATCACTGATACTTTTTGAGTTAAAGTCAAAAAGGGGTTTTTTTATATATTTAAATCTGCAATTTTGGCTGGAAGAAAATAAAAAATTACGCCTTCCCCAGAATTTTATTCCGCGTCGATTGAGCTATCTTTTGTATTTTATATTCCAATATTTGGCATTAATTTGTCCTCGACTAGTCTAGCGGATCTCGTCAAAGATTAAAATGAAACAGTCATTCTTCACTTATAATGAACTTACACAAAGAAACAACAGCTTTGTAGGTTCACTTAACCGTATCAACGCATAACTAACATCAGTTCTTCTTAAGCAGACTAAGAAAGCATCAGTCCCCTGTAGTGAAGTGAGTCTAATTAGAAATAATCAATTTCTATATTTATCTAAGCTCGGAATCGAAGTTGAATACTTTTATGAAACAATGAACATAACACCAGATAGGTCGTCAAAGCCCGTTGAACCGATTATCTATTAGTTGTCTTTGAACTTTGAAGTGATAAGTCGACCCTAATGATTACAACCTGCCCGTAATGTGGAACTCAAGAGGCCCGAGTGAGCTATTAGAGATAGTAACTTGCTGCTCTAAGTTTAGTTGTTAATAGTTTAGTAAGTATAATCTACCTATTAGATATATGTAGGCACGTCATATTGAAATAGGAGAGCTGTTTAAGCCTCGCTCACACTCTTAATAGAATTCAAGAATGCGTCCATTATTCCAAAAGAAAGATTTAATTTTGAGAGACGAATATCTTAGCGTTCCATGGATTCACCGTGCAGGTGCCGGGCCCATCGCGTGGTAGAGAGAAAAACACCAAGCAAAGTCCAGGACTTGTGACTACTGGGTGTAGGGTTAAGGAATTGACGATCGATCAACACTCCAAATTTGGTATGATCCTATTAGAGCAGCTTTGATTCAGCTAGATACCCGTTCTAATATAGAACTAGCTACACTTCTAGAGAGGCGGCCAAGGTCGTTAAGCAAGTTATAGAGAGATTTTGCTGGTAATCCTCTCGCACCTACTTCTACGGCGTACAGACTAACTACATAGCCATTTTTAGTTAGTTCATCTGTTAGGTCATAATATTTATTCACTTCTATACTGTGGTCCTTCGGAATGTTAGTCTCCCACGGCACAGTAAGCTCTACAAGTACTTTTACGCTTAGTTTGTTTAGACAAAAGGAAAATGTCTAGTCTAGATCTCTAAATAGCGACATCCGCTGGGATTTTATAATGTTTCTCATACGTATCCATTATTAAAAAAAAAAATATCCGATGATCATAATAATTATTTTGATTTTATCTGCATATCTAATTATCTATCAGTTACTTACTTCTATTTGGAGTATTAAAGCCTGAAATAAGATGTTGTGACTAATAACCTGGATTACTAGATCTAATCGCGTCTGGGCCTTTAAAATGCCGCAGCATTTCAAAGTTGTCTTATATATTTGATATTTAAAAAAAATACGCCTTCTTGACTCCCTACAAGTTATTTTTCTTTTCGTTCCTTGTCCCATTTCTTCACTCTCCCCCTTCACAACTGAATAGGACAAATAAAAGAAATAGTCAAGCAAATTAAATACCTGCAACGTTTGATTCAAGTCGGTGACATCTCCATTAATCACGATGAAGCCCCTGCCCCCTCTACCGAAGGCAATTTGTTTGTTCCCGTTGTCCCACCAATTTTGTATGGGAGCCTTTTCAACAGCGTTCCTGAAGGCTACCATTTGGTATATCTGTCGCCAGCGATGCTCGCACACCCAGCCATTGCCACATGTATCGTCCTGTGTTATAATACGTATATATAATGGTAAACAGAAAATGCAAATGGCCCACCTGTGGAGTAAAAAACCATCGCCAAGAGACACGGCCATCTTGAAACTCTAGCAGTACTTGAGAAAGTTCGGTTAAAGAACCGTCTGAGACTATGACAGAGGACTGTTTTATTAAATTTAGTATTAAATTATTCTGTCGTTAATGAATATCGCTTAGGAGTTGATGATCTATTAGCATATGCCTCCATCGGTCGCAGGACTTTAGGTACTAGGGCATACGTCACTGTCAAGAGATCAACAGTAATTAGGCCATCAAGGAAACTTGTTAACGCAATAGCATACGCCGCACTGTGCCTGTAATTTTATTTTGCTTTTGGTGACACGGGTAGGAGGAGCTGTTTCCTCTGCAATGAGTCCTTATTGAAACCCCAAATAACAAAGTGTCTACTATTTTAAGTGTATATAGTTAATTAACTAAATTAACTTCTATTTTAAGTGTATATAGTTAATTTTTAGTTGTTATGTTATATTTTAGGTACACGATACTAAATATAAACATTTCTTTTATCATTTTTGTCTATCGGTCTGTGTATTCGTCCGGGCTAAACTCTGGAATGGCTCAACCAATTATAATGGGACTTTTACTAGAAGATGGAGGAAATTATTTAGAAACAAATAGACTAATTTTTATCCCGGAAAAATCCGTGGTTCCTGTAGGATTTGTAAAAAACCGATTTATACGCGGAATCTCGGGTGTATTCTAGTTATTAATAATCGATATTCCTGTCTTACATCATTAATACTCGGAGAAACAATGTTCTCGTTGTCGTCAGCAGGCGGTCCTTGGTTACTGTCAGTGAAGAAGTAACTGCTCATCACTCGAGGATTGCCGTATGGGTGTGCCAACATGAAGGCTATGGCTGCCTGAAAGAAACTATTTCTTAAATAAAGCTTTCACTACAGTATTTTTTTCATTGCAAGTCATTTGACCTAAGATACGCCACGAGATAACATGATAACTATATTCTTCTACCCTATCGGTACTCTTCTATCCTATCGGATCGAAACAAAGAGCTATATGTAGCCCAATGTAGCGTATAGTAGCGTAGCGATGCGTCAAGGGCTCCCATTTCGGGGCACATAAAACGACTTATGAATTCTGCGACTGCACACTATCTATCTATACTAATATTATAAAGCTGAAGAGAACTCAGGAACTACTGGTCCGATTTTAAAAACTCTTTCAGTGTTAGATAGCACCCTTGATCGAGGAAGGCTATAGGCTATATTATCACCATATTCCTGCGGGAACGGGAACGACGCGGGTGAAACCGCGCGGCGTCAGCTATTGTGTTATAAATCTATGCCTGTAAGTTTGTAAAGCCAATAGTCATGAGGAAGGTTTCACTTTACTTCCGAGGCTCCGAACAAGCGATGTGTATGCAAAACGCGACGCAGTGTGTGACATACATTTCTGGGTTTATTAGGGCATTCTGAAGTTGTTAGCGAACGTAACATGCAATATAGTAATTAAAAAATGCATCAAAGTACACTCACTTACACGCCAATTCTATTGCTTTAGGTTAGGATAGACGCGTTCGAGATGTGGTGCTGGAGGCGCATGTTAAGAATACCTTGGACAGCCAAGCGCTCAAACGTGTCTATTCTATCGCAGCTCGGAATCAAGGTTAGGCTTTCCTCCTTATGTTACCAACGCATACTGGTGTATTTCGGGCACATTATACGGCGTGGCGACTGCAGTTTGGAGAAATTAATAATAACAGGCATCACTGACGGGAAAAGACCGAGGGGCCGCTCACCAACACGATGGGCTGGCCAGCTGAAGGAGGATAAAGGGACGAAGTTCTACACTATAGCAGCGATGGCCACTAACAGAAGCCGATGGAAGGCGTGGACCCGCAGGAGGCTGGGACCTTACCAAGACCACGATCTTCAGTAATGAAGCAACGACTATAGAGAGAGAGAGGGGTTAACTCACTTTATAAGCTCTAGCTTCTTTATAAGTTAAGACATCGTCACTTCTTTGTGTATCGTGGTTATCTATGAAGACAAGTGCTGTTTCGCTCGGTGCCAAGTTCCACTGTGGGCCCCAATTTACTAGCCACTTCATGGCGTTCTGGCCGCGGAATACATTCTTTAGTTCCGAACCAACCTGCAAAAATATATTATTTGAATAGTATATACCTAGTACTTAATAACTTTGATGATTGCTATTTTAAAGAGTGAATTAAATAAGCATCATCCTGGCAATTCAGACAAATCCCTAATTATTATGTTACATTTTTACATTTAATTTACACATTATACTTAGGGAACATTAAAATTTACCAATACCAATGATATCTTATACTAAAGATGGGATACTAGCGCATCAAAACTGAGGCGGATCATCAAAAATGTGGAAAATTGACTTAGCTGCATTCATGCCTGATGGTAAACGATGATGCAGCCTATGGTGGAACGCGTTTGCCTAGAAGATGCCTATTCACTCTTGACCTGAAAATACCCATATTGTAGGTGGTGGTAAAAACTGAAGCTGGGAGAGTTAATTAAATTTAGTCTCTTCTACAATGTCGAGTTGTGTGTTTAGAAAGTGTAAAAATTATAAAGATAAATATATGATGGAAGTCTGAGAAGTAACTAGATTTATAAAATGCCAATTATTTGTATTGAAGCCAGCGTACTCGGGGGCGTGGCCTAAACAAACACGTCATATATAGTGTAATAATACTTATCACACTGATAAACTCTTCACGCAATTAGCTGTTTAATAATATAAAAAAAGAAATATGTGACCCTTACTTTAGAGTTGAATATTATTTATTCCTTTTGTCACAGAATAAAATACAATGTCAGTAAACAAAACAAGACTGCTAGTACGTGCGTGGAAACGCTTGCGAAGTTCCGCACACCCGGGTGTACACGGGCCACGCCCCATTGCTAAAAGCGTCAGCTTCTAGCGTTGTCTGTTCTGTGATGGAATTAAAGACAAATTTGTGCATGTGTGCGCTCAGTGGAGTCGCTAAATTCGGACCACTTTTTGCGGTGATTTTGTAGGGACGTAACCTATCTATAGTATAAAATTATCATTGACTAATAATGGTAAGTATGTATTTGAAGCGATTAAAGGTAGAAGTTTATTTGAGCTTGGTTTAAGGTAACTTTTGTTTCTACCTACCAAATTTCGTTTCAACAAAAGTTTCATAAACCAACTTTATACGTACTTGAAAGAACATCGTCTGTATAAACTTTCCTTCATATGAACTTTAAAAGCCACATACAGCTTTGCTTCATAAGCGCTTTATAGTTTATTTACGTATCCCACTTCCTTCTAAAACACTGCTACTTGGAAACCTCGTTTAAAATTTAATACCAATTTCACTCTTGTTTTGCTTTTGTTTAAAAATTTATTGAGGAGTTAATTTCCGACTTATTTTAACCGAATTAAAAAAGGGGGGTTTATCATAACGTCGGAATATTTTTATTTTTATGTATGTTCACCGATTACTCGAAGACACCTGAACCGATTTGTAAAATTATTTTTTTCATTTTGAGGGTTTGTTTTCCAATTGGTCCTATAGTAATCTGATGATGGGATCCTGGAGAAATCGAGGGGAACTTTCGAATATCATAGGGATAACTCAGCAATTTACAGCAGCTACCTTGTATTTGGGCTTGATGAATTTGTATTGATAAGAATTTTACATCTACATAATATGTTGTGACTGTCATTAGGGGTCTGGTGATGGGGACGAGGGACAATTAAGGGAACTCCTCAACGGTTTACAGAAGCTACCTTATGTTTGGGCTTGATTAATTTGTATTAATGAGGACTTTACATCTAGATGTGTTGTGACTGACATTAGGGTCTGGTGATGGAGACGAGGGACCGTTCAGGGAAGTCGTCAACAGTTTACAAAAGCTACCTTATGTTTGGGCTTGATTAATTTGTATTCATGAGAACTTTAAATCATAAAGATTTAGGATTCAAGCCGTTTAAATCATAAAGATTTAGGATTTTCAGACAGTTCTTTCAGAAACGGCTTCAATTAACACAGCACTACGTTGGTAACGCCTTCAAACTGATCGCACTGAGCAAACTGAGAAGGTAGTACATACGATGTTAGTTTTCGCTTTTTAGTTTAGTAAAAACATTTTCAAAATTTTGAAGTCAAAAGCCTCAATAGCTCAATGGTAAGAGCGGTTGGATTCATCACCGAAGGGTGGTGGTTCGATCCCCGCCCCGTTGGTCTAATGTCGTACCCACTCCTAGCACAGTCTTTCCCGACTATTTAGAGGGGAATGGGAATATTGGTCATATTATAAAAAAGATATGGCAAATATTCTTTTCAAAAAAAAAAATAAAAAAAATTAAAAAATAAGTCGGTTGTATTTTTTTATTAAATTTTTTTTAGAGTTAAATACTTCGATCACACGACTGTAAGTTTGTATTTATGTCTGTCTGGCAAGAGCATAGATTAACTTAAGCGATTAAGTTCTATAATATTTCTTAGATGAGATTGAAGGTTTTCTGAGGAAATGACACCTCGTTGCTGTATAAGAAAAACTACCATTATTCGAGTTTAAAAGGTAGTACCACCAGTAGCACCGCCATCAAACTGATCAGTAGGTAATATGATAATGATAATGAAAAAAAAACATACGCGTCGATCTAAAAAGGTCCTTTTTTTAAAATCGGTTAAAAACTAGAACCTCGAAAGAACACAAAATCTATACGCAGTTGATTAATAGATTGTAAGTACTTCTACTCATGTTTACGGACAAATAAAACCTTAATTTAGAAATAAATATTTCCATTTTAACAAAAGGTTTTTTATTGCATAATCATCTTATCTTAATTTGATTAAGATTTATTAACCTGCCAACAACAAAACGGAATTTTCTCGCGACTTGCTAAATTGATAAAACATGATTCGCGCATTAAAAAGCGCCTTATCACTTACTAAATCTTTACAATACACTTCTTGTTGGTAAAGTTATAAACGTGTTTACAGAAAATACAAGTTAACGACACTTAGTACGACTTTTTACTATTTTCGAAAACGAATTTCGACCGTCAGAAGCAATGGCACCAAACTCGATGTGGAAAGATGAAACAAACAAGTCTATACTAATATTATAAAGCTGAAGAGATTGTTTGTTTGCTTGAACGCTAATCTTAGGTCCGATTTGAAAAAAAAATCAGTGTTAGATAGCCCATTTATCGAGGAAGGCTATATGCTATTACTATCCCCGTATTCTTACGGGAACATGAACCACGCTGGTGAAACCGCGCTACGACAGCTATTTATCAATAAAGGTAGAAGACGTTTTTTGTTAAATGTTAATCAAAAGATATTAACTATGTATTTTATCTTATTTCTCTAAGCTATTATTTATTTCATTAGGAAATCAAAATTATTATTAATTTAGGAACAAGTTAATAAAAATAACTTGAGTGTAAAATGACTAGCGATTTATCCTCATTTTTCCACCCAGCACTGATCAAATAATTATTACTGACTATGGGCCTTATTAGAAGGCTCAAAATCACTCAGCGGGCGATGGAGTGAGCTATCCTTGGAGTTTCTGTGCGTGATCGAATCAGGAATGAGGAGATCCGCAGATGAACCAAAGTCACTGACATAGCTCAGCGAGTCGCGAAGTTAAAGTGGCAATGGGCAGGCCACATACTTCCAAGAGTCGATGGACGTTGGGGTCCCAAGATGCTGGAATGGCGACCCCGCACCGGAAAGCGCAATGTTGGTCGACCCCCCATTAGGTGGACCAAGGATATCAAGCGGGTTGCAGGGAGCTGGATGCTGGCGGCTCGAGACCGTTGTGCTTGGAGTTCAATGCAAGAGGCCTATGTCCAGCAGTGGACGTCTATCGGCTGATACGGTCAAGTAAAGGTAACTGATCAAATATGTTGAAATAAGCCATCAAACTTTTCGTGTTTGTTCACTCATGCTAGTGGTAGATAAAGGAAACACCAGCGGTAATAAGAAGGAACAGGAAGCATCATAGCTTTATGAAATTTTAACAATGGATGAGTTTACTTTGTGGATGCTTTCCACAAAGTGTAAAAGTGTGATAAAGATATAAAAATTAAATATGAATAACGACTAGAGATGTTACTAAAAGTTGCATTTACGGCGACATACCAAGATACTCGTAGTAAAGGCTTGTTCGGACTACTTTATGACGGCCTCCGTGGCGCAGTGGTATGCGGGATTACAAAAGTGGATTTACAAAACGGAGGTCCTGGGTTCGATCCCCGGCTGGGCAGATTGAGATTTTCTTAATTGGTCCAGGTCTGGCTGGCGGGAGGCTTCGGCTGTGGCTAGTTACCACCCTACCGGCAAAGACAGTACCGTCAAACGATTTAGCGTTCCGGTACGATGCCGCGTAGAAACCGAAAGGGATGTGGATTTTCATCCTCCTCCTAACAAGTTAGCCCGCTTCCATCTTAGACTACATCATCACTTACCATCAGGTGAGATTGTAGTCAAGGGCTAACTTGTAAAGAATAAAAAAAAGAAACTTTTACTGTTAGTGGAGTAGCGTAAAATTTTGCTGCTAAACGTGTCTAAACACTAAAAATTTAGTCGAGTCAAGGTAACTCATGAGTCACGGTAACTTAGCAGCCCGTGTTCTCTACCTAATACTTTGAAATGTTTTAGCTATAGTAATCATTTCAACTTTAACACATTAAAAGTGTATTGAAATGTAAGAAAACACACATGTGGTTATTATGGTGATAAGTCATCATTATCAACCCATATTCGGCTCACTGCTGAGCTCGAGTCTCCTCTCAGAATGAGAGGGGTTAGGTTAATAATCCACCACGCTGGCCCAATGCGGAGTGGCAGACTTGACACACGCAGATAATAATTAAATAAATTCTCTGGTATGCAGGTTTCCGTTTGAGACACGTGTTATTTAATTTCTTACAATGCACACAACTGAAAAGTTGGAGGTGCATGCCCCGGACCGGATTCGAACCCACATCCTCCGGAATCGGAGGCAGAGGTCATATCCACTGAGCCATCACGGCTCTTGGTGGCTCTATCATGGTGAGAAGTAATATCGGAAAACTGGGCCATTTGAGCCTAGCACATCAAATAAATCAAATCCGGACCCAGAAGTATTTTAAAAATGATCGGTCTCAAAAATTACGTGGGTTAGAAACGAACCTTTTAAAGTATTTTTGTTTCTGGATGTCACTGAGGCAGTCAGGTAAATAAAGAAATAATATTCGTTCCTCGTTATCAACCAATATTCGGCTCACTGCTGAGCTAGAATCTTCTCTCAGAATGAGAGGGGTTAGGCCAATAGTCCACCACGCTGGCCCAATGCGGATTGGCAGACTTCACACACGCAGAGAATTAAGAAAATGCAGGTTTTCCTCACGATGTTTTCCTTCACCGTTTGAGACACGTAATATTTAATTTCTTAAAATGCACACAACTGAAAAGTCGGAGGAGCATGTCCCGGACCGGATTCGAATCCACACGCTCCGGAATTGGAGGCAGAGGTCGTAACCACTGGGCTATCACGACTCTCAAAGAAGAAATAAAGATCAAGAAATAATATACTTACTCTAAATTCAGTGACGTCTCCCAGAGGCGTGTACTCCTCGGAACGGATAGGCTCATTGCCGTAATAAATCACCTCTTGGTAAATGTAAGGCCTCGCGTCGGCGGCAAATCCGAATGCGGGGTTGAGATTGTAGAGCCTTTTGTAAATCTCCCTGAGATCATTCGGCCACATGTGTTTGGCTGCATCCACTCTGAAATATCAAACTATATAAAGTAGAACGCGACTTCGTCCGCGTGGAATTTAGTTTTTCACAAATCCCTCGGGAAACATGGATTTTTCCGGGATAAAAAGTAGTCTATGTGTTAACCCAGGCTGTAATATATCTTAATACCAAATTTCAGCTAATTCTGTTTAGTAGTTGAGGCGTGAAAGAGTAACAAACATTCATATCATCAAAATCATCAGTTTTCGCAAATTTCGGGAAACCATGAATTTTTCGGGATAAAAAGTAGCCTATGTGTTAATCCAGAGTAAAATCTATTTCCATTTTAAATTTCAGCTAAATCACTTCAGTAGTAGCGGTGTTATAGAGTAACAAACATCCAAACATACATCCAAACATCCATACAAACTTTCGCATTTATAATATTAAATAGGAAGGATTTATTTTGAATTTTGATGATCTATCTGGTGATCAATTTAGGATTTCATATTTTTTAAATTAGTTGATCTGATAAACATTCCTCTTCTTACTTTAGTTTCCGCCATGGCTACCGGCAAAAACGTGCTAAGCGATTTAGCGTTCCGATATGATGCATGCCTGGAAAGCGTCAAAGACCACGAACAAATGGATTTTTTTAATTTATTTTCCCTATAAGTAAGTTATTACATCGCAAATAAATCAGAAATTAGCGTGAACCAATAAACAATTCTTTAGATACTATTCTATACTTAATATAATAAAGCTGAAGAGTTTGTTTGATTGTTTGGTTAAACACGCTAATCTTAGGAACTACTGGTCCGATTTGAAAAATATTTCAGTGTTAGATAGCCTATTTATCGACAAAGGCTATAGGCTATATTATCCTCGTATGACTACGGGAACGGGAACCACGCGGGTGAAACCGCGCAGCGTCAGCTAGTAGTTTATAATTTCTACTACTGTTGTACCTACTTTTAAGGCAAGTGCTTTAAAATACGTATGGCGTATAATCTGGTAAAGTTATTTAAATTAATTAATTAAAAGGTACCTGAATCCGGCGACCCCAAGCTTAATGAGCTTATTGAAATACCGTACTATTTTGTTTCGCACGTACTCTTCGGTTTGGTTTAAATCCTTTAATCCGAGCAGTTGACAGTTTCGGACCTGAAATGTTTTCCATAGAAAGTTGTAGATAAATAGGAAAAGGAAAAATTCTCACACAGGAAAGTCCTCTCGTTACTTCTGACTTCCTACTGGCGCCTTATTAGACTATGCGACTGTGGGTCATAAGGTTCGAGTCCAAGGTCGGATTCAATAACAGCCCCTGTAGCCAAATAGCACGTCTTTCTACGATCGCAAACGCTTCGAAAACTAGAAAAATGTATGGAGCTCTGGAGCTCTGGAGAGAACCCTGGACCTCGTGAATTTTTATAGCGCTTGACTGTAATCACTCCTGATGGTAGGTATATTCTGTATTCACTTGACCTAAATATATTTATCACTAGCGAACTCCCGCGACTTCGTCCGCGTGGAATTCAGTTTTTCACAAATCCCGCCTATGTGTTAATCCAGAGTAAAATCTATTTCCATTCCAAATTTCAGCCAAATCGCTTTGGTGGCTGCACCGTAAAAGAGGAACAAACATAATTACACACTTACACACAAACTTTCGCCTTTATAATATTAGCGTGATTAGTGTGATATAACCCTAGAGTTATGGAAAATACTCCCGAGCATCCTGTATATAGAATATAGATTATTATTATAACCTACCTCAGTAGCGTTGTTGTAATTACTAATGATGCAATAGGGGTGGTGAAAGTGGGAGGCGTTGTAAGGCACGCCAGGGTAGTCATATTTATCAAAGTTAGCAGTGCTGCCACCAGTGCCTTTGTTATTAGCTTGGGAACCTGTCATGTGGTTAACCACTACGTCTGCGTAAATCCTGTAAAAATAATGAATACACTTAGAGTAAGTACTAAAAAGCGAAAAATAACATAGTATCATGTCCTTTCTATTGATCGGTTTGAAGGCGGTGCGATGCCAATTAGGCTTTTATAGTTTACTAGCTGACGCTGCGCGGTTTCACCCGCGAGGTTCCCGTTTCCGTACGAATACGGGGACAATATATAACTTATAGCCTTCCCCGATAAATGGGCTATCAAACACTGCAAGTATTTTTTAAATCGGACCATTAGTTCCTGAGATTAGCGCATTCAAACAAACATACTCTTCAGCTTTATAATATTAGTATAGATTTTGTATTCTGGCACCGCCTTTAAAACCATCAATAGAATGGACATAGGTACGATTTAATTTTTCGCTTTTTGAAGTAATGCATATTTGTCGGTTACATTTTTTCGTTAAAAAGACTTCTATTTTTTTATTATTATTTTATTAAAAGTTTTCTATTTTTAGTGTGTCCTGGTGTACTAACCGGAAACGCCACTGTATGGCCAATTTCGTTCACTTATTTAAAAAATTTTGATTTTATCACAAAATTACTATACCATCATTTTCATGAAAAACAAGAACTTCTTTTTAAAAGAAAAAATATTTGTTAATAAATGACGAAGTTATGTGGTAACAAACATTAAAAAAGCATACGCTTCGAATGTCTTCGATAACCGCGATAACCTCCTTATTTTGAAGTCGGTTAATAAAGAGGTAAAATTTGATTGTTAGTTTCGATTAGTCTCTGCAACTATTGAACCGATTTAAAAAAATCTTTCACTAATGGAATGCTACATGATCAGTAACATTGGTTAAATATAGTGCCCGTATTGTCACGGGAACAGGAACTATGCGGATGAGACCACGGTGCGTCTGCTAGTAGTAAATGTCATCATCATCATACTCCTACTTAAGTTTTCTAATGGAACACTCAGGGGAATCTACCAATCCGCATTGGGGCAGCGTGGTGGACTAAGGCCTAACCCCTCTCACTCTGAGAGGAGACTCGAGCTCAGCAGGGAGCCGAATATGGGTTGATAATGATGATGAAAATGGGAAAGGTTTTCTCTTACTAGAGAGAGGATTTGGCTCATAAACCCACTACGCGCGTCAATTGCAGATTAATCTTTGACACTATATCAATCACAATCAAAGACAATAGATCATATCCTGTTTTGTCCTGAATTTCTTTGTGCTGCACGGATACGATTCATGTAAAGCACAATGAATTAAATGTAGTCAAAAAATGTATGTAGTTCAACACAAAAAAAATTCAGCAGAATTTTCAAATACGCAAGCTTACAGGAAACTTTTTTTATAGAATTAATGATTAAGTTATAAATTATGAAAAGGCTTGGTGTTTAACTGCACTATTGTGTACTTAGTTCTAGATAAGTTTATAAAATGGTGGTAAACAAAAAAAGTGAACCTTGTAACTTTAATTTATATTAAATCATGACGTAACTTGACGTTTCAAAAGTGCTTGTAAACTAAAAAAGCTTAATTGAAATAAAGGAATTTTAATAAAATTAATTATTACTAAGCAAGTTTTAGCTGCGTAGAAATAACGTGCATTTAAGATCTCGACTCATTATCCCTATATTAAAATACCTTGATAAAATCATCCTACGTACCTACGTACTGATAAAATTTGGATTATCTACCTATCAAAAATATGCAATACCAGAATTACATATAAATAGTAGGGGAGCCCAAGTTGTTTAATGGGGATTGACTTGAGCGTCGCAAGGACCTAGATTTGATAGATTAGATGGAGTAAAAATACAGTTATATGTGAAACGTTTTCGCCCTCAATGGTGTGGGGAAAGCGTTTTTTTTATTAAATTTTTATTATACGGCTCGCGAATATCGGCACATTATATACATTTACGTATTTTGGCATTATTGCCAAGAAAAATCAACCAACATCTTGGTTCGTCAAAATTTTTTTGGTTACCTATGCTAAGTGCACCCCTATATTTAGGGTTAACACTCTAAGGAGGTACTCAACAATATGCATGGTATCTTCCAATATGGTAATTTTCCGCGTTTGAGTAAATCCCACAATCCACTCTTAGGCTCTTACTCACTTCAAATAATGCAGCAAACATTCTACTGATTCAATTAGCCATTGTAAATTGTTATCGACCCCGCAACAATAAATACCGATAACTGTACACTAATCCATTCCATATTTGGATAAATTCTTAAGTATCTACTCAATATACCTATTATATCATTGGATTACTAATTATTTAATCATCGATTATGTACTTATATCAACGAAGATAATTTTAATAAAATTATGAGTTCTGGTAGCTTCTCTTCAAAGTTACAATTACTTTTTGTTGTGATTTAGGTTCATGACTACAATCACGCTTGTTGGCATGTCTTGCATCCTAGTTGAAAGATAGTTACCTACAGGGCCGGCCCGCCCATACGGCGAACGGAGCAGTCGCTCCAGGCGCCAAATCCTAGAGGGCGCCTAAATGGTAAAGAACGTTGGTCACTCCAGAGTATGGTCAAGATCTTCACGCTCCATACTTACTTCGCTCTCACAATGATATATTTAATAGGTACTTATACATTATTAGGAGCAAACACCGTAATTGAATCTCGCTCCATTCTAAAATTTACTTCGGGCCGGCGCTGGGTACCTACTTACATTTTGTTATAGAAAACTAAAGCTGGAACGGCAGAGTCGGCAGATTATAAGAGAAGGTTCAGTCCCTCATTACAGTAAAAAATAAATAAAATTTCAGCCGAAGCTCGGTCACCCAGAAAACCTGGGTGTTTATTTACCTAATTTACAACTAGCACACACTCGTGATTTTGCCCGCGTGATTCTTTTTCTATAAATGTCGAATAGCCGTGCATTGTTTTATTATATCTCCAAAGAAGCGATTACGAAAACTCCCAGGCGGCTTGACCTTTCTCGGACACTTCCAATTATCGTCATATTTCTACCAATTTAAACAAATTGTAGATTTAAAGTTGCCTCATTAGTCAGGAAATTAGTGAAAACCGCATTTAAATCGGTTTTGTAGGTCTGTCTATCAGACAGACTAAGCAAAGGACTTTGTTATATATAATATTGGATATGTAGGTAATGATGAGTGTTTTCACTTTTTATTTTACTTTGTGATTTTGAGATCGGTTAATTTTTTTTGTAAAAAATATTTTAATTTTCTGTTTTTAGTGTGTCCTAGCATGGTGAACGATAGCGCCGCGCCACAGTAAGCGAAATTTCGTTTTTTTTCATTTTAACACAAAATTACTAAACCGATGAAAATTAAATTTGATTTTCATGAAAATTAAATGGGACCAATCTGGAACAATCGGTTAAGAAATGACGAAGTTATGAGGTAACAAACGTTTAAAAAAAACATACGCGTAGAATTTAGAACCTCCTCCTTTTTTGAAATCAGTTAAAAAGTGCCTCTGTAATAACGACGTTCGTAGCTCGATCTCCCGTGGTCCTTATTCTAATGAGCTTCTTGGACCCCAAAGCTCTTTACCGGTCAAGTAGGCACCTTATAATGGTGTCGGAGAAAACCTCAAGTGTTGTTCTTCCGATTTTTCTGAATAGGCAGGTAAGACACTTCAGTGGGGGACTTATAGCTGCTTTTCCATGAAATAATATTAGGGGATGATTTGCGATTCTTTAATGGTAGGTAGGACTCACTTAAGAAATACCTACCTACTATTGTAGGAGTTTTCGTTTAAGGTTCGCTGCTCAGGAGTTCAAGTGAAAGTCACGATTGTTTAATCGGAATGTAATAATTTTATTGAATCAATCTTAGTCTAAATATCTACATTTTTTGCTTCACAAATTATGAGACGCGCGCGAGTTATATCGGTATTGCCGCGCAACCATCGATGTACACAGACATGCAAATGGTTTACACACACATCTGCGGCAATACGCGCGGAGCGCCTCCCGCGGTCTCGGCACAGCCGTCGCCCGTCCCCGCAGTCACAGTCGGCGCGCGGCATCGAGTGGACGTTCAGTGCAGTGCAGATAGTGTGTTTCAAGAACATTCCACGAGCCACGAAGTCACGAAGATATAATATATTCGAGCCATCAACCATGCTATATATTTGAGCCATTAACCATGCTATATATTTGAGCCATCAACCATGCTATCGTGTAGACCCATCAACATGCATACGTAACCATATAAGGCTCAGATACATTCCAGTGCATAGTGTATTTTCTGACAATGCAGGTACGTAACAATAACTATTATTACGTGTTTGCACGTCTTGCGTTTTATTTCTCTCTTGTTGATAATAAAGTGCTTTCCTTTTTCCTTTCCTGTGTTCCTGTTTCCTTCTGTAATCGACGGGCAGGCGGACGGCGCCGTGACGTGATAGAACGAGTTTCACGCGGTCGTAAGTATGTAGGTAGGTAAGGTAAGTATAGGTGAGTATTACTAGCACCTATACTATTACATAATATTCTCTTATTTACTTATTACTAGTGATGCGCCGACTAGTCGCCGACTAGTCGGTAAAGCCGATTAGTCGGCAAAAAGCGCCGATTAGTCGGCTTATTATTTTGTATTAATTTCCCAATAGTATTATGTATTGAGTAAGAAAACAAATCTTTACTAAAAATTTTCTTTTTGTCATGAGTAAATTTTAAACCAATGTTATAAAATAACAAATATAAAACATGAGTGATGAATATAATATTAATTTTACATCTGCAGAGTTATTGATTGATATTGCCAAATTAAGGTTTCTTACACATTTTCTACGCTGTAGTGAGAAGACAAATTTTGTTGAGCACGGCAGTAAATTTATTACCTCTCGTACACTCAAGTTACTCGCCATTACGCGCAAACGAAAATTAAGAAAAACACATCGACACACTCGCAAGCGACTCGCGGCATTTTTGCAACCGACTAATCGGCTAGTCGGCTAATCGGCAAAAGTCATAGTCGGCGCATCTCTACTTATTACTAGTATTTAAAGAAACAATTTTTGTAAATGTTACATCGACTATAAAAATCTTTTAATTTTCAACTAATTTTATGATATCGTAGTCATCACGTCAAGTTTTGTTTACCGTTTTCACTAAGACAGAACCGGAACACATTTTCACTAAGGAAATCGGTGATTTTCACGGATAAAAATCAACATTTCACAGCAAAAGCAATTTATTATTATTAGTGTTATTGAAGTGAAACTTCTTTAGGCGCATGAGGGTAAAATTTTACAGATGTAACGTCACGCCGGTATGCAACGGAAGTGTCGAAAAAGAGAGAGAGCGCGATCGAGACCGATTGAGAGAGAGTAAATAGGGCGAACGTAGCATGAAGCAACTAGCCGTGGAGTGAGAGTAGGGAGCAAGCAAGTGAGAAAGATTGAGAGAAAAAGTGAGACAGAGCGAACGTCGTATCACGCACAGTACTATGTAGTGAGAGGTGGGAGAGAGCTATAGTGAGAAAGATTGAACGAGAGAGAGAAATCGCGCAATGTAAATATTAAAGAATTAAATTGAAAAAATTAAATTTATAATTTACATTAATTTTCAACACTTTTTATATTTTAATGACAATTAAATTCCTAACCTATCCTCCTTTTCCCCTTCCTCTTAGTCTCGGAAATCTAAAGTTTTAGATTTGTATAAATATAAACAAGATTTATAAATTAGTTCGCCAAAGAAGTTTCACTTCTGACATGTGTACTTTGTACGCACGCATTTCTTTATTTTCGTCATAAACAATTCTTTTTTCTCTTGTCTTTTGTTCGACTTGTCTTCATTGAGTGTTTGTCTTGTCACAGTTTAAATAGATAAGAAAGAATCAAATGTTATATTTCTATTCTTACCTTACACCAACCTTATTACATCTCCGTGTCATGTTTCTGAATTCCGCCCGACTGCCCGACCGTGTTGTCAGTTTGTATGACATGACCTGGTAGCGTTCGTACCATGTTCTTTGTCCATTCAAGTTAATTATCAAGTTTTCTGATGGCGGAGATATCTGGAAGTCAACATTATTTTATCTATAGATCATCATTATCAACCCATATTCGGCTCACTGCTGAGTTCAAGTCTCCTCTCAGAATGAGAGGGGTTAGGCCAATAGTCCACCACGCTGGCCCAATGCGGATTGGCAGACTTCACATACGCAGATAATCAAGAAAATTCTCTGGTATGCAGGTTTCCTTACAATGTTTTCCTTCACCGTTTGAGACACGTGATATTTAATTTCTTAAAAAGCACACAACTGAAAAGTTGGAGGTACATGCCCCGGACTGAACTTGAACCCACACCCTCCAGAATCGGAGGCAGAGGTCATATCCAGTGGGTTATCACGGCTCTTTATCTATAGGTATTTGGTGATATTTAATTCCTTAAATTAAACAGCACATAACTGAAAAGTTGGGATGCCCCGGACCGGATTCGAACCCACACCCTCCGGAATCAGAGGCAGAGGTCATATCCACTGGGTTATCACGGTTCTCTTTCCACCAGCAAAAAGCTATTGAGTGTTATAATTAAGTGAAGGAAAAAACATCTTGAGAAAACCTGCATACCAGAGAATTTCTTAACTCTCTGCGTGTGAGATGAAGAACTCTCTGCAAATCCGCATTGGGCCAGCGTTATGGACTGTTGGTGTAATCCCTCTCATTCTGAGACCACCAGCCAGACCTGGACAAATTAAGAAAATCTCAATCTGCCCAGCCGGGGATCGAACCCAGGAGCTCCGTTTTGTAAATCCACCGCGCATACTTCTGCGCCACGGAGGCCGTCAAAAGATTGGCTTAGTATGGACATGTAATGCGGAGGGATGAAAGTCAAACCCGAAGAATGTTGAAATTGCTAGTGGAAGGACACAAGAGGAAAGGAAGATCAAAGAAGAGATGGGTGGAGTGTGTGAAAGAGGACATGTATGTAAAAGGAGTGGCTGAAAGGCTACCCGCCTTCTGTCTATAACACGGTCACATTTTCTATGTCGTTCTTGTTGTTTTTCTCCTTATCCTTTATAATATTATCAAGTAAGTTACTAATCATTTTCCACTTTTTGTCAGATTCCAGTATTTTAGATACTAAACTTCCTATACGTAGTTAAATAGGTACCTGCACTCCACCAAATCCTTTAGGTGCGAGGAACCTCTCGCATTCATCGGCGATGTCTGTCCACTTCCACTCGAACAGGTGGACTATAGTCGTTCTGTTCGGTAACATGTTCCTGTCACCCATGACTAGACCAAAGTGAAAAAGTAACAAGTAGAGATTCATTTCTGTAAGCAAAGTTGAGTTGAATATATGAATAATCTGAACTATTAGTTAATATTATAAAGACGTGTATAAACAAACAAATAGAATATCAAACCTTAGGTGGGTACCTAAGGTTTGATTGTATTGTGTTTTTGTTATAAAATACTCTTAAACTAAAGCTACATTATGATATCAGTGACATTTGTCTACTACGAAATATTATGTCGATGGTCGTATGTTAAGCCTTCTGGACTCTTAAGGTCTTTTTTCAATTTCTTTTATGTTAAACACTTGTTTGTTGAATATTATTCTTCTTCTATTAAACTTCATATTGATTAGTTAAAAGTAGGCATTACTCGTGCGAGGTAACATGACACCTGCCTCGAAACTCGATCTTCAGCAGAAACCAAAACCTACCTAAAACCGAAGCCGAAACGGTGCAACAAAGATTTTATTTAATTAATAAAAACAATTGGGATTTTGTCGCTCCAATAAGTGGAAATATTTATTAGTGGTCAAAAATAATTTTACGTTGCTGTAGCTCCAAGCTAGGACTATATATCGCGGAAGCGATGGCACTAGTGACCAATCAGACTATGTGGGCCTAAACATCATATAAAAAAAGCAAGAACAACACTCCGATAATACTCGTAATCCTTCGTTTATTTGAGTAAGTAAATATCGTGGGTGTCTTTGTATTTACACGCAATAACTCAATTTTGCAATTTTGGCTAGTTATGAATATTATTTATACGGGTGCATACCACAATAAAACGACGAGATTTTTAATGTCGATACTTCGACCCAGTTGCATGGATACCCGTTTAAATAATATTCAAATGAACAACCACGAAATAAGCTTAAAATCATTGACTAGTTATTGCACTATTGTATGTAAGGTAATTTTTTAGTACGAAAGAAACTAAGCTTTGATAGTTAAATTTAATAGTACCTACTTCTTTTGAATTTTGGAAAAAATCAACCGATTTGTGTTCGATTGGCAACGATTGACGCGGTTTATTAAAGTATAAGTAGGTACTAGAAACTAATATTAATTAGTATACTACAGTGAAACTCGCCGAAACTGAGAGTTCGAGCTGACACTAATAAATCGAAACTTTTTTGCACTCAGTACCATAAACAAATGTCAATCGAGCCAGACGTCAAGTTAATCCGCACGAGCTATACCTACTTTATGTACCTAGGTAAGTACCTTATTTGCAATGAAGATTTTTTCTAATCTGATTTCGTTTTATTCGATTCCCCAAAGCAGTACAACCCTAACTAAAATAAATAAAAGATAAAAATAACAAAAATTAATCTACTTACCCGCTTGCAATATCTATTTAATTTAATGTAAAATTAGTAAATTAACTAATTGTAACAAACAAAGGAATAAATTCAGTAATAAATAATAGTGTTCAACCTCAATAGGTCATCAGAACAGTCAACAGATAACGAAGAACATCAATAATTTTAATTATTACCCGAATACGTCATTGTGGATCTGCTTATATAGCATCGCTTATAATAGCCAATAGGCAGAATATCTTTGTCTTATTTCAATGTATGAATCATGAATACTTACCTATATATTATATGAACGGGACAAAGCGTTTAATCAGGGTCGTCTGAACGAAGAGTTCCTTTGGCTTTGGTTAGATTAGTACCTGGGACAATGGACCTGGGCTACCAATATGAAATTCTATTAATATACTTAAAGGCACAAAGGGGCCAGGCCCACCCTATAAATAATCCTAGATACGCAAATGAAGGTAGCAGTGGCGTGCGCTTCATAGATGTAAAAATGCACTGCCTACCCTAAAATGTGTTTACGAACCAGAATTAGCGAAGGGATTTTGCGGAAAAATGTATGGGAATGACAGATATTGATCACGTGACCTGTCGATAGCAAATGTGTTAGCGATCGTAGAAAGAGAATCGAGGTGCCACAGGGGCAGGATCGTGAAGTCCCTACAAGAGATCTACGTCCTGCAGTGGACGTCCATCAGCTGTTACGATGACGATGATGTAAGGTAAAGGCGTTTGAAAGTAGACAGCTGATAGACAACGCGATAATGTGTAGAACTGAAATAATCTTGTGGAGAGAAATAGACAAAATTCAACCAATGGCGGCGTAACCGGAAATAACGCTCATCTAAATCTCTATACAGTGCGTAATTGATATGGATAGAAAGAGATGGGACTGGGACAACTCCGACGACAATGGGCGAATATTTGTTTATATTTCTCTTCACTGGTCGCATGTTAGTTAGGTGAGGTTTATTTTTAGGGTTCCGTAGTCTACATATAGTTTCTCTATGTCCATCTGTCCGCGGTTTAGCGCAGAGACTATTAGTAGGTACTGATCCAATTTAGAAAATATAAAATTCTCAACCTGAGCTGAGATTCGAACCTCGGACCTCTCTTTTGAGAACAACAGTACTACAAATGCGCAAGGGATCGTTTTCGGGCCATGGTCAACATCATCATCATAATTTAAACAACTTCATATTTTGACGGCCTCCGTGGCGCAGTGGTATGCGCGGTGAATTTACAAAACGGAGATCTTGGGTTCGATTCTCGGCTGGGCAGATTGAGATTTTCTTAATTGGCTGGTGGAAGGCTTCGGCCGTGGCTAGTTACCACCCTACCGACAAAGACGTACCACCAAGCGATTTAGTGTTCCAGTACGATGCCGTGTAGAAACCGAAAGGGGTGTGAATTTTCATCCTCCTCCTTATATGTTAGCCCGCTTCCATATAAGACTACGTCATCACTTACCATGAAGTGAAAAAAAAAAACAATCTTGTCCAATATCCATTACGATAGTGGCAACCCTACCATAGAATTATGCTAAAATGTATACTGAAGTTAATAAACAATAGTATCTTTTCATACCAACGTGGAATATATTATAAATGAGGAAATGTTGGAAATAGCATATGAAAAACAAACACTTGTTTACAGTGGTAAACATTTATTTCAGAAAATAGCAAATTATTACATTTACTAATAATAAATTTTCCAACTGAATTTCACCAGGAATTGGAAATAAATATTATATTAGTAGGTATACCTATAACTTTATAAATGAAAATAATTAATATATCTCTGTAAATATATAGCTTATGTAGTATGAGAAAAATTGACATCAAGCAGCCTTTACAATAAAATAATATAGATAATCATCATCATCATCATCATCATATCAGCCGATGGACGTCCACTGCAGGACATAGGCCTTTTGTAGGGACTTCCAAACATCACGATACTGAGCCGCCTGCATCCAGCGAATCCCTGCGACTCGCTTGATGTCGTCAGTCCACCTGGTGGGGGGTCGGCCAACACTGCGCTTACTAGTGCGGGGTCGCCATTCCAGCACTTTGGGACCCCAACGTCCATCGGCTCTTCGAACTATGTGCCCCGCCCATTGCCACTTCAGCTTCGCAACTCGTTGAGCTATGTCGGTGACTTTGGTTCTTCTGCGGATCTCCTCATTTCTGATTCGATCACGCAGAGATACTCCTAACATAGCTCGTTCCATCGCCCGCTGTGTGACTCTGAGCCTTCTTATGAGGCCCATAGTTAACGACCAAGTCTCGGAACCATAGGTCATCACTGGCAACACGCACTGTTCGAAGACTTTTGTCTTCAGGCACTGAGGAATTCCTCAGTGCCTGATATAGATAATAGTTAGATAAAACTATTGAACACTTATATACAATTGACTTATTAACATTAATAACATATTGATGTACTTATTAACATAACATCAAATTTATTTTCAAAAGATGTCTAAGCTCCCGTATATATAAGACGACCATTTTCGACATGTTTACTGGATAAAAAGTTTTTTTTATATGAATAAAATTTATCAATCCTTTGTAGTCAGGAATCCGTATAACATTTTGCACAACTGATTACTATCAAGTTAATTTTTCGTGAGTAGCTTCCTCTCGATGAGACGATCAACTAGTTTATTTACGAAAATTCTTGATTCTGTTACTAGCCGAGTTACCAGGAAATAAAAATTTCTGAACCTCGGAACGAGTAAAGAAAACAGCTACTATAATGTAGCTGTTTTTTTACTTATATAGCTTATATAAGTAAAAAAACTTAATAGTTATACAAAAAAAGTAACTTAATAGTTATACAACTTAACAGACACAAGACACAATGTCCTACAAATTGCGTGGTACGAGTACATTATATCGTGCCGACGCTCAGAAATTTTTAGATTTTTTTTCAGTTAGCAGTGGCGTAGCGTGCCTTGTATCAAAATTAGTCGGTGAGCCCCAACGAAGAGTAAAAAATTCTTAAAATAGAAATAAAAATGCTTGCTTAAAATAAGCATGAAACGGTCTTAACTTATGTAGGATGTCTCCAACTTTATTAACTTTTGTCATTTCTAAAGTGAAACTTGATAGGCAGTTTTTTATATGACTTTTTGAAGGAAGCACCAGATGCAGTTAGATTGTGAATTTTTATTTTTCTAATTTTTGCTTTTGTATAATTAAAACTTATATAATAAAGGGGCCCCTGTCTCTGTCAGTTAGCTACCAGAATCAAGAATTTTCGTAAATAAAAAAGTTGATCGTCTAATCGAGATGAAGCTACTCACGAAATTAACTTTATAGTAATCAGTTGTAAAAAATGTTCTACGGATCCCGGACCTTTTTTGCCTACAAAAACTCAGTCCGGAATATGATCAATATTTTTTTTATCTTTTCACTGGTTTAGAGACCAATTACATATTTCATTTCATTGACATATTTTATTTTATCCAGTAAACAGGATCATCTTATATTCGGATCCTCTTGATAGTTGAGGCTAGATGGACGACTATAAAAGATGTAGAGAACCAGTCAACCAACCAATTTATTTGGAATGTTGTATTATTAACTGAATACAGTTCATTTAATGTAGGATGTAGGGTGACAGTTCGTTACACTCTTGAAAGTTTGCCGCGATAGCCCAGTGGACATTGACTGCCATCGATTCCGGAGGGTGTGGGTTCGAATCCGATCCGGGGCATGACTGTGAAGGAAAAACATCATCACTAAACCTACATACCAGAGAATTTTCTTAATTCTCTGCGTGTGTGAAGTCTGCCAATCCGCATTGGGACAGCGTGGTGGACTATTGGCTTAACACCTCTCATTCTGAGAGGAGACTCGAGCTCAGCAGTGAGCCGAATATGGGTTGATAATGAATGACAGACGACTGTCACCGTACGCATGCTATCTGAAAAATAATTTCGTCGATACATATCAGTAATGTTAGTTCTACATAAGTAAGCAACAAAACAATGTTAAGTACGAATAATCACGAAATACATTTATACTTGTGAAGAATTTTCACAAAAATATTGCACAGTCAAACCTATAAATATGTATTAAGAATAAAGATTCTACGGCCCAAATAATCACAAATTTATTCTTTTGAAGAATTTTTACAAAAGTATTGCACAAAACTATATTTCGTACAACCAAGTAGAAAATCTCAAATATAGAGGAAATAATATAAAAGAAGTATAAAAAAATATTCTGCAAGAATTGTTGAATCATTTGTCTACTATTAATCTTTAATAGCCTATTCTTGTGAAACCTATTAGATAGAGTAGGTTAGCAGCAGTGTTGAGCTTGCCTTGGAGGGGCCCAATAGACGAACGGCAAATACTGAAAATCTCTTTAGCTTTTATTCATGTTTTTTTCTCCGAGAAGCACCAGATTAGGAGAGATTGATTAATATTTTTTTTAATTTTTGCTTTCACACTTACGGGGCCCCTTTATTCCGGGGGCCCCATGGATACGGCGGTAGCTACGCCTCTGGATAGCAGCATAAGTGGGCCTACAGGTCTTTGAGTAACGAAATGGTCGATACGTACACTGTGGTCTAAGACTCACGATGTAATACGAGTAATTGTTGGTAAAGGTCGTATAGAGCTATCAGCTAGCTTTAAAAGAGATCTTATAACTTTTTGTAATGCAATATGCATTAATTGCATTGGCATTACTTTACATATTGATATTGATTTTAAGACGATTTCATCTATATCTACTAATATAAAAACTCAAACTCAGCGAGCAATGGAGCGAGCTATGCTTGGAGTATCTCTGCGTGATTTAATCACTCTACTACATATTTTAAACACAGATTTTATTTCTCTGCTTTGCGGAAATCTGCAGATTGTATTTTTTTTATTATTTCTATTTATGTCCTTCACAATAAGAAAAACACGGTCGTGGCTCTAGATAGAAATACAAGGAATTTATTTTGCAACGTCGTAACCTTCCAAATCGTCACATTTTTCGAATTTGAGCTTTCGGGACCCCAGACTAAAGCAAAACTTTGTAAAAAGTAATCTACAATATCACTTCATGGTAAGGTGCTTCCCGGGAAAAAAAATCAAACACACCCCCCCCCCCATAAAATTTTGTTACAGGGCCCCTCTAAGACACGCTACGCCACTGACTCGACATCAATATCAATGACTTTTACACGGTGGAAGTATTAAACAACATGCACCTTGCATGTTGTTAAATACCCTTACGTTTTTTTTTTTTTTTGAAAACAGGATATTTGCCATATCTTTTTTTTTTAACCCGCCAATATTCCCTCCAACTGCTCGGGAAAGACTGCATTAGAAGTGGGTACGACAATAGACCAACGGGGCGGGGATCGAACCACCTTGGTGATGAGTCCGACCGCTCTTACCGTTGAGCTATTGAGGCTATAAAAAATTAAATCCCAACATCCACTCTTCGGTCCCTCTACTATATACCTAAGTTTTAACACACACCTTGTTTCGTGCTATCGGAATGAAAAATCGTGAATAAGAAACGTATATTCATTTATAACGAAACACGGCTAATTTCGAACCCATACGGGGCCCTTAGTCATGAGCTGGTTCTTGCAACGCAGCACGAACCAAACTGTTAGCCGTGTTTCATAATAAATTAATATAAATAACACTCACGATAGTTTAAATTCTAAAAAAGAAACGCGTAGTCTAGTCAAATGTGATAGCTTTATATATTTCATCAAGTATACCCACGTTTCTGCAGCGCTACCCGCAGCGAAGTCGTTTCATGTATGCGTCAAGTTGAGCCGTCATGCACACAGCGGTCAACACACGATCAGTTATAGCCGTGCTGCAGAAACGTAGGTATACTTGATCGTCAATGGCTAGCTTTAGTGGCGCGCACTTTATAGATGCTAAAATGCATTGCCTAACCTGATAACTCATTACGAACATATCTTGGAGAAGGAATTTTCCATTTACCAAATTGGTTCCATTTCATCATCATGAAAATTTCGTAATTTTGTGTTAAACTCAAAGTAACTGAAATACGTCTTTGAAGTCGGTTAAATATTTTGTTAAAAAGATTATGCATTTTATACTTATAGTGCATACCCCAGTTTAAAACATTGTGCACGTCACTGTCAAACCTTAATAACTAGTCAGTAGGACAAAAATGTCGAAATAATACGTTTTACAAAGTTATCATTTTCAGTCTTCTTAGATAATAAGTGTTCCTACAATTTACCTACAAAATACATAGTCAAAAAATCACAATGAATTTAGATTTTAATAATAGGAAAGCCCTAAAATTAAACAAAATAATCAATATGCTTAAATTTACACAAACAAAATAAGATTCTTTACAGTTATAAAACAGTTAATTGAAAAATATTTAAAAATTATAAATAAAAAAATTCTCAAGGTGTGTTTGACACATCAATTTTTGTAAAAAATAGAAAATATTTCGTTATATTTCAAAATTTATATGGAAGCTAATTATGACGCCATACTATATATGAATTTTTTGAGTGAGTAATTAATTTTGATTGTATCGTAAAAAATATGAATAATTGTGTGTTTGTTTTGTTGCTAGCAAAACAAGTTTTCTGAAATATGACGTCATAGATTAATATGGACAGACATTCTGTTTTGTTAGTTTCGCTTCTTTACAAAAAAAACAAAACTCCAATTTATTATGCTTATATGAAATATTTACTGTCTAAGATAAAAAAAAATATTATAATTTTTCTTTACATAGTACCTTAATCAACAAATTTGCCAATCAGATAGTCAAAATAAAAATTTCATCAATAAGTGTAAGGTGTCATCACGCGACGTCGCGTGATCGTCCAGAGACCGGTAGAGATCGTTACTAAGCGATAAGGCCGCCTTTGTATCCTCCTTTTAATGTTTCAGTTTTCCTTATTCTCTAATTATTGTGGTGTACAATAAAGTGTATTAAATAAATAAATAAGACACATGGTCAGTGGTTGCACGGTAAACCAAAGATTGTCATGTTCCTATGGCTACTCGTGGTACCACTTACCGTACGTCACTAACACCAGTAGTGCTACTATGCGACCAAGTGAAGACTAGGTTTGAATATATTGATTTTTATAATACATTCGGGTAAATAAGGTCAATATGAACTAATTTACACATAAAAAGCAAAGATTGACTGGATATATACAAAATAAGAAAGATTATAAAATTCCAAAATCTACTAAAAATCTTTTATCGTAATTAGATGACAATTCAGTCAGTTTTAGCTTCCTTACATTAAATGTGGCATTTTGCAATATTTTAACTATAAATATAAACGCACAAATAACAAAGATATTATTAATTTTGTTTGACCGCCCATAGAAATGTAACGATCATTATGTACCTACGACGTCATTAATTCGTACCATTTTGTATGGGACGTTTTTCAGGGAAAAACTAAAGCAATTTTACTGTCTTTTAATTTTACTGCTTTACTATTCGCATACTCATAATTTATATACAATTTAAAAAACTGTCAGCATCCCCATCAAAGAGATAGCGGTATTTTCGGTTGCACCGCGACCGGTTGAAATTTGTCTATTTCTTTTCACGAAATATCTCGTTGGTCGCATGTTAGCACTATAAAAAATACGCTATATATAGTTCAACTTACAGGCCGCTTATTATACATTCTGCTTCACGCGACGTCGCGTGATGTGTCAATTAATGATAGGTACCGTAACGTAAATCGGATAGCGATAAACCTGCCAGTAGGTATCCAGTCACGGCCGAACACATTTACTCAAAGCTCGGCGCTAGGAACAAAGCGTATGGCGCTGCGTTGAGATTGGCCGCTTGGAAGGACCTCTTGATACTGACGTGTGGATATTGCTTCCTCCATTCCAATACCTGTGGATAAATCTATATATTAATCATCATCATCATCATTATCAACCTATATTTGACTCACTGCTGAGCTCGAGTCTCCTCTCAGAATGAAAGGTTAGGCCAGTAGTCCACTACGCTGGCCCAATGCGGATTGGATATATTAATACTAGAGAATAATTCGTTTTTTTTACAAATCTCGCTTGTACCTTGAATTTTAGACACATAGGCCGGTCTCTACATGTCTAAAATTCGGTTACAGCGGGATTTTTGAAAAAAATAACTTTTGTCATTTCAAATATATGATTTTTGAAGTGGAAGATATAACGCTAAGAGGAGCATCGAAAAAGTTTAAAGATTGTCGGTATTGCTTACATATCAGACTTAAGTAGAACATCAGAAAACTTATATGTACAAGTATAGAAGATTCATTTTGCAACGTCTTTAAAATAAATAGCGACTCTCGCTACGACAATCTATTCCATTATCGCTATCGCTACCGCGACTTTCCAGACAAACTTTCAACCCCTATGTCACCCCCTTCCCTTTTTATTTTAGGGATAAAAAGTAGCATATGTTCTGTTCCAAGGTCCCATTTATCATAATACAAAAAATCATTTTGATCGGTTCAGACGTTTAGCCGTAAAAGCTAACAGACAGACAGACTTACTTTTGCATTTATTAGTATAGATACGAGTAGATGTGATAGACTTTACCTGAGATTCTTGTATCTGATCGCAGAAACTGACATCCAGCAATCTGAGTTCTTGACATTCCGCTAGTATGCTGTAAAATAATACATAAATTCAAAATCAAAACTCTTTAATTTCAAGTAAGCTTAGTTTTTTTAATTTTTCATAATTCTCTGCATGTTCACGCGTGTTGGACTATTGGCCTAACCTTCTCTTTCGTGCTCAGCAGTGAGCTGAATATGAGTTGATAATGATGAATATTAGTTTACAAGCACTTTTGAAACGTCAAGTTATCTTGTTCTACATTACTACTGAAGCACTCACTTAGAGCAGGTCTAGCTGCGCCAGGCGCGGCATCTTGGGCAGCAGCCCGCGCAGGTCCCGGTCGCACACGCCCCGCAGAGCGCCCAGGGACAGCTCGCGGTCCAGTGCTATGTTGTTCTACATTACCACTGAAGCACTCACTCGGAGCATATGTCAGACGTGACGGCCCTCACTCCGAGCAGGTCTAGCTGCGCCAGGCGCGGCATCTTGGGCAGCAGCCCGCGCAGGTCCCGGTCGCACACGCCCCGCAGAGCGCCCAGGGACAGCTCGCGGTCCAGTGCTATGTTGTTCTACATTACCACTGAAGCACTCACTCGGAGCATATGTCAGACGTGACGGCCCTCACTCCGAGCAGGTCTAGCTGCGCCAGGCGCGGCATCTTGGGCAGCAGCCCGCGCAGGTCCCGGTCGTACACGCCCCGCAGAGCGCCCAGGGACAGCTCGCGGTCCAGTGCTATGTTGTTCTACATTACCACTGAAGCACTCACTCGGAGCATATGTCAGACGTGACGGCCCTCACTCCGAGCAGGTCTAGCTGCGCCAGGCGCGGCATCTTGGGCAGCAGCCCGCGCAGGTCCCGGTCGCACACGCCCCGCAGAGCGCCCAGGAACAACTTGCGGATGTCGCCGCCAGAGAGCGCCGCCAGCCACTCCCCCGACCCGCCCGCTTGCAGGCTGAACATAGTAACAACATCTACAAATTTTATATTTAGGACAGACAAGGGATGGAACGGGACGACGACGCGATGCTGACGGGTCCGGGAACGTCCATCGTCTATTTAAGCTGCCCAATTGCCACTTCAGTTTCGCGACTCGTTTATCTAAGTCTTAACTTTGGTTCGTCTATAGGGCTACTCATTACTGATTCGATCATACAGATAATATATAGCTCCGAGCATAGCTCGTTTCATCGCCCACTCAGTGACTCGGATCCATCATCTTTGGTAACACGCACTGTTCAAAGACTTTCGTCTTCAGCACAGAGGAATTTCGAACAAAAAAAATCTTTTTGTATATTAACCTGATGTTAAGTGACGACTTAGACCATTAATAACTGGACGTGGTTCGCACCCAAATTCATCAACAAAAAAGTCTGTCATTTTTTGAGCGGGACGAGGTAAACTCACACATCAAAAACATTTAACACCATGAAGTATATTCTGTGTCCATACACTACACACAAATATAAATTTGACTCGCAATACACACACGCGTAATTTTTACACAGACTAACAAACACATTGCCACAGTAACTACACAAACCGGCATTTTTAAGGAGCTCCTTACAAGACGAAAACGATTACAACAATGAAACATCTATTCTGTAGCAACAGTTTTTATAAACGCATTAGATCATAGATTTTTGATCTTTGCCAGAGGGGTAACGGTTAGCGAGCCAAGTCCTATTATTAATGGTCTAAGAGTGACGATTACGTCGAAGATTGGAATTGAAATGGCTAGCTTGAAAAAAGTACAAGTTAATTCTAACCAATCCTCTGACGATCTCTACGCGGCATCGTAAAGGAACGCTAAATCGCTAGGCGGTATGTCTTTGTGAGTAGAGTGGTAAGCAACGACCGATGCCTTGGTAGGCATCGAAGCAGAGGATTGAACCCCGAGAAGAGTAAAAGAGAGGCCTCCTCAGAGTGACTAAAAGGTGGTTCCCGTTCTCGTAGGTACACGGGGATAATATATATCCTATAGCCTTCCTCGATAAATGTGCTATCTAAGACTGCAAGAATTTTTTAAATCGGACCAGTAGGTACTGAGATTAGCGCGTTCAATCAAACAAACAAACAAACTCTTCAGCTTTATAATATTAGTATAGATTCCTTACCACCATCCAACATCCAACTCCTGAAGGTTCCTGCAGTTGCCCAACGCTCTGATGCCGACCGCGGTCAAGGAGTACGACTTCCAGAAGTCCACAGATTTTAGATCTGCACAATTGGCGCCGAGTGCTAGAGCCACCTCGTCCATTGCTGATATCATTTTACATGAGCCTGAAAGATAATTGAATACTAGGTATCTCCTGAATAATTCTTACACTTTAAATAAAACAAGAGGCCTATAGTTATATTTTCATGCCTACTTATGAGGCCCATAGTTAGCGACCAAAAGAAGAGAGCTCAGAGTCACACAGCGGGCGATGGAACGAGATATGCTAGGAGTATCTCTGAGTGATCGAATCAGAAATGAGGAGATCCGCAGAAGAACCAAAGTCACCGACATAGCTCAACGAGTTCCGAAGCTGAAATGGCAATGGGCGGAGCACATAGTTCGAAGAGCCAATGGACGTTGAGGTCTCAAAGTGCTGGAATGGCGTCCCCGCACTAGAAAGCGCAGTGTTGGTTGCTCATGACTGGGCTTAGGATGATTATGTAACTACTCTATAACGACCACTATCAGACCACTTTAAGGAGAATGATGACAGTTGACAAATTAATGTGCTGAAACCTTCGACCATTAATAACGGGACCTGCCTCGCTAACCCCTCTGGCAAAGATCAAAAATAAATGATCTAAGGTGTTTATAAAAACTGTTGCTATAGAATCGATGTTTCATTGTTGTAATCGATTTCGTCGTGTAAAGAGCTCCCTAAAAATGCCGGTTTGTGTAGTTGAATGGCATAAAAAACGGCCAAAAACTTGTAGTTGAGTAAAAGATGGAGTAACGTTTCATTTGTAAGTATTTCTACCTTAATTTTATCAAATTTGTAATAAAAACAATTTCTATAAAGAATCGATTCTTTTGACGGAACAGCAAAAAATCGATCAGTAATCGAATGTTCTATGTATATATTCTGTGGATAGTCTAAGCGATGTGTTGGTTAGTTGTCAAATTTATAGTTGTGTGTAGTGTTAAACACATAATATATTTAATGGTGTTAAATATTTTCGTTGTGTGAGTTTACCTCGTCCAGCTCAGAAAACGGCAGACTTTTTTGTTAGTGAATTTGGGTGCGAAACAGGTCCATAGTCTAAATGAAGAAATGCTGAATATTTCATAACCCGACCCAAGAATACACTCGTTATTTTTAAAAGTAAATAATGTGTGAGCCTACCAACATTGAGATGCTGTAAGCCAGGGTTGGACCAGATGATAGCCACCGCCGCAGACGTGGAGATGTGAGTCCGATAGATATCCAGCCGCTTGAGCCGACTGAGCGAGGCTAGGTAGGACCATTCCGAGCAACTCACTACTGAGCGGAGACATAGTTCTGAAAACCAGGTAAAATGTTAAAATATATTTCAAAAATACCCATTTTGGATGGTTAATTTCAGAACAGGGGCCTTAGCCATGTGGCACGTCGATTCTCTTTCTACAAACGCTAACGCTTCGGAAACTATCAAAACGAATGGGAATGACAAAATTGAAGAAAAAACAACATCTTTTTATCGCTCTTCTTGCTCAAAACAGTTCGACAGTGTACCAAAGCGATGAAGTAATTTTAGATTTTTTTTTTGTTACTAACAAGCAAGAAATCGTACAAACAAACCAATCATATCTAAGTCTTCAAAAAAATGTCGTAAAACTCGGGTTGTATGGTCAACGATCTTTGCTTCTCCCCGTTGGGAACAAAAATGTTGTAAATCGTTTACCCAGGGGCATTCCCTTTTTAAGAGTTCCCAACGAACAGTTACATGTATGCAGGAGTAAAAAAAAACATTTCAAATAAATAAAACTGTAACCTTGAGGTTTTCACAGTAGCAAACATAATGTAGACATCAGTTACAATTAGACATACCTTGTAAATTGGACGAGGTGTCAACTATGGCTCTTAGCACGGAATTGTCTACAAATTTGCAGCAATTCATCCTTAGGTGTGTCAGTTCAACGCCACTGTTCTGCAGGAAACTGAAAATTAATATTGTTTCCGTTTTTAAGGCGTTTTGCATTTCGGTTCCTTGCATTTTAGAAAGAAAGAAACATCCTATTTTAGATATTTTAAGACTGTCTGTGACACCAAAGACAAAGGGTTTATAGCTCAGCATTAAGCCATTCATTGCATTCAAAAAAGCAATGCCCGGCGCTGGGTTTAATTTTTTTTCTGATTGTGTAAGTGCTGTAGGCTCCTTAGGGGACCTCAGCGGCGTTACCGGGGGGTCTGGGCGAGCGCAGAAGCATCACCTGATGGGGCTCGAAGGCAGAAGGCAGAAGAATGGGCGGAACGACTCTCTAAGGGCGTCTCCTCTGAGACTCGGACCACGGCTTAGAGGGCCGTCGGGAAGGGTGTTTTGGCCTGAGTGTACCAGTCCGGGCTCCCCCGAGATCGTGAGTAAAAAAGCCCACGTCTGGGTGACGTCAGATATCAGGGACCTCGTCTTCGCCGGCGAAGACGCTGTGTAGCTTGTGTTTGTGTTGCCTGGGAAGCATTGTCGTTCGTTATGTCATCGTCAGGATCGTAAAGGACGTTTTTTGGGCATCTAGAACTATAATCGTTTGGATCGGGGATGTAGCTGCAAACCACCACAAGTTGGTTGGGGTGGGTGGCGACTCTCTCAAAATAAGTTTTCGATAGCTGTTTCATATATTGAGCTATTGTGGGGAGATCTAGGTCTCTATTTAGGTCGTTATTGCGCACAAACAATGGCGCGCCCGTGGCCTGACGCATAAATCGGTTCCGAAGGACCTGAAGGGGTTTTAGAGTCGCCTTTGGGCGGTGGGCAAACATACACTGGCGTAGGTCATTCATATTGCAGGTCTTGTAGAGAGTGACTTTAATTTGCTTTTGACACATATAATTTCAGCTGAGACCCGTCTCTGTGATATCACATAGTAGTTAAAATGACTAATCAAAATACTTATAAAAGATAATAAAAAAAAACTTGATAGTAGCAGCGTACACAATTAAAATTATAAAAATAAAATTTTATTATATTCTAGCTGATGCTAATTCAGTTAAGTTTTCACAAATTCCGCTAGAAAATTTGGATTTTTCAGATAAAAAATAGTCTACATATTGCTCAATGAGCTTCTGCCTTCCAGACATCTTCCTTACTATTTAATATTATTATAAACTACCTCCTTGCCAAATTTATTCATACGTCTAGTGATTTTCAAGCCGTCCGTACCGCAAGTCGTAACGCGGCGATAACATTATGCAGTGCGGCTCCTATTAGTGGATTTCTCAACACCTTGAAATTATGGGAAATACTCGGCATCACCCTGTATATTAAGATGTATTGATGTAGGTACACTTACTTGACAACATACTGCGGTTGAATCATACAATGACTGCCACACCACGACAGATCGAGCTTCTGTAGGAATTTGCATCGAATCGACAACGTTGCTAACACCTGTGGAAAATAACCAAATCAAATCAAAATTCATTTATTTCAATTAGGCTCAGTTTACATACAATTTCGAAAAGTCAGTTTTATTAGATAACTAGCGGACCCGGTCAAGCTTCGACTCATGTGCACTTCTACTTACATATTAAATCTTGTTTTATATTGTTAGATCACCCTCACACTTAGAACTCGCTTCTAAATCTCCAGTGTGATATGGGCCTAATATATTAGTATTCTGGCAGTATTCCAAGTTAAATAAACCTTAGCACATATAAATCAATGACACAGTAAAATTTACATTTCTGAATGTAGCTATTTGTTGAATAAGAAATATTTCCGCGTCATTTCTATGGGGAACTTTCTGGTAAAATCGGTTCAGTACTTTCAGAGTTCATTTGTAACAAAAAAACAAAAAGTCAGATCTTACCACTATAATAATACTAGTCGACGTCCGTGTCTTCGTCGGCCCTTAGACCTCCTTAATCCGGCTCTCTCGCAAAAACGAGTTTATAATAATAATTTTCATATAAAATAATTCAAATAATTCCAAATTCAAATTCAAAATTCATTTATTTCAAGTAGGCTCAGTTTACAAGCACTTTTGACACGTCAGTTGACTATTTGTAAAGATTCTACCACCGGTTCGGAAGGCAGGTTCTGCTGAGAAGATACCGGCAAGAAACTCAACAGTTGCTCTTTTGAAAAAAGTCATACAGTATTACAATTTACATTTGATAACAATTAAATTACAATTTCTTATAGTTTTATTTCCTGTGTGAAGGTGGAAGCTGATCCAATGGCCTCCAAGCACCTTTGTCGTTAAGGAACTCATCAATAGTGTAGTAACCTCGACTAAGTAAATGTTTTTTAACACATTGCTTAAAGTTGTGCATTGGCAAGTCCATCACAGTCTTGGGGATCTTGTTATAGAAGAGTACACCCAAACCCACAAAAGATTTTTTAACTCTTTGGAGACGATATGCAGAAATAACTAACTTATGCCCGTGTCTAGTAAGACGTGGGTTTAGATCTCCTTTTCGTTTGTACAAATTAATATTTTGTCTTACATAAACTATACTGTTATATATATACTGACAGGCTACTGTTAAAATGTCTATTTCTTTAAACTTTTGACGAAGGGACTCCGACTATCCATGTTACAAACGCCTTTAGGTAAAATTGAAAGATATTTTTTTTATTCAATGACAAGTTAAGACGATGATGACAGTACTAGACTACATTATTGACGAGAGCGACGACCTCTTTGGTGCAGTGATTTTCTTGATTAATTCAGGACAGGCCTGATATATGCCCTTGCACTTTCTGATAGTGGTGTGGATGCAGCCTGTATGTACTTTTTTTTTGTTACTACAATCTCACCTGATGGTAAGTGATGATGCAATCTAAGATGGAATCAGGCTAACTTGTTAGGAAGAGGATGAAAATCCACACCCTTTCGGTTTCTACACGACGTCGTACCGGAACGCTAACTCGCTTGGCGGTACGTCTTTGTCGGTAGGGTGGTAACTAGCCACGGCCAAAGCTTCCCACCAGCCAAAACTTTGTCGATATCGACGAGATAGTTGCAAATGGCACTCATATTTATCAATAAATATATTTCGCTACGTTTATTATAAAGCTGCGTATATTATAATGGAAACCTTTTTAGATCGATTTACAAAAGAAATATTATTTACTCCGAAACAATTCATTTTAGATCACATATTCCTTGGACATATTTAATTATTTTCCTTAAAGAATATAACCCTAGAGTTATGGGAAATACTTTCGAGCACCCTGTATATATAATTAATAAGAATTAAAATATTTATAATTAAAATTAGTTTGGATACTAACCTGCGACCTCACGCAATGCCAATACGGTCGGAGATCTATACTTCTGTAGAGGATAGCGTCAGAAGCCAACCTTCTGAAGTGTCGGTTCACTTGAGCGCAGCGACATAGTGACTGCATATCTAAAAATTTCATCACGGATAGAATGGTTTCATCCTGAAAAAGAAAATCGTATATATAAAGTATCCCGTAACTACTACAAAGAAAGCGACTTTGTTTTATACTATAAAACTAGCTTTCTTTGTCTCTCTATACCTATCCCTATGAATGCTTCAATCTTAAAAACTACGCAACGCAACGATTTTAATTCGGTTTTTTTCAATAGATAGTGATTGAAGAGGAAGGCTTATATGTATGTATGACCTCCCCCCCCCCCGGGCTTTGTACTAAATACACTACAGACTGTTACAAAACTATGAACGTTGTGAACGTTGTATATAAAAACATAGCGGGCCGCTCCGGCGTCGCTCAGGTTTCGCGAATTTTATATCACACTAATATATAAAAATGTTAATAAAAAAATACAACCGACTTCAAAACCTAAAAACGTACCCACTAAACTAAAAAGTGAAAAATAACAACCGTTAATTTTCACTTTTTAACCGTTAAGGGGTTCCCTTAATTGACCTTGGTCTTCATCATCAGACCCCTAATAACAGACACAACTCATCTAGGTAGAAATTTCTCAGCAATACGAATTAATCAAGGCCAAACACAAGGTAGCTCCTGTAAACTGTTAAGGAGTTCCCTTAATTGTCCTTGGTCTTCATCACCAAACCCCTAAATGACAGTCACAACCTATCTATATGGAAAGTTCTCATTAATACAAATTAATCAAGCCCAAACACAAGGTAACTGCTGTAAATCGCCGAGGAGTTCCCTCGTCTGTTTTATGGCTCCATCATCAGATCGATTTTAAACCATCATGAAATTGTAATGTACTAAATACTAAATGGAAAAGTTTACGAATACACTATACACCCATATAATTTTCGAAAGTTCCCCTCAATTTCTCCAGGATTCCATCATCAGATCTTGACATGATGGCAATGGGACCAAATGGGGACTATACCGTTTCAAACAACTGAATTGAGAACCTCCTCCTTTTTGAAGTCGGTTAAAAATACGCGAAAGTTTGTGTGTGTGTTTGTATGTTTATTCCTCCTTTACGCTGCGGTTACTGAAGCGTAAAAAAATGTATGAAACGGAAGTGTACCATCATTTAAAAACTTGTGCACTTATCGAGGTTTGTAAATTAGTATTAAACTTGTGTCTACTCATTGTAGTTACAAAGTTGCTGGTAAAAATGTAACTTAACTCTAACAAAAATTAGCCCTTAAAACGTTAATATTTCATAAACGAGGCCCAGTATCGAAAAATAGTGTTATAGTCTGGCAAATTCATTGACGACACTCCCGTGATATGCGGGCGACGGGGGGAAAGACTCCGCGGGTGTGAAATCGTGCGTGCGGGGAAGTGAGATGCATCAGTCGTGTCATCGCTACAAGCCCCCCGGCCCGCCCGGCTCATCGGGAGTGTTACGAACGAAGTTGTCAAGCTATAGCAGACCCCTCGTATCTTTCAAAGACATATATGTAACGATACTCTACACTATGAGATAAACGAGTGAAAAAAAATTCTTCCCCACTTTACATGTAGGGGACGTACCTACCCTAAATAAATATAATTTAAGATCATTCTTTTTGACTAAGTCGCAGAGGACATTGACTCAATTGACATTCACTGAAAAATAGGTAGAATGTATATAGTCCATTGACATGACATTTTTTAGGCCTTACCTTGCGTTTTTTAGAGGACCCAATTTTTTTTTGCTTTGTAGGTGAATATCGAAAAATAAAAATTATTATATTTCAGGAATTTCTGAACATTTTTGCTTATAACTTTTTTATTTATTGTTCTACGACAAAAAGTTACAAACCCAAAGTTGTAGAGAATTTAATTTGCTAAATAATATTGACAATTTTTTTTATTAGACAAATAGTTTAAGAGATATATCGTAAAAACCATTTCAACTTTATTTTCAAGATGGCGGCCGCGGGTTTTAGCTTTACACTGACACCCCCCCCCCCCCCTTTGACCTACACAGCAAAAAAAAATAAATGTAAGTTTTAAATGGACTAATAATATAAGAATAACAGTTTATTTATGTTTCTAAATAAACGGGAAAATTACGACATTTTCCGAAGGCAACGTGCGTGACTATCAGATATATACCTAAGCGAACTGATTTCTTATCGGCTCACTTAAATATAGCAAAGCTGATGTAAACAGAATCAATATTGGATAATTGATAGAGTTCAAGTTTTACGATTATGTCTTTTATCTCTGTTTATAACACCACATACCTACAGTTAAATTTTTTCGTGTTTTCTGAATCTTTATTTTGATGAATTGTGTGGTAGCCACTATTTACAATATGACCTGAATTGGTAGATTTCTTTATTTAGTGAAACATGAGAGTAGTTACTTTAGTCCTATACTTTATGCCTTTCTTGATGAATACTGTTTACCAACAAACAAATTAAGAAATGAGGGTATAAATCACTAGTCATTTCACAACTAATAATAATTATAAATAATTTGTTCTTGAATTAATGTAAATAAATTTGGTAATTAAGCTTAGAACAATTAGATATGGCTAACATATTTTATATAACAATTTATAAGAAATCATACATAATTTAAAATAAATAAGTGATGAAATGACATCAGTTTTCTACCTTCATTTCTAATTTCTTTGTTGGTAAACAGTACTCATCAATAAAGGCTGTAGTATAGATTGGTTTTTCTGCTTGTATCAATTGAGTAAATTGACTTAACAGGTAATATATTTCTTGTCTTTTCCAATATGGCATGTTAGTTTTCTAAAAATATGACATGTATATGATATATGCACTGCACAACTTTAAGCAATGTGTTAAAAAACATTTACTTAGTCGAGGTTACTACACTATTGATGAGTTCCTTAACGATAAAGGTGCTTGGAGGCCATTGGATCAGCTTCCAACTTCACACAGGAAGTAAAACTATAAGAAATTGTAATTGTTATCAATTGTAAATTATAGTATTGTATGACTTTTTCATTTCAAAAGAGCAACTGTTGAGTTTCTTGCCGGTATCTTCTCAGCAGAACCTGCCTTTTGAACCGGTGGTAGAATCTTTACAATTAGTCAACTGACGTGTCAAAAGTGCTTGTAAATTGAGCCTACTTGAAATAAATGAATTTTGATTTGATTATGTAGTCATATGCTCAGCTCAGGTCAGTGAGTCGCGAAGATGAAGTGGCAATGGGCAAAGCATGAAGTTCGAAAAGCCGATGGACGTTTGGTCCCAAGGTGCTGGAATAGCGACCCCACACCGAAAAGCGCAGTGTTGGTCAACCCCCCACCGGGTTTGTAGCCGCTGGATGATCGCGGCTCGAAACTGTGTTGTTTGGAAGTCCATGCAAAAGGCCTATGTCCAGCAGTGGACGTCCATCAGCTGTTAATGATGATGATGAATATAATTATACTCTCATTTCAGAAGTAGGTATATAGAATAGGTCTTAAGTGAGTTATTTCAAGTATATGCGTGTACTATCTATTCATCATAGCTGTACTTGAGCATGATGTCATTTAATATCATTGTTATCTGTTGGTCGTTGGATCGAGTCTGCGATATCCACACATACCTCATTTCATGAAGGCTGAAAGTTTGTCAACCCGTTCTACTACAATAGATAGGTAAGTAAGCATGGCAGCCAATAGAGTACTTGACTCATATTAAATTTAATACATATAAACAATATTTCGCATAGTACATGGAATAAGGGTCCGAAATATATCGATATTAATTAATAAAAGTTAAGGATTTCTTATAAAACTTGATTTAAAAATCATCTATTTCTTCAAATTATCTATACGTCAAAAACGCTGTCGTCCATTTTGTGACGTCTTAATGTTACTTGATGTACTAAACGTCAAACTAATTGTTAACTAATATTGTAGTAAAAAGTTTGAAAGAGATTTTTTTATAGTGACTTCATGAAACAGTTGAAATATAGACCATCATTACTGTCAGACGTTTTGGCTCGTATTGTCAAAAACATATTTAAAATTAAAATGTTCATGTAATCAAGTCTTATAAAATATAAAAAAAAATTCAATCTAGTAGAATGGTAATGAACTATTTAATACCATTTAAAAAAAGTCTCAACTAGCCTATTATGGAGTTTGGACTTTCAAGGTAGAAGGATTCAAGGATCCAGGCACTTAACCGTCAAAATATATAAAATTCCTCACTATAACATGAGAAAACACCGTTAAGCGAAAGGTTAGAAGCTAAAGGTGTGGCGATTGGAGACATGATTCCTTATCATTATCATTAACAACCGATGACGTCCACTGTTACACATTGGCCTCTTGCATGGACTTTCAAACAAAACGGTGTCGAGTCACCAGCATCCAGCGACTCCCAATCCGCTTGATGTCTTCGGTCCACCTAGCGTGGGGTCACTGCGGTTTCCGGTACAGGGTCGCCATTCCGTTCCTTGGAACCCCAACGTCCATCGGCTTATCGAACCATGTGCCATGCCCATTGCCACTTCAGCTTCGCGACCTGCTGAGCTACGTCAGTGAGTTCGATTCTTCTGCGGATCTCATTTCTGGTTCGATCACGCAGAGAAACTCCATAGCATAGCTCTTCTCACTTCCACTTCTTATGAGGGCCACAGTTAGCGACCTAGTCTAGAATCCGTAAGGCAACATGCATGATTCCTTATGATATCTCATAAAACACATCAAAAATCATATACCTATATAAGTTTTATACTTAGACAATTTTGACGATTATGATGACTTGGAAAAGTATCCAAAAAGCGATCAATGAAAAACCCACGACTGATTGCACCTAACTTACCCGCACGATTTCACACCCGCGCTGTTTTTCCCCCCGTCGCCCGCATATCTTGGGAGTGTCATCAACGAGCTTGCCATATATTGCTTGCTATAGCTTGCTATAGCGAATAAGTCTCGGATCCGTACTCGTAAGTCATCAGTGGCAACACACATGATTCCTAATGATGTCTCGTAGTGTGATGATGATGATGACGTGGAAATGCTTTCAAAGTTTTCCAAACCTACCAAAGACCAAACTTTTTATATTTGCTACCTAATTAACTAACATAACCTAACTTTCAGCCTTAATAAAATGAAGAATGTCTGACTATCGCAGGTTTTCGTTTAACAAAGTTATACCTACTTACCGGCAACCTTTGAAAATCACCTAGAGGAGGTCCAGCAGCGAGGTTATCTGGTTGCATCAACACGGCAGGGTTGCCGATTCCCTCGTGCAGGTTGGACGCTAAAACTTTGTTGAGAAGCAACCCTGAAAACAATATTGCGAATTATTACTTAGTAGTAGACGCCACGCGGTTTCACCCGCGTGGTTGTCGTGCCCGTAGGGATAAAATATATAGCCTTCCTCGATAAATGGGCTATCCAACACTGAAAGAATTTTCAAATCGGACCGGTAGTGAGATTAGTGCGTTCAACCAAACAAACAAACAAACTTTTCAGCTTTATAATATTAGTATAGATTTATTATTTATATTTATTATTGAATAAACATTTACATTGCTGCAGATTCCGTATTAATGAGGAAAATACCGGCCGATGTGCAATTAAACGGTAGTTAATCGCCGTTTTACGTAACAGGTGTTTAATCGTTGACTCTCAAGGTTAAGGTTAATTTCTCGATTTAGGTATAATAGCTACGTATAGCCGTTTCCTACTTGGCTGCGATCCATCATGCATCATTTACTGAAGACTACTAAAGGTACCAACGATATTTCATACTAGATATGTTATGATATGTTACTTCATACGTGCCTACAAAATCACCGCAAAAGTTTTGTGTTTATTTACATTATATGTACATATATAGTTTTTACACACTGAACACACAACTCGACACTGTAGACAATATTTTGGTATAATTTGTTTGTTGTTAACAATGCGACTAAATGAAATTAAGTCAATTAGCCACTTTTGTCCGTTTCGATGCGCTAGAGACATATCTAATAGTATAAAAATCTTTTATTCCGACCATTTTTGATTCATTGGTGGGCCCAGATTTGATTTCAACCGCAATGTCCAAATTAATGTCATTTATTTTACTACGCGTAAAATTCTATTTTTCACAATTTCCAGTGGAACTACGTATTTTTTCCGCATAAAAAGTAGCCTATATGTTGCTCTACAACCTTCTTTATCTTCCAGTAAAAGTTCAATTAAAATCGGTTCAGCCGTTCCAGAGATTAGCCCGGACAAACAGAAAAATATCAGGCAGACCGATTTTGCTTTTTTTAAAGCTTGATTGTTATCATGTAATTTAATTAGTGAAAAAAAAATTAAATATGACTCAGTAGTTTCGGAGCTTAACTGTAGTTTCATGTAGAAAATTTCATTTAAAAGCTGGCCACTTTTGCTTTGACAATTTTATAATTATTTGTAAAGAAAATTATACCTAAACCCCTTTAAATATAGTCCAATATTCAATAAAATCCCAAATTCAGAGCAAATTCAACCTTAAAGATTGAATTTGCAAATGCGACTACTTGAATTGAGTGCCAAGAAGTTGTTTGGCACTCATTGAGTGTGGATGTTTTTTGGTCGCTGATTGTGCATCCACTTTTTAATAGAAGATCGATGTTCCTAGAATACAGATAAGTTATGCCACAGCGAAAGTATTTTAAATTAAAAGTAGTCTTAAACCACAACCTGTATAGCGCAGATGAGGCATTTTGCATCTTCTCTATGACATACAGAACTTCAATAGCAAATTTATAAACATGAATTAAGATTTAAACCTCAATTTTCTTCAAAGTACACTGAACTTCAAATAGTAGTGATTGGGTACATTTTACATTGAAAAAAAAATATGTATAAAAATATGGTCGTATATGCATAACAGAAAATTAAAAAAAAATGTTGCTTACCTTTCTCAACTCGAGGTTTCTTTGTGTAAAAAAGAGTTGAATATGCAAAATTGTTCTTCATTTTCGGTAAATTTGCTGGTTCTCTCCCCCTTAACAGGACTGCGTCTAGCTCTGTGTAATATGGCAGTAGTCTATGGTTGAACTCGAGCCTCAAGATCCTATTAGAAGTTAAAGATATTAAAAAATATATAAAAACTAGCCTGCTATTTGTTTGTGTTTTTTTACAATAACTGGCAAAAATATTCTTCTTTTAAAATGTTATAATATTACTAGCTGACACCCGCGACTTCGTCCGCGTGGAAATCAAGCTTTCAGCCCTTATTCCACACTTATGGGGTTGAATTTTAAAAATTCAAATTTTAAATCAAAACTGTGACTCAAAAATGAAGGAGTTTCCATACAAACTTTCAACCCTTATTTCACATCTTTTTATTTTATTTTAAGGTCAAAAAGTGCCCTATGTTTTGCTCCAAGGTCCCATTTACCATTATACCAAAATTTATCTTGATCGGTTCAGCTGTTTAGCCGTGAAGAGGTAACAAACAAACAGACAGACAGACTTACTTTCGCATTTATAATATTAAGTACATATGTTTATTTCATTCTAGAAATATAAATTAGACATTACCTACGTTAGTTTAGTGGAATTAAAAAAGTAAGTAGCTATTGTCAATAGTTATTTTTTGAATACTTCCCTGAACCTAAACCTGGCATAGAAAGAATTTTCTTAAATCTCAAACTATACATTCGTAGATGAATCTTAAAAAAACAAGGGGTCTGAAATTCGGAAAAATCTTGGCATAAACTCCGCAATCCCATTCCTGAACTATTTATGATGATCCTATATACGTACGTATGTTTAATAAAACTAAACATTTTGTTAAGAAAAAAAAAACTAAAGATAATTACCTGGTAGGAAACTTTATTTGCTTAATAGGTGGGCTAAATACCCTCGGTGTGTCACCAGCATATTCCGGTTCTCCCTCCCATAACAGATTCCATGATGTGGGTCCCAAAGCCCATATCCTGATCAAGGCACCAGGGTTGTATGTTTCAAATACAGCAACTTCTAATGGATATACTGCTCTCTCAAACGACACTTCTGTATTGAGAATAGGAAAAGTTACTATCCGTTTACTACAATTTAACGTACGTACAATCAATGCGTTTTCCATTGTAACTTATGTAAATTGTAACAGAAAGCACAGTGTTGGTGGACCCCCCACTAGGTGGACCGAGGACATCAAGCTGATTGCAGGAAACCGCTGGATGCTGGTGGCTCGAGACCGTTATGCTTGGAGGTCCATGCAAGAGGCCTATGTCCTGCAGTAGACGTCCATCGGCTAATAATGATGATGATGATGATGATAACTTAAGCAAAACACCTTAATCTTTAAAGTTTACCACTTGTGTAAACCGTGCCACACCTTTTTTTTTAATTTTTTATAGTTCCATGGCTTTGGCTATTAAACTCAGGCTTCCTTACAAGAGACAAAATGTAGGAGGCCTTGACAAGACTAAATCTAGGAGGCCATGCCCAACGCCAGTTATATATTATATATTTACCAAGATTTGTTATTTTTTCTTTTTCTTTTATCATGGTTGTAGAAAAAGTATTGTATGCCACTGCACGTAATTAGCCATTGTAGTACTCGTGCTGTCTATTGAGCAATGAGGCGCAAATGTCGCAAAATCACTACAATGGTCCTCATTACATGGCAGTGGCATAAACAAAAACTCATACAGAATCAAAATAACAAACCCACAAAATCCTGACTTGGTATTGCACTGCTATTCTGTGGCATATAGTCCTTCTGCACAGATGGCGCCTCATCCCACCAGGTACCATAGGTTCTCTGTTAACATAACAAAATGACAAGTAAAATGGTTACCCTCCAGTCGGTCAAACTAACTTCGACATACACCAACTAGCTAATCTTAGTAATTCTCAAGTCACATGATTTTGTATTCATCATTAACAACCCATATTCAGCTCACTGTTGAGCACGAGTCTCCTCCAGAATGAGAGGGGTTAGGCCTTAGTCCACCACTCTGGCCCAATGCGGATTAGCAGACTTATCATAGAGAATTAAGAAAATTCTCAGGTAAGCAGGTTTCCTAACAATGTTTTTCCTACACCCATATCCACTGGGCTATCAAGTCACGATCGTATGCACTATTTATTTATTTATTATTTAATGCTAACTAATCAAAATTGAGCTCATAGGTAAAAAAATTGTCATCCGGTGCCTACTGGCAACCCATCATGGCTATCATACAGTAGGATAACATTACCCAGTTGACATTGTGATTTTCGTTAATGGAATACAAGAAATGTGGTTGTTATTGATTTGATGTTAACTATATTAGGTACTCGTAGCTAACACACAACAATGTTAGTGAATTGGCCAGCAGGTCATTCTTGTAACTTTTCACAAATTTTGAGTACAAAGCATTTTGAAATTTTGCTTATAGTGTAGTTTTTCTCAAGCTAAGTAGTTATGCTCAAAAAAAAATTTCTAAAAATGTTTCTTTTTTTTTTTTTTTAATTTTAAATCAGATGATCTGAATGTATACAAATAGTATAAGAAAGTTGGAAAATTTAAATAGATCTTTTTATTAATTTGATATTGGTTCAATAAAAATTAAAAACATGATTATTTAAAAACACAGTAAAAATATCATCTTCCCTACTCAGTAGTAACTAGAGGGAAATAAAAAATATGAAACAAACTTGGTAGCAATGCCAAGTCAAGCATGCCAAGTGAATAATTATGTTAAGAGTTAAAAATGTGTTGCATTATTAGTGTTTAGGGGTTATAATAGTTTGCATATAATACACATAACAATTCCAAGTTAAATGCATGCTTGAAATTTAAATTACTCATAGTCATAATAAAAGTTACAAAAAATATGATTAAAAACTTTTTTTTTTTCAACCCATGGATTATTCTGGAATAAAGTAACCTACATTCTGCCCCAAGGTTCACTTTATCTCAATACCAAATATTTTTTAAATCGGTTCAGTGGTTTAGCCATGAAAAGATAACAGACAGACAGACTTGCTTTTACATTTATAATTAAGTATAGTATAGATAGTATAGATGTTTGTAGGACTCATAAATTCAAAAACAAAATTAATTTATTTCAAGTAGGTTTAGTTAAGAAGCACTTAGAGGATAAAGCAAGCAGAGAAAGAATTTTGCATATAATTATTATTTTCTCATATATATATGCTTACTTAGTTGGTACATAGTGATGTGTGTATTGTTTAAGTATACCTATACATTTTTTTTTTTTTTATAAACTTACATTTTGACACACTTTTAACTAAAAATTTATCTATTTCAAGTAAGCTTAGTTAACAATAACTTAGAGAATAAAGCAAGCAGAGAAAGAATTTTGCATATAATTATTATTTTCTCATATCATTACAAATTGACTGAAAGTTCTAGCTATATGCTAACTTAGGTGCTACATAGTGATGTGTGTGTATATATATATATATATGTTAAACTTACATTTTGAGACACACTTTTAACTACAGAAGCTATCATCCACATAATTTATAAACAAAACTTTGAATCCAATAAGAAAAAATAAAACTTATTGTTCAACTTTACAACGTACACTCACAATTAGACTGCAACAAAGAATGTAAGCAGATCAGGTGAGGCAGCTAGTGCAAACCAGATAATCTTTAAAAAAAAATCACTAGCTAGGTACTTTAACTCATTCAATTTACCTCTATTTCCTGCTAAAGCAAATCAAATCAGTTTCCTTATTGTGTTGACATAGAAGTTTTTTATGTCTTCTATTAAAAACATTGACTATGACAATTTTATTGTAGTAGTAGGTAGTTACAATAAAATTATCAACACAATTGATATTTATTGAAGGAAACTAAATTGAATTTTTATGTTCAAAAATCTATACAATTTATAAAATTCCTCCACTGCATCTGTTTGTTCGCAATAAACTCAAAAAAAATAATAAAATTGTAATAAAAAAATACAACCAACTTTGAAACCTAAAAAGGTACCCACTAAACTAAAAAGCGAAAAATAACATCATATTATGTTCTACCTGCTGATCAGTATGAAGGCAGTGCTAAGCCGGTGATGTATTAATTCAAGCCATGTGAGAATATCTTATAGATTTAGATTTTGCAGACAGTGTTGCTTCATGTGGTCCTGTCAGATATGGCTTAAATTAAGACAACACCGGCTAAGCACCGCCTTCATACTGATCAGCAGATAGAACATATTATGATGTTATTTTTCGCTTTTTAATAGTTGCAATTAGAAGGGTCAGGTTATTTTACAAAGTCGCTGTCGCAGATATCTGATAGTTTTAAAATAAAGTGCTCCGTGTTGCAACAATAGATATAGCGATGGATAAAGATTTATTTGAAAATAGAAGAGATAAATTAAAAATGGAAACAAACTGGGACAAAATCAAATGGGGATGATGACTAGGTTTGAATATATTGATTTTTATGATACATTCGGGTAAATAGGGTCAATGTTAACTAATTTATACATAAAAAGCAAAGATTGTCTGGATATTTACAAAATAAATGAGATTATAAAATTTCAAAAACTATTAAAAATATTTTATCGTAATTAGATGAAAATTCATACAGTTTAAGCTTCCTTACATTAAATGTGACATTTTTTAATATATGAACTATGAGCATAAACGCACAAATCACAAAGATATTAGTAATTTTGTTTGAACGCCCATACAAATCTAACGATCATTACATTGCCTATGACGTCATTATTTCGAGCCATTTTGTATGGGGCGTTTTTCAGGGATCCGCGGCAACGCCGCAAATCTGACTCTTTAAATCCCTGTAGCTCCGAAAGTAATGATCGCAGATACCCTGTTCCTTTTACAAAATTGCTTTGCTATTAGTATACTCTTAATTTATATACAATTTAAAAAACTGTCATCATCCCTATTATGGCGGGTCCGTGTAATTTGATTTAAAATTTAAATGTCGAACAAACTGGGTAGTTTTAGTGCTTATGATTGCTTACCATAACAAAGGCCTGAGGATAATCTCCATAATCTGGAAAATTGGAAGGCGGGCCACGTAAATTAAGTGCAGTATAGGACACACTTATTTCGCTTCCATACTGAGAACTAAAATCTTCTACATTCTGCACAAACTGCTCAATTATATTCTGAGAATCATTTTCTTCTTCAGAGCAAGCATCCTCTTTGTTGAACCAAAACAACGACGTTATCATGTCTGTTGCACTTTGCATTTTCAGAATGTTTTTTTTGAAATATTTTTTTAATACTTATTAGAATTACTATTTCATTACAAATACCACAAACTCGTCATACACCGTCACATCAAAAGCAAAACACTAATAAAATAAACAATAATCATCAAATCAAATCATCAATCAAAAAAATAAACAAGCCACAGACCAAAGTGTAAATTAATATAATCACAGATTAAAGATAGTTTGGTACCAAAGACCTGACACTGAATAATAGGATGTCCACCCTGCCCTCTGTACTCTATGGGTTTAGTCTTTGTTTTGTTGTCTATTAGCATCTCTCGTCGCTGGTAATAAAATAAAGTTGCCAGTTTTGTGAAATATTCCTAAAATTGTGGGGATTTTCCTATTTTCGATTTGTTCTGAAGTTAAACTTTTTTATGCATGCTTTATTTGGAAAGTAAGCCAGTGAATTCATTACGAAAAGTTCAATCATGCAAGATGAACGTCGCTGCGATCGAGCTATGCTTGGAGTTTCTCTGTGTGATCGAGTCAGAAATGAGGAGATTTCGAGACGCAGACGAACCAAAGTCATTGACATAGCGAGTCGTGAAGCTGAAATGGCAATGGGCAGGCCACATAGTTCGAAGAGCCGATGGACGTTGGGATCCTGAGATGCTGGAATGGTGACCCCGCACCGGAAAGCGCAGTATTGGTCGACCCCCCACTAGGTGGATGCTGGCGGCTCGAGACCATTTTGTTTGGAAGTCCATGCAAGAGGCCTATGTACAGTAGTAGACGTCCTTCGGCTGATAATGATGATGATGTGGCCCAAGGTACACTCGATAAATATTTAAAAATATTATTTTTAAAACAATATATTGAAAAAAAAAGTGTTTATCAGCTCCGAACGCACGAATGAAGTTACCCTTTCAGATCGACTATCTAAATAGATGTATGTTGCCACGCAGCATGCACTATGTACGCTGTGTGCAGGGCGCTAGGGCGCGCCCGCACGTATGTGCACGCTCTTGGCGGCAGCGCACGATGACAGGTGCGCAAAAAAGATTGCGCACAAATACATTACGCTGTCATATTTTGTTCATCAAATTTTACTGCCCATATTTTTTTCATACCGGGGGCATATATGAAAAATCGATTCTTAGGGAGTAAAGTCCAAAAAAAATTTTTCTTTTAGATTGATTTAGTTTTACTTTTTTCATTTTCTTAAATTAAATGGGCAAGTTTAAACATAGGTAACGGCACTGCTCACTGAGTTTCTTAATAGCATTGACACCTATTAATAGTATATCGATTAATGCTTGTTTTTGATCCTTTTCGTTCCGTATCCGTCTACAATAATCTGTGGCTCGATGTTTTTTTTATTTATTGTAAATGAAAGGCCATAAAGAACAAGTATCCAGGGCCGTAAAATAAATTATAATAGCATTTCAATTCAATTCAATTCAATTTTTGATTTTATGGCTTGCTGCTGTACCAACTGGGTACAATTTACTTCGCCAATGTCGCGTGGTAAGGAAGACACACTTTTAGAGGTTGATCGGTGTAAGCTGGGAATCAAGAATTGATTATTATTCAGCTTAATTTTGACACTATAAATAGCGGATTTTTTTTTTTTTTGTTAGTGTGGTTGTTAGTCACATTCTGAAAGAATACAAAATTAATATTGTTAGCACATACACATAATATTTACAGCTTAATGTTATTACATTGAATATATTTACATATAAATTTACAATAGGGACTAAACACAGACATTAACAAACACTCAACATTTAAAGGACGTGGGAATTTAGGAGGAAGAACATCATATAGGGGGTGGAGAAGTTTAGGGCAAGAGAAGAGGATATGGGAAACTGAGCCTTCGTCCAAACCACATTCGCACAGAGAGTGATCTCTCACTCTAATTTTGTTTAAGTGGACAGGTGTACAGGCATGACCAAGTCTTAGACGGGATATTGTGGAGGTAACCCATCTGTCAGCATACCTATGGAGAAAGAACCAAGGTCGCTTGGGTAAGTCTGGTTGGATTGAGGCATAAAATTTACCTTTAAATGTTTTTGAATGGTTCCAAAGTGTTTGCCAAGATTTGTCTAAATGATTTTTTGCTAAGGTACTAAGGTCATGTGAATAATTTTTAAAATGTTCCAATGAGCCAAGTTGTACAGCTGCCTTAGCACAAGAGTCCGCAGATTCATTACCAGAAATACCAGAGTGGCTGGGTATCCATGCTAGAAATATAGACAAACCAAATTGATGACACGAGAACAAAGCTTCCCTAATCTGTAGTATAATAGGAAATTTTGACTTACTCCTAAAAGGATTTTCCCTAATGGAATATAAGCAGCTAAGGGAGTCAGTAAAAATAACAGTTTGTTTTATGTTATGGGATCGGGCAAACAGGATTGCCTCTAACAAGGCAACAGCCTCTCCTGTGAACACCGAGGTTTCTGGAGGACATTTAAATTGCAAAACTATTTTATATTTGGGGATCCAGCAGGCTGCCCCAACACAACTTTCAGGGGAGAGTTTTGAAGCATCTGTATAGATGAACAAGTAACTTGACCAATTTTGATGAACAATTTCTTGAAACTTTGTGTTGGTATCAGGGGCTTCTTTAATTAGACCCAGATCTGTAATCACAGGAGGATTGTAAACAAGGGCTTCATATGATGTTGAATACAAAGGATTTGTTGGTGATGATGACAAGGGGTGTGGAAGATTATTGAATTTATCAAAACTATTAAGGAGACATGAAGGGGGATTACTAGGTCTAAGGACTTCTGACAATTGGGTTAATTTAGACCATAGAGGGTGGGAAGAAAGCTGAAGTGTTTTACTGATAAATCTATCACATAGATACTGTCGCCTGAGATGCAGGGGAGGATCAACACATTCAACCTGTAGAGCATTTGTGGGGGATGACTTCATTGCCCCTAAGACAATTCTAAGAGACCTATATTGAATTCTGAGGTAGTTTTATTTAGGGGGTCTAAAATAAATGAACAGTAATCAATGTGACTACGAACTAGCGCATTGTATAATAGTTTTAAGGAGTAAGCGTGAGCTCCCCACCATACTCCTGCTACAGCCCGTAGAACATTGATACCTTTTTCACATTTTCTGGAAATGTATTGTGAATGTGCGAATCCGTTTAGTTTTCTATCAAGTATAATACCAAGAAATTTGGCTTTGTCTATCAAGTTGATAGGTTGTTCCTCCAAACTAAAGTTAAAAGTAGGGATAGATCTCTTCCTCGTAAACACTACTGCTTGGCATTTATCCACTGCTAGAGAAAGACCATGATCGGAGAGCCATTGACTTAGGTAATAAAGTGCAGAGTTGAGACGTAGATGTAGTTCGTCTACAGAGCTAGAACTATGGTAAAGGACAATATCATCAGCATACTGTAATATGTTGCAAAAGTTGTTTACAGACAATTCTAGATCGTGGGTATATAGGCTGTAAAGTAAAGGACTGAGGACAGAGCCTTGGGGGAGACCCTTCCAGACTAATCTGGGGGGAAGAAAGGTGGACTGGTGTTTTAACACCACTGACCTGCCAGAGAGCAGGTTACATATGAAATGAGTCATCCTCGGAGGTACACTCAGCTGGAGCAATTTTTGCCTGAGTGACGGAAGAATTACATTATCATATGCAGAAGCAATATCTAGAAATATACCCACTAGGTACTCTCCCCTTCCAAAGGCAGTTCGAATGTCTGTAGTGAGTATGCTGAGACTGTCTGCAGTACTGAGACCTTTCCTAAAGCCAAACTGGGAAGGAGCCAGCATACCTCTGCTCTCCATTAGCCACTCCAATCTGTTTTTAAGGAGGATCTCCATAACTTTTACTAGAGTAGATGACAGTGCGATAGGTCTATATGAATTAGGATCTGATGGATTTTTGCCAGATTTGAGTATGGGGATAACTAACTGGGTTTTCCAGGCAACTGGAATAAAACCCTTTTCAAAAAAATAATTTATCATGTTAAGAAAACAGTGTTTAGATTTATCATTTAATTTAACCAAAAAAGAGTAGGGTACACCGTCTTCACCTGGGGCTGAATCTTTTAGACCACTAAGGGCTATTTGAAGTTCTGCAAAGGAAAAGAGGGCATCCATTTTATCTGTAGTTGAAATTACTGCAGGAAATGTGGAATCTTCCATAGTTGGAACATAAGGGGGAGCAATTTTATCAGCAAAAGCACTAAGCCATTCAGTTGGGTTATTGGAGATGGGATCAGAGTGATTTAACGATCTGCGAAATCTTCTGATGTTGTTCCAAACCACTGAGGAGGGGGATCTAGGACTAAGTGATTCACAGAATGTGGACCAACTAGCCTTTTTCTTTTTGGGGACTATTCTTTTAATCTTAGCAGCTATGTGTTGATATTTAATAAAGTTTCCATTAGACATACAAGCTGTATATTCTTCTTCTGCAGTTGTCCTTTGATTAAATAAATCAGTGCATTCTTCATCCCACCAGGGTGGAGAAGGCAGTTGATTTTTTGCAGAAGTTTTTTTCCTAGGTATGTGAGAGTCGGCTGAAGACAGAAGAGAGTTAATAAATTGATTGTAGTAAGTCGAAAAATCACTATCATGATCCAGAACTGGAAGAGAGTCCATCATATTGTCAACGGACTGGGCATAAGCAGACCAGTTCGCTTTATTCAGTCTATATTTAAGCAGTGGGGTAGGGTTTTGAGGTGGGACAGATCTAGTATTCAATGATATGATAATTGGGAAGTGGTCACTACTATAGGTACTAGGAAGAACTCTCCAGGATAGTTGGGATGCAAGAGAAGAAGAGGAAATAGTCAGATCAACTGCAGACGGGTTCTGAGATGGATAAGCTCTACGAGTCGGAGAGCCATCATTTAGGATACACAAGTTGGCATCCTCAATGATGTCTATCAGTAAAGGAGCAAAACCATCACAGCTGAAACACCCCCACATAGTGTGGTGGGCATTGAAGTCACCCATAACAACAGTTGGGCTGGGAAGGCATGATAGGATGGATTGGATCTCAGGGATCAAGGAAGCATTAGGGTGAGGGATGTACAAAGACAAGAAGGAAATGTTAAGGGATCTCACAGCAACAGCATTAATCTGATCACTGTGGAGAGGAAGGGGGATAGAAGAATAAGGGAGGTTGTGCCGGAGGAAGATGGCACTCCCTGCATGACTGTCACTCCTGTCATCCCGCAAACAGAAGAAACCCGGGACCCGGAAGCGAGAACCAGGCCTCAGCCATGTTTCCGAGATGGCAACAATGACAGGTTTATGCAGGTTAATAATTGATATTAGTTCATGTTTCTTTGGTCTAATACTTTGGCTATTCCATTGCAGTATTGTTGTTGGGGCCATTTTTAAGGATGTTAAACAGTTCAGTTAAGTTTTGGGCAACGTTGGGCGGTAAAGGCAGTTCACTGCATGGAGCAATAATGCTAACTAGGAATTCGGTTAGTAGTTCCATCATTCTCCCTTGAGATGGGAGGTTATCATTTGGGTTGGGCCTAAGGGCACAACCATTGGGGAGGGATGATGTTGGGTTATTTGTGATGGATTCATGGGCATTTTTATCGAATCCCTTGCCTAGTGGGGCTCGAGGACGAGGGGATCGGAGGATTGTCTCTCTATATGATTTGCGGGGAGTAACATTAGCTGGACGTGGAGAGTTCATAGGGCGAAAAGGGGAGGATGAAGGACAGGGTGAAAAGGCTATATCTGCAAATGATCTGCGGACAGGGGGAAAGCGTGATGAAGCCTCTATATAGGAGATGCTCTCCTGTGACATTACACTTTTGATGTCCTGCTGACGAGTGAACTCAGGGCAGCTCTTGTCAGATGCAAAGTGCTTTCCTGAGCAGTATAGGCAAGTTGATTTATCTTTAAGTACCTCACAAGAGTCCCCGGTATGTGCTTGAGCACACCTATAACATCTAGGTTTAGACCTGCACTGAGTGCGAATATGGCCAAAACGGCAGCAGTTAAGACATTGGATGGTGGGGTATTTGTAGGGTTCAACGGAAAGGGAGGAATAGAAAGAGAATATTTTAGAAGGGAGCATTTGGCCCCTAAAGGTGACTACGACCGACTGTGTAGGAATCCATTCAGTAATTCCTTCATTGGACGACTTGCGGTTTAACCTGCGGGCCTTTAGTACTGCCCCACATCCATTAGGTAGTTTCAGAGAATCGACAAACTCGTCCATATGCCATTCTGTGGGCACACCTCTGACTAGACCCATCCGAGTAATGTTATATGTAGGTATAGTGGCTTGATATTTAGCCAGTTTTAAAATTGGGCTGTTCAAAAATAAGTTTGCAGCCTGTGCGGAACTGAATTCCACACTTATTTTATTGCGTCCGATATTTTTTACTCCATCACAAACAATGTCTGTAAACTTATTTTTATGTAAGAACTGTCCAAATTTAAGTGCACGAATAGAAGTACCCGCAGATGGGTCTAAGGTTTCCCTGGAAACTTGAATAATATATGGGCCTTTGTCGTTATTATTGTCGTATTCTTTGGGACCATCTGCAAAGGATGGGTGGGTAAAAACGGTTTGGAAGGAAGATTGGGTTAGATCAGGGGAAGTTTTTTTTCCACTATCATTTGACGGCCTGTCATCTTCGACAGGACGTTTTCTGCTAGCACCATGTGCTGTTTCTGAACCGCCGGGGTCTGGGGGCTTTCGAGGCGGCGGATCCACCTCCATGCCTACTGGTCTTACTACTTAGAACTTACCACCACCAAAATATGTTAGTAAAACAAAAAATCGGCTACTTTTCACCAAAAAAACACTCAAAATATACACCGCACGTGGGTCAACCTAGGCCGACGCTAGCGAAGTTCTATAATAGCATTTATTTGTCCGTTGTGGTCTGTGCATCATTTGACGTTTGTACTTTGTTTCTAGTCTATAGTAATCTGTGGTACTTTGTGTCTGCATTTGTCGTCTGTGGTTTGTGTGAATTGTGTTCTGTTTTGTTTTTTTGTAATTTCATTTGTGGTTTTTCGTTTGTAACGTCAATGGTGATTATTTACTTCTGTACATAAGCCTATTATGAATTTTAAAGAAAAACCATTAATTAAATAAAAAAATATGGCTGCAGGTCCTATTGCCGAACGCAATCAAGGTATAAAAAGAGTACTTTTACATAATTATTATCAAAAGTGTTGCGGGCGTAAATTATACATAATTGAGGTTATGGTTTTATTATTTTACTGTATTACTTTCAATAGAAGTGTATATCCACTGTAGTATTGATTAATTACGAAGTATTAATACACAAATACTATTTCTAAATGCAGTAAATAATGTAATGCTTCGGGTATTGTAAACAAACTTTACTTCGCCGGAATCCAAGATTACTGCATAATTTGACGTTTGTTTATGTAAATAATAGAAAGATTATACAGTTTAATGAGAAATTACTTTAAAAACATAGCACTTAATTTAAAAACATTAATTTAAAAACATAGTACTCTCAATTTGCAACTTGCAATTACTCAGTCTTTGTGATCTCCTCCAGAATGGTTTGTTTGATTTTTATGCTATGGTTCCGAGACTTGGTCGCTAACTATGGGCCTCATAAGAAGGCTCAGAGTCATGCAGTGGGCGATGGAACGAGCTATGTTACGAGTATCTCTGCGTGATTGAATCAAAAATGAGGAGATCCGCAGAAGAACCAAAGTCACCAACATTGCTCAACGAGTTGCGAAGCTGAAGTGGCAATGGGCGGGGCACATAGTTTGAAGAGCCAATGGATGTTGGGGTCCCAAAGTGCTGGAATGGCGCCCCCACACTAGTAAGCACAGTGTTCGTCGACCACCCACCAGGTGGACTGAAGACATCAAGGGAGTTGCAGGGATTCGCTGGATGCAGGGGGCTCAGTATTGTGATGTTTGGAAGTCCCTACGAAAGGGCTATGTCCCGCAGTGGACATCCATCGGCTGATTTGATAATGATGATAATGAATCAAACTTTCATCTTGTATAAAAGAAATGAATAGGAGATAAACATGTGACAGGTCAGCTAATGTGAATGTTAAGATATTTGGCTACCTATTAATTAAGATAAAGAACAATTATCTTCATATATGTCTATACAATATAAGCAATAGGTCCCTCGTCATAATATATTGTAAGAAATTTAGTAATGAGGTAGTTTAGTTAGCAGACTTCCAGTAAAAACATATTTTGCTAGAGGGCCAAATTAAGGACGTCTGCGTGTGTAAAATTAGTTGTAACTACTTACTGTAACGCTCTGTATAATGAATTTTCAGATGCAACAATTTATGTGGGAGGCTTAGATGACAGAGTCTCAGAGAGCTTGCTATGGGAACTATTTGTGCAATCTGGGCCGGTTGGTAAGTTGAGAAATTATATTATATCATCAACATCATTAACAACTAATATTCTTCTCACTGCTGATAACGCTGACCCAATGTGGAATGGAAGAGTTCACAAAATTCCCGACGCTATACAGATTTCCTCATTATGTTTTTCCTTCACCGTGATATTTAATTTTTTATTATATTAAACAGCATATAACTGAAAAGTTCAAAGAGTATAGATTGGATTTGAATCTACACCATCTCCACTGGACTATCATAAATGAGAAATTATAAACTTGTTTCAAGCAAGCTACAGCAAATACAGCAATCTAATCGGAGATTACGTATTTGAGCCTTTTGCGGTTGAAATGCTAGGTCTGTGGAGTCTGAGTACTCGTTTTCTTTTTAAAGAAATTGCAAAGCAATTGATCGACGCCTTTCTTGACCAGAAGGCTGGCCTATACTTATGTCATAGAATTCGTATTGTCGTACAATGTGGCAATACTGCCAGCCTTAGCACTAGGCACTTTGCAAATGTACATTGATATGGATGAATTCTATGATGCCTTAGTCTGTAAATATAATTTTATATTTCCATGTAAATAATTTGTACACTATTATTTACTTACAATGTTGTAATCGTTACAAATAACTTTTTATTTATTTAATAAAAAGAAAAAGGTTATTTGTAGAAATGTATAAAAGGCAGCCATTATTGATTGATTTATCAGCTTGAATTATCATCAACTTTACTGTTATGTTATAATAGTAAATGTAATGTCATCAATATTTCAATGCAATCTGTTCAGTGGTTCCAGCTTATAGATCAATCAATATCAATGCAGTATGATAATGTTGCACTTAAAATTGACTTTTTCACAATGACCAATGGTTTGCCCAAATGTGGAAAAAGCCCATAGCCAAGAAAATAACATTACTGACAATATTTAATATTGTGTTTAAAACAAAAATGAATGCTTTAATTTTTTTTTCTAATTTAGATTATTTATTCTTAGTCTTAATTTATTTTAATTTAATTTATTTATCATCTGTTCAGGTATGTCTATGGTTACATTTAATGCTTTGATTGTTAACTTTTATGAATTGCTTTTTCAGTGAATGTTCATATGCCAAAAGATAGAGTGACTCAAACTCATCAGGGATATGGATTTGTGGAGTTCATGGGCGAGGAAGATGCTGATTATGCTATAAAGGTAAGAAATACTAAACCCTATTTAAAACTGGCGGACGCCCGCGTTTTCGTACGCGTAAAGTTCTGTTTTTCACAAATTCGGGCACCATGGAGTTGACAAACAAAAATTTTAAAAAAGCTTGATTGTGTTTTAGTATTTTCTATCTATCTTATCTATAATATAAAAACGAAAGTATGAAATGTGTTGCTAAGCGCAAATCTCGAGAACAGCTAAACCAATTTCGCTAATTTTTTCTTTAGAATATTACTTGGAGTTCGACAATGGTTAGGGGTAGAGTGGGAGTGGGAGTAGGGAGGGTAAGGGTACGGAATGAGTACACAAAAGTCAAAACGAAGGGTCCGCTAGTATCTCTATAACTATAAGCTCTTAAAAATAGTTATCTTGAAATGACTGACAGACACTTTTAATGTATATAACACTGATTAACTCTGTTATAAGTTGTTTTAATTGTTAATTAATAAGCATTTGTTATACATTTTCAGGTTATGAATATGATAAAACTGTATGGCAAGCCTGTGAGAGTAAATAAAGCATCAGCACATCAAAAGAACCTTGATGTGGGTGCCAACGTCTTCATTGGTAACTTGGACCCAGAGGTTGATGAGAAACTGCTGTACGACACATTTTCAGCTTTTGGAGTTATATTACAAACACCTAAGGTAAATGTTTGTTAGAAATTTGTCCTCTTTTCAAATAAATAATTAGATTTTTTTTCTTTTTAAAAAAACTGGCAGATTTCACCTGTGTACTTCCTGTTCCTGTGGGAATACAAGGATAAAATATTACTAAATCCCAGAAGTCCATGCAAGAGACCTTTGTGTTTGGAAGTCCATGCAAGAGACCTTTGTGTTTGGAAGTCCATGCAAGAGACCTTTGTGTTTAGAAGTCCATGCAAGAGGCCTATGTCCATCAGTGGATGTCAGTTGGCTGATAATGATGATAATGATGATGACCCACTTGCAAGAAGGGTTATATGTCTATGTCTATGACATACCTGTTGTATTTATGTTATTTTTTTTTTGTTTCTTACCATTTCAGGTCATGAGAGACCCAGAAACAGGTAACTCGAAGGCGTTTGCTTTCATAAACTTTGCGTCCTTCGAGGCATCTGATGCTGCGATAGAAGCAATGAACAACCAGTACTTGTGCAATCGGCCCATATCTGTCTCGTATGCTTTCAAGAAGGATGTTAAAGGCGAGAGACATGGTTCTGCAGCTGAAAGGTAATAATGATTGCTTCTTTTGACTTGGTCATCTAAATATATAAAACTCAAAGGTGACTGACTGACGTTTATTTATTATTTATTTATTATTTATTTATTATTTATTTATTTATTAGTACGGACAAATCCATTTACACTATTTAAAAATGTACATGAAAATTAAAATGAAACGAAACACCACAGTAAAAATAAACAAAAATTAGAAAAATTAAAAAAAAAACGAATGACATGTACAGAAATAGCTTATTGACTATCTTAACTCAAATAATAATTATAAAATAAAAAAAAAAAATTAAATTACATCCTTTCGCAAAATTGCAAGATATCCCTGCCTGAAGATTGACATAGTGATCTATCAACGCACAGCCCAAACCACTGGACGGATCGGGCCGAATTTGGCATGCAGATAGATGTTATGACGTAGGCATCTAAGAAAGGAAAGAAAATTTTGATCTATTCTACCCCCAAGGGGATACAATAGGGGATGAAAGTTTGTTTGAAACTTTGTCAATTTTACGGCGATTTGGCTGAAATTTGATAAAAATGACACCTACAAAGTGCACACAATGAATTTAGAAATTCAAAATGAGTGGTTATCCTGAGGTGAGTTCTGCATCCCGGTTGCACTAAAATGGCGTGCCTTGCTATATGACTGGTCTCCTGCCTTATTAATATTCTAACTTAATGCCTTTCAAATGACTCCCAGATCAGAGCAACTTAGTACGATGGGGGTAAGCCACTGAAAAGTCTTGTTATACTTGTGGTGGTGAGGCAATAGGAACAGCAAGGCACTTATTGGTTGGATGCAAGGTGCTCCTGGATTTACTCACGTCGTCATGATAGAGTACTTCAAATTATACGTGAAGTATAATTTCGTATATTAAGTTATACGATATTATTTCAGTAGCTAGAGCTCAAAAAGGATTGACTATAAATAAAAGACAAATTAACTTCGTCAAAGCAGGTTCAATAACAAAATCATCTAGTAAGTCTTACTCAATCTTAGGTTCTGCACCTGATTGGACTTTATTAATGGATACGTATGAGAAACATTATAAAATCCCAGCGGATGTCGCTATTTCGAGATCTTGACCAGACATTATCCTTTTGTTCAAACAAACTAAGCGAATAGTACTTGTAGAGCTTACTGTGCCATGGGAGACTAACATTCCGAAGGACCACAGTATAAAAGTGAATAAATATTATGACCTAACAAATGAACTAACTAAAAATGGCTATGTAGTTAGTCTGTACGCCGTAGAAGTAGGTGCGAGAGGATTACCAGCAAAATCTTTCTATAACCTGCTTAAAGACCTTGGCCTCTCTAGAAGTGCAGCTAGTTCTATATTAGAACGAGTATCCAAAGCTGCTCTAATAGGGTCTTACCAAATTTGGCTAGGCAGGGAGAACAATACGTGCAAAGAACGGGGAGTGTTGATCGATCGTCAAGGAATTCCTTAACCCTACATCCTGTAGTCACAAGTTCAGGACTCTGCTCGGAGTTCTTCTCTACCACGCGATGGACCCGGCACCCACACGGTGATATTCGTCTCGTCTCATGAAAATATATTTTACTATTTAATAAATCCTTTTTCCAGACTGCTCGCCGCCCAGAACCCGCTCTCACACGCGGACCGTCCCCACCAGCTGTTCGCGGATGCGCCGCCAACGATCATGGGGCCGATGCTAATGGCGCCGCCCCCGCCGCCGACGCCGTCACCGATGCCCCCGCCGGGACCGCCGATTAGCGCGAGGCCCCCGCCCCCACTGCCAATGTCCGCGCCACCTCCTCCGCCGTCATCGATGCCCCCACCTGGTCCACCGCCTCCGCCGGGTCCCCCACCACCGCCGCCGCCGTTCCACCACTTCCCACCTCCACCGTTTGGACCCCCTGGTTTCGGACCACCGCCGCCCCCAGGCGCGAGGCCCCCACCTCCCTGGAGGCCCCCGCCACCTTCATTCAGGCCTCAATTCCCCCCGCGTGGCCCCCCGCCGTTTGGTCACCCACCTTTCCCCCCGCATCACCCGCCTGAACCTAACTATAACTACTAATTAAGCCACTGATGTATCAGGAATTTAAGACTAAGGAAATGAAATATAGACTTATTTCACTTTCATTTTGTGTTTTATTTTCAAAACTTGATTATTGACTAAAAAGTAAATACACTCACTGTGAGAGCTGTGATAGCCGAATGGATATGACTTCTGCCTCTGATTCTGGCGGGTGTGGATTCGAATCTGGTCCGGGGCATGCACCTCCAACTTTTCAGTGTGCATTTTAAGAAATTAAATATCACGTGTCTCAATCGGTGAAGGAAAACATCGTAAGGAAACCTGCATACCAGAGAATTTTCCTAATTTTCTGCGTGTGTGAAGTCTGCCAATCCGCATTGAGCCAGTGTGGTGGACTATTGGTCTCTCATTCTAAGAGGAGACTCGAGCTCAGCAGCGAGCCGAATATGGGTTGATAACGAACACAAGCAACGCTTACTTTGGGGCTTTACGCTTACCTACAGCGCCAGGCTTTACCTTATTATAAGATAGGCGCCTAACCCAGGGATAGGTTAAAATAGGCTAAAAAAATAATGATTACTATGATTGATGACAAAACACCCATTGTGACTTCTAAAATATATTTAGGTAAATCGATTTTCTGGCGATTGTCACGGGCGTCCGCTAGTCTTGTAGTTCTCATTCCTGTTGGAATCTATACTAATATTATAAAGCTGAAGAGTTTGTTTGTTTGATTGAACGCGCTAATCTCAAGAACTACTGGACCGATTTGAAAAATTCTTTCAGTGTTAAATAGCCCATTTATCGAGGAAGACTATAGGCTATATATTATCCCCGTATTTCTACGGGAACGGGAACCACGCGGTTGAAACCGCGCGGCGCCAGCTAGTGCAGTGATAAAATATAGTCTATAAGACTCATGAATAACGTGGCTTTCTAGTGCTAAATAAAAAAATTAAAATCAGTTCAGTAGATCCAGAGATTACTCCTACAATAGCACAAACTTTACCTCTGTTTAATATTTATTAGTATTGAAGTATAGATAAACTTAGAATTAAGTTTTATAATAAGTAATAGTAGTATAGAAGTTTATTTAGATATAGGTTTTATAATAGGTAGGTACATACGACGATGTCCCGAGAGCCAGCCTAGGTACGAGTGTTTAGTGATAATATAAAGTACCGAAACAAATCGTTTTAATTGATGTCAACATCGATGCAAGGATTAAACAATGACGTAATCTAATGTTGGAACGCAGCAAATGACACAAATCTTTCGAGCAATATTGCAGGATGGACGGCTTGCGGTTTCTAGCTAAATATAAGTCCGTTAAGCACCTATAATACCTAAGTACCTAAAGGCTAAGGGTTCGTTTACACGAGCGGCAACTCTACCGACGGCGTCGCCGACTGCAGTCGACCTCTCGGCGGCGTACAACGGCGTCGCCGACTGCAGTCGACTCTCGGCGGCGGTCGCCCACTGCAGTCGAGTCCCGTTGGCTGCCGCCGAGACGTCGCTGACTGCAGTCGTCGGTAGCAGCTGTCGCTCGTATAAATGAACACTTAGTTACACATTATAGAGAGTTACTAAAGTGACTACAAGACTACTAGAGAGCCGTGATATCCCAGTGGATATGACCTCTGCCTCCGATTTCGGAGAGTGTGGGTTCGAATCCGGTCCAGGGCATGCACCTCCAACTTTTCAGTTGTGTGTCTTTTCAGTTCTATATATCACGTGCCTCAAACGGTGAAGGAAAACATCGTGAGGAAACCTGCACACCAGAGAATTTCTTAATTCTCTGCGTGTGTGAAGTTTGCCAATCCGCCCAATTGACCATACCCCCCTCATTCTGAGAGGAGACTCGTGCTCAGCAGTGAGCCGTATATGGGTTGATAACGACGATTAAAGTGACAGTTTCTTGACTCTATGGTTTCTTGCTAGGTAATTGCTTCTCCTTTAATACTAGGACCATCTCCTTTAATACTGGTTACCTACCTACCTACTGGTTATATACCTAGCCACTTAGTCGAATAATATGATTCTTTTTTATCACTTGATTTTTTTCCACTAAATTGTTTCGATCTAAAATTTCAACATAATTTTTCGGGATTTGCCGCTGTGCCGCGTATATTGGGCCCCCCAACTAATTTTGATACAGGACCCGTCCATGGCACGCTACACCACTGTATAGAGCCGTATCAAATAAATAATCATACATTAAATTAGATTTGAGACATCGTGTAACTCAGCTTTAAGTTTCGCTTAGAAGCCGTAGGTTAAATTCACTATTATCCCAGGTTTACTTTATCGCTATCATTCAGCTGAGCTGTATGAGAGGTGCAGATTTTATGAGAGGCTAAGCTGGTAAGTTGCTAGGCTTCTGAAGTGAGTTCAGCTGGCCATAGCAGCCAGCACAATGGACGTGCGAAACTACAACCACTTTAAGAAAAGGCCCAGAAAGATGAGGAACTTGTTACTCTCCTCGTGTAACTTAGCCTTAAGTCTCGCTTAGAAGCCGTGTCACCTGCTAGCCAAGGACTAAATTCAATTAAACGACACCGCAATCCTACTTCCTTCTAATATTATAAACGCGAAAGTTTGTATAGATGTTTGTTATTCTTTAACGCCGCTACTACTGAAGCGATTTGGCTGAAATTTGAAATGGAAATAGATTTTACTCTGGATTGACACATAGGTTACTTTTTATCCCGAAAAATCCATGGTTTCCCGAGATATGCGAAAACTGATGATTTAGATGATATGAATGTTTGTTACTCTTTCACGCCTCGACTACTGAACCGAATTAGCTGAAAACTGGTGTTAAGATATATTATAGCCTGGATTAACACATAGACTACTTTTTATCCCGGAAAAAAAAAAATGAAATCCACATGGACGAAGTCGCGGGTGTCCGCTAGTATTATATAAAACGCTTCTCATGTGAAGGGACAACGGAAAGAAACTCAGTAGGAAGATAACAAAAATATCGTATTTGTGAGCGATGTAGAAACGCCGCCTGCACTTATTGGATGCACTCGCGTGTGAGGCCGGACTGGACATTCAGCTGAGCTTTATGAGAGGTGCAGACATAAATTTCATGTATTGGGAAATATATTTGAAAGAAAGAAAGAAAAATATTTTTATTTGGTCAGTAAATATAAAACTAAGCTTTTATATTTTACAAAGAACAAGAAAATGTGACATTTTTTAATATATGAACTATAAACATAAACGCACAAATAAATAAGATATTGGTAGTTTTGTTGTTTGAACGCCCGTACAAATTAACTATCACTAAGTGCCTACGACGTCATTAGTTCGTGCCATTTTGTATGGGGCGTTTTTCAGGGATCCGCGGCAGCGTCGCAAGTCTGACCCTTTGAATCCCTGTAGCTCCGAAAGTAATGATCGCAGATACCCTGTTACTTTGACAAAGTTGCTTTACTATTAGCATACTCTTAATTTATATACAATTTAAAAAACAGTCATCATCCCTATTATGATAATTCTACATTAGACCTTTTCATTTACTTGGGATTCACCTGGTACATTCCTTTATTCTATATAAATATACTTATACATTGTATAAATACAGTAATACACACAGACACTGAAAAAAACCCATGCTCAACACAGGCGTAGATAATAGAGTATAAAATTTCTGAGCGTTGGAACGAGTGTACCACGCAATAATAAAAATACATCTGGTTAGTAACAACTTTTAATAATTCGTTATTGATAGAAGTTGGGAGGAGGATATATAGACAGCTTAACAGCTACAATATCCTGCAAATTGCGTGTCACATTGTCTTGTTTTTTATTACCTGTAAATTTTTATTACCTGGTAACCCAGTTAGCCACCAGAAATAAGAATTTTCGTAAATAAAAAAGTTGAGCGTCTCGTCAAGATGAAGCTACTCACGGAAAATTAACATAATAGTCATCATCATATCAGCCGATGGACGTCCACTGCAGGACATAGGCCTTTTGTAGGGACTTCCAAACAGCACGATACCGAGCCGCCTGCATCCAGCGAATCCCTGCGACTCGCTTGATGTCGTCAGTCCACCTGGTGGGGGGTCGGCCAACACTGCGCTTACTAGTGCGGGGTCGCCAGCACTTTGGGACCCCAACGTCCATCGGCTCTTCGCACTATGTGCCCCGCCCATTGCCACTTCAGCTTCGCAACTCGTTGAGCTATGTCGATGACTTTGGTTCTTCTGCGGATCTCCTCATTTCTGATTCGATCACGCAAAGATACTCCTAACATAGCTCGTTCCATCGCCCGCTGTGTGACTCTGAGCCTTCTTATGAGGCCCATAGTTAGCGACCAAGTCTCGGAACCATAGGTCATCACTGGCAACACGCACTGTTCGAAGACTTTTGTCTTCAGGCACTGAGGAATTTCGGACCGAAATAATAGTAATCCTTTACAAATAAAGGAGAATGGCAAGATTGCATGTATTTTGGGACTAGCAGATAGAAGTAGCATACATAATGGAGATTTATTAATGGTTGTTTATCATGATTTAACTAAGAAAAAAGCAAATTGTAAGCAGTCTCGAAAAGCAGGGAGAAAACTTATATACCTTAAAATTAGTAGGTACCCTATCATATACATATATACATATATGTGAAAAACACCATCGCTGACATACAACTGCGTAATTGTTTCATAAATACTATAAGGCGTTTCGGTCGTAGGCAACAAGTTGTTTTTTTGTTAGTAAAATACACTCTTTTTTCTTTCTATTCCCGTTCTGTAAAATCTAAATATTTTTTTACAAACATTTTGTAAAATAATAGTTTTAATTAATACAAAGGTATGAGTGTACGACACTTCAGAGTGTGACTCCCACTTTCGCCAACCTCCTTTGTTCTACGGATCCCGGGCTATTTCATATAACAGCCATGTTAACAAAATAAAACCGTTCCGTACATTTGTATAATCCCCGCTCGCTCGTTGCAATGCCGTCCGGTAATGGGCTGTCAAAATGGGATTAAAAACGTCGTTAACTCGCAAAATGAAATACAAATATTTGTGTACGTGTGCTGGATTGTATCTACGAGCTTTATCTCATCTATCGGCTCAGACCAATTACCAAAGGGCCTCGCTAGACGTTACCCCTCGAGAGACGTGATAGCCCAGTGGATATGACCTCTGCCTCCTCCTCCTCTGGAGGTAGTGGGTTCGAACCCGGTCCGGGGCATGCACCACCAACTTTTCAGTTGTGTGCATTTTAAGCAATTAAATATCACGTGTTTCAAACGGTGAAGGAAAAACATCGTGAGGAAACCTGCACACATACGCAGAGAGTTTTCTTAATTCTCTGCGTGTGTGAAGTCTGCCAATCCGCATTGGGCCAGCGTGGTGGAGTATTGGCCTAACCCCTCTCATTCTGAGAGGAGACTCGAGCTCAGCAGTGAGCCGTATATGGGTTGATAACGACGACGACGACGAGACGTTACCCCCCCCGTATATGACCACCATCTAACGTGATTATACAAACTGCGTCTATAGAATCGAAGTTTAATTGTTAACACGTCTATGTATAATAAATAAAATAAAATAAAATAAGCCTTTATTACTGCCGGTATTTAAGATTTACATTTTAAAGTATATACGTAATTCTTATTAATTAGCAGCTTGTCCTTCGACATAGGCCTCCCCTAACGATCTCCACTTTTCTCTGTCCTTCGCCATTCTCATCCATTCAGGACCGGCGACCTTTTTAAAATCATCCTCCCAACGTTTCACCTGTCTTCCTTTATTCCTCTTACCATCCCTTGGATACCATTCTGAAATTGTTTTTGTCCATTTCTCGCCCTTTTCCCGTATCATGTGTCCTGTCCACTGCCATTTTAGTGTTTTGTATACTTTTTCCACATTCTTAAATTTAGTAGTCTTTTTAATTTTTGTTAACTTTACTCTATCTTTTCTCCTAACTCCAGTTACACTTCTTTCTATTCCGTTTTGACATATATTTATTTTATTTATTAATTTTTCTGTTAATGCCCATGTTTGGCAGCCATACGTTAAACATGGCAAAATGCATGTGTTGTATATTTTCCTTTTCTCCTTAATTGGCATATCTATATTTTTTTTTTTCATTATTTCACTAAGGGACCAGTATCTTTTCCACGTGTTAGATACTCTTCTGTCAATTTCTTTTTTCATTGTATCGTTTATGGATATTAGTTGTCCAAGATAAACGTACTCTTCTACATATTCAATGTTTTCCATGTTTACTTCTATATTATATGTCTTTGGGCCATTAGTCATAATTTTTGTCTTAGTTGTGTTCATTGAGAGCCCTGCTATCGCACTCTGGATTGATAATTGTTGTAGCATTTGCTGTAACTTTATGGGACATTCAGAAAATATAATTAGATCGTCTGCGAAACGTAGATGGTTTAGATTTTCTCCGTTTATGTTGAGTCCATTTTTGTCCCAGTCCAGGTTCCTGAATATCATTTCCAGGGCTGCTGAAAACAACTTGGGTGAGATCGGGTCTCCCTGTCGAACGCCTCTCTGTATAGCGTTTCCACGTCTATGTATTACGATTTAAATTAAAAATTGTGTATGTTTAAGGTCCTGAGTCTATCGGCATTGTTACGAGATAATACGTGTAGTACCTAGATAATGTTTTTGAATCAAAGATTTATAGACAGACTATCGTTGTTTTGATTATCAACCGATGGACGTACGCTGCGGCTATATTTAAGAACTTCCAAAGACATAGCCTTAAGTCGCACTCGGCTCTCTGTTATGCGTTTCGACAAGTCAGTACTGTATTTTCCGGCTTGGAGTCGTTATATCTCTTTACGATCGTCGGCTATCGGCTCTTTGAACTATGTGCCCCGTGACGCCCATTGTCACTTCATCTTTGCGACTCGTTGCGCGTTGGTTGTCCTGCGGACTTCTACATTTTTGATTCAATCACACAGAAATAATTTTAGCATAGCTCGATCGATTGCCCGCCGGGTGACTGAGCCTTTTTAAGTGGCCCATATTTAGCGACTAAGCCTCTGATTTTTAGGACATCGTCCTTAAGTAGGTGTTGAAAGTACCCGTATGTTGATAATCAAAAAAATATGGAGTAGAGGCTACCTACGAGTACCTAACATGATACTAAGCATTTTTTTTATAAATAAACTGCCACAAATTTCACTCTTACTTCGCTAAAGATAGATAGATAGAAGTGAAAGTGATAACTATTTTACCAAAAAAAAAAGTAATATCAAATATAATATTTTTATATCAATATCCTATCAGACCATAATAGTTTCCTTGCTTGATCCGAAACAACTTGCTTCAAGAAAAATACCTATCAGAGGAAATCTTACCTACCCTACTTAAGCTGCAAACAGATTTAAGCCAATATCATTTCAAAGCAAAGGATTGGAAAAAAGAAAAATGTTTTCTATCAGCATTGAAAGACGTAATCTCATTCTAACGATAAAACGAGATGAAATATGTATTCCTGTTGTAAGGACTTGTGGAATATGTACTTATGTACGCTTAGGCGGAGTCAGGATTGTTCCAGGAGGGAGGGGGATTAAAATTTTTGGTTCTATTGGTTTTTTACTGGATAGGTATACTTTGTAGAGTAGTCTTTGTAGAGTAGACTTTACAGTCCTGATTTTCCATTCTACCAGAGAAAGGCGAGACGCAGATTTTTACGAGAAACCTAATTTTCAAATTTCATTATTGAATCTTGGGCTCATGAGGAAATAAAAATGAAATGAATTTCATACTTTACCAGAAAGTTAAGAATTCCCCAAAGGAGAAGAAATAATTAAAAAAAAGACTATCTGTTTAGAGATTCTCGCACGTTTTGCAAAAAATTAGAAGGGGGCTTAATCCGCCGACGCCCATGGATCTGTTTTTGATATCTAAGGATAGTAGGTACACGTATTAAGATCGGTTTCTTTTGTAGCCGTAACAATGATAGTAGGTATTAGCTTTTGGCTGGTGGGAGGCTTCGACCGTGGCTAGTTACCACCCTACCGACAAAGACGTACCGCCAAGCGATTTAGCGTTCCGGTACGATGTCGTGTAGAAACCGAAAGGAGTGTGGATTTTCATCCTCCTCCTAACAAGTTAGCCCGCTTCCATCTTAGACTGCATCATCACTTACCATCAGGTGAGATTGTAGTCAAGGGCTAACTTGTAAAGAATAAAAAAAAAAAAATTGCTCGGATTTCATCTTCCAATGGAAAATGAACATAAAATATTACTAGGTACCGATGTAGTTTTATCTCATTAGATACATTTGATCTTTATTTTATGGGATTCTATGATATCAGTAGTTTAAGTTTAGTTAACTTATGTATAGTTCGGGTTAACTTTAACTTAGTTTAAGTTAAGTTAAGTTTAACTTTCACCAAGTTAACGTTTAGTTCAGTTTTACTTTACAAATTAGACTGATTTACCTACAAACCATTGATATTATACGTTTTTGTTTTGCTAACGCTCCTTCAGTTTCGAACCCAACAAAAGTAGACTTAAGATGTTGCTGATTCTATTCATAACATATTTCGATTCGCAAAAACTGAACTAATCGTGAGGAAAATTGAAATACGATATACAATAGACATAAGGATACCTATAGAAGGATCTTTTCATTGTCCACGTAGGTAATTTAACGAGCCCTCTTTTCTTAGATATATACATAGTAGGGGAGCCCGTGATTCTAAATTTGCAGTTATTAAAGTTTCATGGGAACTCATTCGATTTGGTAGATAGGAAGAATAAATGGTTAGACATAATACTTTTTTCGCTTTCAGAGGTGGGGAAAAAAGACTTTTAAGACAATTTTTATTAATTCGGCTTACTGAAAGTCAGAATATCTTAGCGATAGTTTGGGGGCTTATTTCCTTCAAAGAAAAAAAAAAGTGAGGAAACCTGCATACCTGAGATTTTTCTTAATTCTCTACTCGTGTGAAGTCTGCCAATCCACATTGGGCCAGCGTGGTGTAATAGGGCCTATCATTATGAGAGGAGGTTCTTGCTCAACTGTGAGCCGAATAAGGATTGTTGATGATGATGATGAAAAAAAATCGGTGCCTCTTATTCCTTTAATAGGTAGGTACTTAACGCTCGAATCGTTAGATTTTCAAAATGCACACCTTTTAGCTGTTAATGAACTTATTAAATTAATTAACCTTTTTACGTAAGGATAACACAGATAAGGATGACGTGCTGTTTGAGTATTTCTGAAGCTAGTCTTTTTTTTTTTGACTACTTAATTTTTATTACTATAAACATAATCACCAATAATAAGGAGTCGTACTCGGTTACAATGTGGAGGTACAAAATAACGTGCAAGGTTTATACTCCTTTATGTTCGTCTGCCGCGCTCGAGTAAATCCTAAAATCTCATCTTCGGCTCTCCTACTAATAGGGATTAGATAGTAATAGAATAGGTAAGTAGGCACACGTAGAAAATTAATATGGGTTTTATTGTGTGTTGGATCATTGTGAATACATATTAACTTAATTATTTATTTTTGCATCTTATCATAAATATAAAAGTGAAAGGTCACTCGTCACGAAATAGAGCTAACCGCTTGACGTAGAGATAAAAAGAGAAACTGGGCTGTATACAAACTCGGTTCCAAATTATACAGAGCTGAAAATTGGCCATAAATTAGGACAATTTTAGAAGAACTCATGAGGCCAATTTTCGAAGAAATATTTGCCTAATCAGTTAAATTACTTTTTACAGGTGGACAATAATTCGTATCCCTTTGACATATAATAATTCATTGCATTGTCTGTATTTAATTGTCAGGCGACAATTTTAATAAGGATTTGACACTTACTTGACACATGTAATTAAATTATTTGACAATGACATCTAATTCATTCATTGACTTTGGCATTGACAGCCCTCGTTTGCAAAGACAACTGAAAATCCATGAAATACGAATCAAAGATGTTATAAATCATTGCGATCAGTGTGAAAATAATAAAATCAACTTATTTTCCCTGTTGGCGAATATTATTTCGGCTAAGATTATAATGAAGTAATCTAGAAAAATTACTACAAGATTTTTAGTACATTTTCAATTTCTGCATCATTCTGAAAAGTGGGCCTAATGTCCTCTCCTTCGGCAGGGAGGTAGGGTAGTTTATATTGTACTAGCAGACGCCCCACGGTTTAACCCTCGTAGTTCCCGTTCCCGCGGTAATACGGGGGTAAAGATAGGCTATGACACTCACATGTAACGTGGGTTTCTAGTGGTAAAAGAATTTTTAAAATCGGTAGGGGGTAATCCATTGCTTACCTCCTACAATATAACAAACGTTACCTCTTTATAATGAATGGTTCTGTTTAGTAAAGCTTAACTAAAACTCCACTATTTTCTACTTGGGAATTACTAATAGCTTAAAATTACTAAGCTTAGATTACTAGTACACGAGTGATAGAATAACATACTAGCTTATAACTATTAAGGGTCTAGGTTCTTCACTAAGTGGATCGTCGACATCAAGTAGGACATGGAGCCGCTGGATACTGTCGGTGGTCGACACCGTGGTGTTTCGAAGTCCATACAAGAGGCATAATATGTCCTGCAGTGGACGTCAATCGGCTACTAATGATGATGATGATTTAGATTTTTATCACCAGTTCATCACAAATTCTTGTCACACACTTTCGTAACCAACCGTAGCGAAGGGTATGCGTAAATCAGATTGAACGAAAAATTGGGCCAAACGAGAGTTAGTGTTATTTTATTCATTGCTATAATATAAATTCGACGAATTTCTGATCGTGTAGTTCTGTTACGTTTAATATAATTATAATGATAACTGATAAGTTCAAGACTGTGAATACCTATAGTACTTTTTTCATAATTTTGTGTATTTTAGACTTCCAAAAATGGACTTATTTTTGTGTCTGGACCGATTAGAATAACTATTTTTTTGTTTGAAAGAGTATATTCCTGAATTCTCATTGTCATCTCTCAAAATCGTAAGGGCAAATATAGTGTTTTTACTTTTTTAATTAAGCACTTTAAATCACTACAATGATATAAAGGTCTGGAGTCGATCTGATTATGGAGCCGAAACTCAGACGAAGGAACTCATCAACGGTTTACAACAGTTACCTTGAGTTTGGGCTTAATTAATTTGTGTCGACGAGAACTTTTCACCTATGTGAGTTGTGAGTGTCTAGGGGTCTGACGATGAAAACGAAGGGCAGCTAACGGTACTCCTCAACGGTTTACAGCAGCTCTCTGTGATTGGGCTTAAATAATTTGTCGACCTAGATGGGTCATGGCTATTATTAGAGGTCTAATCACCAGACGGAGGACAGTAAATGGAATTCCTTGGTTTAGAGTAGCTACCGATTTTGAAATTTCTTTTACCAATCACAATCCACGTTAGTAAATCTACTAAACCAATTTTGGAAATTCTTTCACCAATTGAAAGCCATGTTATCTGTGAGTATCCTAGGAAATATGTTATACCCGTATTTCCACGGAAAACGGAGCTACGCGGCTGAAACCACGGAGCGTCTGCTGTTCCTTATAAAAACATAACGAATTTAACTTAAAAGAAAGTGGCTATGCAAATAAATCTTCTCTTTGAAAGTATATTCCTGTTACCCGATATTTGCATACACTCATTGCTTTATATTAGCATACAGGGCAGGTAATTACTTTAACGTTTGTGAAGATGCATACCTACTCTGTAAAGAAGTAGATAAATATTGCCTTAACTGCCTTATTTATCTAAATAAAATTAAATAGCTATTAGGCCGCAACATTTTCGTCGAGTTTCGGTGAAACATTAAGTATGTTTATCGCCATGTTCGTGAATCTTTTGTGTTTTTCTAAGGTATATCTGAATTAGTACCGTATCATCAGTTTATATAATATATACAGCCGCGTATAAACCGTCAGCTAACCGAGTTATGGGTAAAATAAACTCGCCATTTCTTCCAAGCACCTAAGCCACCAGTACTATCTTAAGCTACCTGTCCATCACCACAGACTAATGCGGTGCAGAGTTATGTACTGTGTCTGTCAACCGGAGAGGAGCAAGGCTGCTGGGCGAAATGAGAAAGTAATGTGGAACGGAGTTGCAGACGTTATTCCCCGCTCCGCTTACCGGTTTTATATGAATCTTTAAACTAGCTCGCAAGTCTCTGTCCACTTAAGAGAAGCGCAGATTTTGTGCAAATCAATTGGTTAATATTTCTCCGTTTCTCGGCTCCGCTGCCTCGCTCCGCTTCGGTGGACTGGCAGCCTTAGACTGCATATGACAGAGAAGTCGTCAAACCAAGTTCTTGGCTTTACCCGTTATCAGAGACTTCTATCGATTGATTGAAAGAACAATTGTGGGGTGTTTATAATAAAAAATATAGAAAAACAACGTCAGTAAACTTTTATACCTTCACTGGATATTGAAAATTTAACGAGCAACTATCATGGGCTCCTTTTATGCTAAGACTTTAATGCCATATTCAAAGCAAACATAATGGAGAATTTCCCTTTTGATCTTTGAGCTTATAATGCGCCTTGGAAACGCAAGAGGCAAATGTATTTACAAGATTTCAGGAGTAGTAAAGGTTACGTCAATAGGTTGTTTACCCGATTACATCATCTTGCATAGTTCTCAATTAAAAATAATGTAGGATTCAATGTTATAGATATGACGTCCACCGCTGGACATAAGCCTCTTCCATGGAAATCCAAACTAAACGGTCTCGAGTCGCTAGCATCCAGCGCTTGCAACCCGCTTGATCCTCAGTCCACTTAGTTGGGGGTCGACCAACACTGCGCTTTTCGGTGCGGGTCGCTATTCCAGTACCTTGGGACCCCAACGTTTATTGGCTCTTCGGACTACGAGTATTTTCGAACCTGGCCTTCCATCAATTATTACAAATTGAACTCAAAAACTTCCTGATTAAAGCATCACATACAACTGTAATTTAAAAAAGTTGCATTTTTTTAAATTTTCCCGCATATTTTTTAGGGTTCCGTAGTCCACAGGGAATCCTTATAGTTTCACCATGTTCATCTGTCTGTTCGTTCATCCGTCCGCGCTTTAGCGCACTATTTACTTCTAGAAAGCTGTTTGAAAGCTTGATAGCCCAGTGGATATGACCTCTGCCTCCGATTCCGGAGAGTGTGGGTTCGATTAGTAATTCGAATTTTCGAATAGTAATTCGAAAATTGCGTATTAGTTCCGTTGTTCATTAAATAGATAAATTTCATAAGAAGTTAACTCAGAGTTTATTAAAACTAGAAAGCTGAAGTATGGCATAAGTATGTATAGTTAATCACGTTTATAAAATGGTAAAAAGAAAAATAAAACTTTTGGGCTTACTTCTTTACGAATTTTTCAAATCAAATCAAATCAAAAATCATTTATTTCAAGTAGGCTCAGTTTACAAACACTTTTGATACGTCAGTTGACTATTTGTAAAGATTCTACCACCGGTTCGGAAGGCAGGTTCTGCTGAGAAGATACCGGCAAGAAACTCAACAGTTGCTCTTTTGAAAAAGTCATACAGTATTATAATTTACAATTGATAACAACTACTATTTACATTTCTTATAATTTTACTTCCTGTGTGAAGGTGGAAGCTGATCCAACGGCCACCAAGCATCTTTATCATTAAGGAACTCATCAATGTTGTAGTACCCTCGACTAAGTAAATGTTTTTTAACACATTGCTTAAAGCTATGCATTGGCAGGTCCATCACAGTCTTGGGGATCTTATTATAGAAGAGTACACCCAAACCTACAAAAGATTTTTTTACTCTTTGGAGACGATATGCAGAAATGACTAACTTATGCCCGTGTCTAGTAAGACGTGGGTTTAAATCTCCTTTTCGTTTGTACAAATTAATATTTTGTCTTACATAGACTATACTGTTATATATTTTCCTCGTCTATTCCCTATTGTGTGATCGTGATAGTGTGTATCGCTATCTATTATTACAATAAAAGGGTTTGCTAATTTAATTTACGGAACCCTACACTCTGCGTGGTCCGGCACGCACGGTTTTCATTCCTATCAGCTTGACCATAACATATATATTGAGATGATGATGAGAGATGCTTATTAAGGAGATAATTTCAGGAAATCGGTTCATATTTTTTCATTGGAGCACCCTAAAGTGGACGGTTACAGACAGAATTTCCATTAGTGAGTGTTGGATGAAAGCCAGGCCGACGCCGCGGAAAGATTTTTAATTCTGAGGGCTTGGATATAGGTAAGTTTAGCTTTTTTTTTTATCAATTTTTAAAAACAAATAGTATTTTTTTTACATTACCAACCTATTTTAGAATTCAAACTATCGTGAGTGTTATTCATATTAATAATATACTAATATTTATTATAATTTTTTTTTTTATAAATTTTTAATAATGTTTTGTTTTTATACTTATATTGTTAAAAATTTTATTTAAGTAATAAATAAATGAAAGAAAAAAATTACTAATATAATGAAGCTGATGAGTTTGTTTGTTGCACTAATTTCAGAAACGACTAAAAATTCTTTCAGTGTTAGATAGCCCATTTTTTTTAAAATATAAATAAATAAATATACTTAAAAAATACACATCACTATCTAGCCTCAAAGTAAGCATAGAGAGTAGCTTGTGTTATGAGTGCTAAGATAGTTGATATTACAATATTAATATACAATTAAATACTACATATAAATACTTATATAATGTATAAATACACACAGACACTGGAAAACACCCATGCTCATCACACAAATATTTTCCAGTTGTGGGAATCGAACCCACGGCCGTGGACGCAGAAAGCAGGGTCACTACCCACTGCGCCACGCTGTATATTATCCCCGTACTTTTACGGTGACGGAAACCACGCGGGTGAAACCGCGAGGCGTCAGCTAGTTGATTATAAAACCCATCTAAAACTCCGGATCGTGCCAGAACCAGCTCATGACTAAGGGCCCCGTATGGGTTCGAAACTAGTCGGGCATCACGCGCGTTTTAGCCGTGTTTCATAATCAATTAATTACCAACTTAGTTTAACAAACCGACCAAGACAACAGACTCAAGAAGTCGGATGCCCAAGACTCCACGAAAAAGTGTGTAACAAAATTATTTGACCTCTAACTACTACTAACCTCATCTATCTTCCAATGAAAGCCTTGTCAAAATCGGTTCAGTCGTTCTAAAGACTAGTTCGGACAAACTTGTAAAAAACCAAAGACAGATACAAAAATTTTAAAAAGCTAGTCTGTGTTTTGGTAACTTTAAGCACTTTTAACTATTAAATACCTCCCTGCCAAATTTCAGCTTTGTACGTGTTTAAGCGATTTTGAGATTTCGTGATAAATCGTCCCGTAATTAATAGATAAAACGCAAATGGTAGATACACCACCTAATTATCTAAAACTAATTTGAATAGTTTTCCAAAAATCCATAGAAAAAAAGAAAGAATGAAAGAAAAATGCGTTTATTTCGAAATTATGCCACACATCACAATAGAGTGACCAAGTTTTTTTTTTTTGATTTTCAGATTTTTCTACTTTGAATCAGTTTTTCCAATGCCGTAGCTGTTGGAATTAACATTTTGAATATCTGATTTTTGCTAAATATGACCTCCTCAGAAACAGTTCCGATTTTGATGATTTTCTTTTTCTTCAGTTTGTTTTTTGATATTATTTGAGTGGGGACGGAATAATTTATATTATTTAAACAATATAATTTATTTATATAATAAATAATTAAAAACAATACACTACCGACTTTAAAAACACAAACTTATGCAGGAAACTAATAAGCAGAAGAAAACATTATTCTATCTACTGATTACCTGGAAGTCGCTGGTAATGGTACAATTAATGGATAGACATTACGAAAATTATTTTTTACCAATTAATTTTAGTGTAAAACCAAGCATAACTTTTTATTGAGTAGTCCGATTTTAATCATTATTTTTTTTATTATAAAGGGTGCATTCTGAAGATAGTCTCATATAAATATGAAAAAACCATACGAATCCTAGCGGTAGATGACTTATTGTCGGCCCATTAATTGGACCATTGGCACCGCCTTCAAAGTGATCAGTGGATAGAAAATATTATAATTATTTCGTTTATTAGTTTTCTGCATAAGTTTGTATTTTTGAAGTCGGTAATATTCTTAAATATGTAATTTATTATATAAATAGATATTTTTTAACAATATAAATTATTTCGTCCCCGCACCAAAACATTTCTGATTTTTTAAACATAAAAAACATGACTTTAAAAAAAATCATTAAAGTTTCTGAGATCTTCCAGCATATGCTTGCTTTATGTATTCTTTGACTCCATTATCAAATGCAAGTCATTGATTATAAAAAATGTCAAATTGGACGTTCTCCAGTTGAAAATAATGATGTTTACTATAACTTCTACATATATTGATTAAGAGAACACCGGCTCATAGGATTATTAAAATTATAGGCACGCTTTCAATTTCCACTCTCTGATCTCTAGATAACTGCCAAATCTTTTTTCACAAATGACATGGTGGCAATTTCCACTGTGTCCAGTAATTAAAAACGTCTGTCTACCGGATAGCCCTCTACTCCTTAAATCCACTTACAGCGTGCCGCCGAAATTAGAAAATGGGAATTTGACCTGCCATTTTTCGAGTTTTGATGTCTATCGTTCGCTTTACTTCGTTATCTTATATCGTTATTTACTTCGTTAATCGATATAATTTAGGGGTGTTTACAATGAGGTACGATGATGATAAACTTTATTTCCCTGTTGATCTCTGATTCTGATCTGATTGATATTGATTGGTACGGATATTTTTATATTATAATGGTAATGATTTTGTGACCAGGTTTTACAATTTTTCTAAATTTCTTTATTCGATAAATTTATCTGTGTTATGGTGTAAAATATGCCTTAAGCTTGCACTTCCCACCTCATTAATAAGCTGTAAGTCTGTACTTTAAAGTCATCGGCTTGCTACAATTTCCAATGGTGATGATTTCTGGAACCTTGCTAAAGAACCAGAGGCGTAGCGTGCCTTGGCGGGGCCCTGTATCTTAATTAGCTATGGGGCTCAATGAAGGCTATAAATTTCTCACAAATAAAAATGCTTGCTTAAAATAGATATAATAGTGACTTAACTTAAGTAGGATGCTTACAATTTTTGGGAGCCCGCTTAACACGGGAAAAAAGGAGATCCCATATACTAAACCAATTATAACGCTGCTGGCTAAGTCCTACGCTGAATCAAGAAAACCTCAATCGGTCCAGACGGGGATCTTACCCAGGACCTCCGTCTTGTAAGTCCACTGCGCATACTGCGCCACGGTTAAATATTAAGGATTTTCCTTAATATTAAGGAAAATCAACGTTCAAAAGTGTTATAGGTAGTCTACTCGATGTATTCTTATCAACACCGAGGTTCAAATTGTAAATGTTTAAATAATTAAAGGTTATCACAGCCTGTTTGTTTCAAATTAAAAAGGTACCTATACGTATTATCATTTATTTTTGTGTATAGATCCGCAGATAGGTAGATTCGTTCGTTATCAACCCATATACGGCTCACTGTTGAGGTCGAGTCTCCTCTCAGAATGTTAAGTTTAGGCCAATAGTCCACCACGCTGGCCCAATGCCAATGCAATGTCAATGATTGGCAGACTTCACACACGCAGAGAATTGAAAAAAATTCCTGGCAAGCAGGTTTCCTCATGATGTTTTCCTTCACCGTTTGAAACACGTGATATCTTATTTCTTAAAATGCACGCAACGGTAACCCCGGACCGGATTCGAACCCACGCCCTCCGAAATCGGAGGCAGAGGTCATATCCACTGGGCTATCACGGCTCTATAGATAGGTTTTTTTTATTCTTTACAAGTTAGCTCTTGACTACAATCTCACCTGATGGTAACTGATGATGCAGTCTAAGATGGAAGCAGGCTTGTTAGGAGGAGAATGAAAATCCACACCCCTTTGGTGTCTACACGGCAACGTACCGGAACGCTAAATCGCTTGGCGGTACGTCTTTGCCGGTAGGATGGTAACTAACCTCAGCCGAAGCCTCCCACCAGCCAGACCTAGACTAATTAAGAAAATCTCAATCTGCCCAGCCGGGGATCGAACCCAGGACCTCTGTTTTGTAAAACCACCGAGCATACCACTGCGCTACGAAGGCCGTCAAAAAACATCTTATTATTATTATCATGAGGCTTATTATCATCGGCGTAGGTTTTTGTTTCGTACTTTTTACGATGTGTGTAGTTGCAGTTGATCGTGATTGGAATAAAGTGGGAGAAAAAGATATAAAATGCGGCCACGCAAATATCTCAATGTTATCAGGAGTATACATGTGAACTTTGCAGTCTCAAACTGGTGAACTGTTGTTTAATTAATTTTGGTTAGACACTAACTAAACGAATCGAAAACGAACGAAGCTAAAATAATTATAAGTAGGTAAGTAAGTTGATTTTTATAAAAAAAAATTCAAGAGACTTTTTTTATAGTGTAAAACATAAACCTATCGCGTTTGCAAGACTAGGTCGATTGACCATAACTTTGGATTTTTATCTAATTTTTGGATCTTCCTTCTTGTGAATAATTGTTAAATAAGAATAACATATTATTGAAAAGTATTGTTAAAATGTGAATGGTAATTTAATCAGTAGATTTTTCTTTTTTAATTGAGAAAGAATACAATATGGAACTTAAGCTAACTTATCCTAATAACTATAAAAATCATGCCCACGTGGAATGGTGGCAAGAATACATGCATTTCCTCGCTGGACAGCCAGGCTGATCCTTTGCGCAAAAAATGAGCCAGCTCTTCTGTCATCAGTCGAGGCAACTAGCCGCGGTGAAATTATTCGATAAAATTTTTTGCTGCGACTCCATGGCCCAAGGGTCCCGGTCTTGATTCTGTTTCCCTGATATGACACGGTGCTAATGTGTCGACACATGTAGCGTCCCACATTAGGGCCCGCCCCATTTCCCAGGGAACCAGCGTCAATCCATCAGAGGTCTCTTGCCATCATCCCGACTGATTCCTGACGGCTCGATTAGCGCAGGAATATTTATGTTGGCAAGAGCCCTTTTTATTATATCGAAAAAATTATTCAGTAGATTAAATTATTATGAAATAGCAGCTAGTGCGGGAGTAAAATATAGTGGATTTCCCCTGGTGCGGGAGAAATATCTCAGAAAGTTCTTGCTGTACGACAAAATCAAATAAATATTTAAATTTGTCTCTTAAAAGGCAGATCTTATTTTCATAAAAAAAAGTATGAGGATTTTCTACCTCATACTGCACTGGAGCATAAATGTTATTCCTTGCGGAGAACAGGCATAAAAGCTTTATGATAGTTTGTATCTTAATTTCATTATACTTCTGTGCAGTTTTCACGTATCCATAAACAAACTAAACTACCATTTAGCATTTACCATTCAACAAAAATTTTAAATTTAGATGTTATTATTTAAAAAACAAATCTCTAAATCGAAAAATGGTATTTACACACTACACTATCGGTTAGAAGAGTAAAAAAAACAATTCAATTCAATTCAAAAAAAGAATAATTCCCACTTTATCTAAATATCGGGGAGATAGGTACCCTTTAAAAATAAAATTTTATTCTACAACTATAATGGCTTAAGTATCTTATTTTTCTACGCATGCTAAATTACAACTTGCTAGTAGGTACTAATAGTTTCTGAGCTAAATCGCGGACAGACAGACGGGCGGGAAAAGAAAAGGGTTTCTAGTTGACTACGGCACCCTTAAAATTTTCAACCTACCTATTTTTTATTGCACTTTCCGTATTGTTTTTGACATTTTAACTGTTTATCTTATGATTTAATGTAAATTCTTTTGTTAAACAAGTGATAAAAACAAATTTTAATGGGTGAGTACCGATTTTTACATAATCAACTTTACGAACGAAAATAACAACAGCGATGAAGTTTTTGAAAATAATGTTATAATGTTTTTTTAAACATAAAACAAAATACTCAATTTACGTTAAACATAAAACAAATAATTGGACCCGTTATTTTGGAAAAAACTGTCTTTGCAGTAGAAAAATTCAAAATTTTTATTACTTTAAACAATTCAAAAATAATTACTAAGTTTAAAATCAACGCTTATGTAATTCTTCAGCATGTGGTATGACTAAATTGTACTTATTTTTTATATTTCGTACAAAAATCAATATAACCTAAAAACCGTAAATTTTCGGCTAACATAATATTGCGTTATTTTAGTAGGCCTTGGTGTCAGCTATCAACCTGAAGAGTATGTATTATTTACTGTGACCATGTGAAGTGTAATATTTACGGAACATTCTGTATAATGTGGTATATCTGGCTATGCAGGCTCTCAGTCTTTAACAATATCTTCAGCAATAATAAATAGATATAGTTAACCTATTAACAATCGATATTTAATTTCACAGTAATGTGGCCAATATTGATTGGAGCAATACTTCTGACGTACGTGGGATGTGATCAAAACAAAAATATAATTTACGATGATGAGTGTTACCCTAGTGAGACAACAGTGAGTGGAACTTACGCTCCAAGCTGTACATTCTGTTCGGGATCATTAATATTTGCTGAAGAATTTGACGAATTCAATTTGCAGACATGGGAACACATATTCGATCCTAATGTAAGTACAATGTCAAGTTAACAGCAGCTAACACCTTAACTTATGGATTTTGAATTAAATCCAGACTTCAGAGTCTAAGTTTTTTTTTTGTGTGTGTATGTTACTCGATTACTCGAAGACGCCTGATTTGAATGTTGAAAAAGTACACTTTCGGTAGTCCCGTTGTCATCATGTCAGGATCTGATGATGGGATCCTGGTGAAATCGAAAAGAACTTTCAAAAATTGTAAGAGCAACTATAGAGTTCCATATTTTTAACATTAGGCACCTTAAAGCACTACAATTCACTGAAGGTCTGGAGTCGATCTGATGATGGAGCCGAAACACACACGAGGGAACTCTTTAACGGTTTACAATAGTTGCCTTGTCTTTGGGTTTTATTAATTTGTGTCGATGAGAATTTTCCACAGAAATGGTTTGTGATTGTCATTAGGGGTCTTTTTTTTATTCTTTACAAGTTAGCCCTTGACTACAATCTCACCTGATGGTAAGTGATGATGCAGTCTAAGATGGAAACGGGCTAACTTGTTAGGAGGAGGATGAAAATCCACAATCCTTTCGTTTTCTACACGACATCATACCGGAACGCTAAATCGCTTGGCGGTACGTCTTTGCCGGTAGGGTGGTAACTAAGCCTCCAGCTAGACTTGGACTAATTAAGAAAATCTCAATCTGCCCAGCCGGAGATCGAACCCAGGACCTCCGTTTTGTAAATCCACCGTGCATACCACTGAGGATCCGCGCATCCACGGCCACGGAGGCCGTCAAATGAAGTTCTGCTGTCATTAGAAGACTGATGATGAAGACGAAGGACAGTTAATAGAACTCCTCGGCGGCTTAGAGTAGCTTCCTTTGCTTTGGCTTTGAGATGGAATTCAAGTTGCATATAATATATAATCACGTCATCTAGCAGTGCTTTTTCATAGTGTAGCCTACTTAATAATTCGTTTTAATCTTTGTCATACAAGGTTATTCCATCCATGTTTATACCACGACTCCCTACGTTGGGCAAAGTTTTTTTGCCTAGATCTATACCTAGTATGATTACACTAAATATGGAAAAATAAGAAATTTTAATAAAAAAATTCAATCGACTTCAAAAACATAAAAAGTGCCAACTAAACTAATAAGCGAAAAATAACATCTGGTAACATCCGGTGTTAACCCGGCGATGTATTAATTCAAGCCATGTAAGAACAGTGCGTGTTGTCAGTGATGACCTATGGTTCCCAGACTTGATCGCTTACTATGGGCCTCATAAGAAGGCTTAGAGTCACAAAGCAGGTGACAGAACGAGATATGCTCGGTGTATCTCTGCGTGATCGAATTAGAAATGAGGAGATCCGCAGAAGAACCAAAGTCACCGATATAGTTCAACGAGTCGCATAGTGGCACATAGTTCGAAGAGCCGATGGACGTAGAGGTCCGAAGGTGCTGAAATGGCGAACCCGCACTACAAAGCGCAGTGTTGGTCGACCCTCCACCAGGTGGACTGACGACATCAAGCGAGTCGCAGGGATTCGCTTGATGCAGGCGGCTCAGTATCGTGATGTTTGGAAGTCCTTACAAAAGGCTTATGTCCTGCATTGGACGTCCATCGGCTGATATGATGATGTAAGAATATCATAAAGATTAAGGTTTATCAGACAGTTCTTTCATGTAGGTCTTTCAGAAACTACTTAAATTAACACCAAAACCGCTGTAGTACCGCTTTCAAAGTGATCAGCAGGTATAACGTAATATGATGTTATTTTTCGCTTTTTACTTTAGTTAGTACGTGTAACATGCCGCTCCGCTCGTCGCTCCGCCCGTATTGGACTCGCGGCCTTATTCAACACGTGTACGTAACTAGACCGCTGATTCGGCAAATCGCACGGGTGCATAGTGACATGGAAAATTACCACACTTCTTCACTTACGCTCGAAGACGTCGTTAGTTTAATTAATTGTAATTTTTATATTAATAAATTCATTTTTAAGAACCAAGAACTTCTTTTGTTTTTGAATTCGGTTGATTTTTTTTTTAATTTTGAAAGGATTGCGAGTTGCAGGCACTTTCACATCCCGACGCGCTCGTCGTTCCACTCAGAAATTTGATATTAACTTAGATTTAATATGTAAACCAAATCTCATGTTTTCATGTTAAAAAAGTTATTTTTCGTAAACAAAAGTAGCCTCAAATCGTTCGTGAAAACACTGACCTTGTCGCTGTTGTCAGCAGAGGGCCTAGTGGCAGTTTGATACTGTTACTATCGCGTTAACGAAAACGCGACTTTCTAAGGAACTGAAACAGCGCCATCTAGTGGGACTATTGCACAACTGTTTAAATTCCGGTAAATTAATAGACAGTAAATAAAGTCATAAAAATATAATTTATGGAATCTATAATTTTACGTCATTTTTGGATATCGTTGATATGTCTAAATAGTCATAAACTCATATTCTGCTCACTGCGGAGCACGTGTTTCCTCTCAGAACAAGAGGGGTTAGGCCGATAGACTTCACACACGTAGAGAATTAAGAAAATACTCAGGTATGCAGGCTTCTTCACAATGTTTTTCCTTCACCATTTGAGCCACATGATATTTAATTTCTTAAAATGCACAATAACAGAAAGTTGGAGGTGCATGCCCCGAACCGGATTCGAACCTATGTTCTCCGGAATCAGAGGCAGAGGTCATATCCATTGGTATATTGCTAAATATGCAGAGAAAATGTTTTAAACATTCAAGATAATATAATCAATATTTCAATTTATATAGGTAAATTGAAATGAATTAACCAACGCTCTGCAGTTTCTTCCACGAATTTCTAGTTTAGTAGGAATACAGGGGTGAAATAACCTGTGACACTCACAAATAACGTGGCTTTCTTTTGGTAAAAGTATTTTCAAAATTATATCAATAGATCCAGAGATTACTCCCTACAACATCACAAACCTCTTTACCTTTTTATAATATTAGTGTAGATAAATTACTACTCTTCTTCCGCTACTATTTGCAACTGACCTTTTTTTTTCAATTTAAGATTCTGAAATTCAAAACTATAAGTTGTCAAAACGGTCTTCATAGCGTATCGCATATATATAATTTCGATTATTGTCTTATACAGTTGACATAAAAAAACGCACCAAATTCAATATTATTTATTATTTATCATAATTTAAATATATTAATATAAATTTGCGTTTACGTCAACGCGATAGTAACAGTATGAAAATATTGAAAACTCCTACTACACACACCACACACACAGTGATCTATCGAATTTGACAGACGTTCTGCGTGCGTCTCTATAATACTAGCTGTCAAATTTAATTTAACAAGCCGTCTCTGAAAGAACCACATGAAAAAACACTGTCTGAAAATCTTATTAATGATATTCATATAATACATAATGGCTTGGATTAATTAATACATCACAGGCATTGCATCGTCTTCAAACTGATCAGCAGGTAGAACATAATAATGTTCTGATGTTATTTGTAACTTTTTAGTTTTAGGATCTTGAAGTCGGTAGTATTTTTCATTGTTTGTTTATTGGAATCTAAAGGCTCCGAAACTACTGGGCCGATTTAAAAAAAATTCTTTCACCAATGGAAAATGCATTATCAATGGACTAATATAATTTTTTCCATATACAGAAAGAGGGATTTTATACCTTGGTAAACAGTCGCAGAAACTCATTCACCGAAGATGGAGTCCTATTCCTACGGCCTTCGATTTCGTCAGATCAATGCGCAACGTAAGTGATGAACCACCAGCTGATAGGTAAAGTACAGCTGATAGGTTTAGGTAAAGTAGTAAATAGGTAAGTAACTTAATACTTCTAGTCCGCTCAGGAGTATTTATTTATTTATTAACACAAAAATACTTGCTTACAGTTTTAAATATAATAACTATGCGCGCTTTATAATTAAGCCGTCAGAGGGTGGGGACACTTGACTCTAACAAAAAATAGCTCTTAAAAGCTTAGTATTTTACAAACGGATCCCGAAACCAAAAAAATATGTTTATAGAAGACCTCATACAACTTTTAAAGACCTATCCAACGATATCCCACATCCCCACTTTACATGCAGGGGGGGTACCTCCCCTGTAAAGAAATATTTTTCAAGATTTTATTTTACGACTTTGTTCTCATTAACCGACTTCCAAAAAGGAGGAGGCTCTACGTTCGGCTGTTTTTTTATGTATGTCCAGCGATAATTCCGTCATTTCTCGACGGATTTTGAAAATTCTGTTTTAATAAAAACTCTGAACTTTTTGAGAGATCTGCCAGTGGCTTCATGGGGCAGTTTAAGAGTAACATAAAAACAGATTTTTTTGTAACCTAGTATGGTGTGCAACCATTTTATTTTTATTTCTGACATTAATATCATTACGTTTTTATGACCAAACACGAAATTCTCAAATATGTACTGACAATGTACATACTTATCTATATGTATCATAATTTTAATTTTTTTCCTTTCTCCCATATCGACTATCTAGGTCCGATTTGATGTATCACCCGAACAGCTCTCTTCTGCAGAACGAGTACACTCAATATTACCAGCATTATTCAATAGTAAAATACCATATGACATAATGCTGTGAAAGTAGCTAAAGTACATAAGTCTAGCAGTGTTTATGTCAGCCATATTATGACGAATTGTTTTAACCGCATATGCAGCTGAACTAAGTGTGTTCGATAGATTATTTACATGTGGGCCCCATTGCAGCTTAGCAACTAACTAACTAAACTAACTTACTAACTAACTAAAACAGTGGTATCAACCGCATACATTGAAAGTATACAATGCCAGTACGCACTCATAGTGTTCTAGCACTGTATAGTTTCAAAACGTAAAACAAAATAAAGTTCTGGAAAATATACACGATTTCTACGTACTGGTCACGTATAATTTCTGACGCTAATTCAGTGAATATTTTAAGAAAATATACAAGGCTAGAACCTAGAACCAACGTATTCTGACGTTTTTTGATTTAGAATGCAAACGTATAGCAAATGTTTGCAAAGTAGGTTTATGTCGCAGGGACTTGATAAAAACACGGATTTGGTTTTTCATTTCACTAAGGGATTTCATCAAATCACGGAGAATGTTAAAACAACAACACGATTTGATCTTTTCCCTAAACAAATCTAGTGAATTGAACAAATTGCTGAATTGGTTCAGTGAAATAACAGGTTTTAAACTTTTAACCTAATCACTGAGGGCACCTTTACCAGAGTTATTTACGTTTTAACTTAACCTAACCTAAATCTATATTTTTACCAAAATTTACTTATGGTAAGTAATGCAGTATATTTTTCGAATAACTAAAAAGTATACGCGATAAAAGCGTAATAACGATGCATAGTTTAGTCCTTTTATACTTACAATAAACGCGTGACAACTAGATCTAATTCCTCATTATTAAGCTTAACATTGGCTGTTACTTGCAAGACGTTAGGCAATGTAAATTTTGTGCATTTTGTTCTATTCTTATTAAGTACTAAGTTATTAGCTTCAAACCAATATACCACTTTCTTCAGAGAGTTGTTTACATCGTCATAATTTATTTCTACTCTATTAATTTTAAACTTAAGTGATATATGATCTGCAAGCAAAACTATCTAACATGATTATCATTGTCAACATAAGGAAGGTCAATAATATAAATGAGAAAAAGAAATCGTCCTAGTATAGATCCTTGAGGAACCTCCATTTTTACAACAGACTCCATTTTTACAACCCGGTAGACTGTTTTAGGCTCCTCCACGTCATATCCAAAATTCTGCTTTTTCGATTCATTTTCATTTCTAAACCGAATTTTCCGGCCTGCTGTCTATTTTTTTATTCTTTACAAGTTAGCCCTTGATTACAATCTCATCTGATGGTAAGTGACGATGCAATGTAAGATGGAAGCGGACTAACTTGATAGGAGGAGGAATCGATCGCTTGGCGGAACGTCTTTGTCGGTAGAGTGGTAACTAGCCACGGCCAAAGCCTCCCACCAACCAGACCTGGACCGATTAAGAAAACATTAATCGGCCTAGCTGGGGTTCGAACCTAGGACCACCATCTTGTAAATCCGCCGCGCATACCTGTAAATAATAAACATTCTTGTTATAGGTGCAAAACGAACCCAGTCGTTACCGCAGCTATTCGGACAACCAAGTCCTTCAGCTTCCGCTATGGCCGTGTCGAGATGCGCGCCAAGCTACCTGCGGGCGATTGGCTGACCCCAGGTAATGCTTAATGTCATCATCATTATCATATCGGCTCAGGCTGTCCACTGCTAAAAGGAACCTAATAAAGAATCTTCTAAAAGATACCAATACGAACGTACATAAGCGGAAACTAAAGAATTATTTTTTGGGACAGCCTGTGTAGCGTCGCAGCACCGGTTCACTCACACTTTTATTTAACTACCCTATAATGATTATTCTTGGTATTTATCCTCTTCTGTTTGTTAATCTGTTTATTTATCCTCTTCTGTTTGTTAATAATGTTCTGTTTGTTCCTAAATATTGTATTATGCAATAATAACCAGTGCACAGTAAAACTAACTGTGGTTTGTGTTGCACTATGGTTAGGCTTAATTTCAATGTGTTGTTTGTTGAATAATAAATAAATAATCAAAATTATCTTGTTGACATAAAAGTTCTTCCAGATAAATGAATTCACTTTCGATATTTTCCACAGCCTTGTGGCTTTTGCCGGCCTCTAGCGTCCAGTACGGACCATGGCCGTCTTCGGGACATATTTCCATTATGCACTCAAGAGGGAATCGGATATTGCTGCATAATGGCAAAAACATTGGCATTCAGTCAGCCAACGCCGGCTTGAGCTATGGAATATCTCAGCAGAGTGCCTTAATTCAAAACCAATTTAGCCGTATTAACGAATCCGGATACAACAGGGATTTTCATTTCTATCAGTTAGAATGGACTCCAGGTAATAAGTACAATAAACCGTAAAAACGTTTTTTTCTTTTTTGAATGATATATACTAGCTCTTGACTGCAATCACTTCTGACGATAAGCAATGATGCAGCTTCTGGTGAAATGCGCTTACATGATGCTTATTCGAGAGCCGTGACAGCCCAGTGGATATGACCTCTGCCTCCGATTCCGGAGGGTGTGGGTTCGGATCCGGTCCGGGGCATGCACCTCCAACTTTTCAGTTGCGTGCATTTTAAGAAATTAAATATCACGTGTCTCAATCGGTGAAGGAAAACATCGTGAGGAAACCGGCATACTAGAGAATTATATTAATTCTCTGCGTGTGTGAAGTCTGCCAATCCGCATTGGGCCAGCGTGGTGGACTATTGGGCTAACCCCTCTCATTCTGAGAGGAGACTCGAGCTCAGCAGTGAGCCGAATATGGGTTGATGACGATGCTTATTCACTCTTGACTTAATGATACCAACATGGTAGGTGGTAGAAAAAACGGCAGCTGAAAGGGCATTCCATAATTATGCAGTGCGATAAACGCATTTATCGAAGCGATTGGATATTTGGTCCACTAGTGACTGTTACAGTATTTACATAATTACAATCTAAAAAATACGAACACACTCTCTCTCTCTCTCTGAGGCTCTGTAAAATCTTATTAAAGTATTTATATAATAGACACTGCGTGCTTATTTCCGTAATATTAAAATCCGTTTACAAGTTTACATAAAATCAATTTACAATAAAAATAAACAGTTTACATAATATAACCCAAAAAAATATTTTACAACTACTATTATTTGTGTGTTATATATGTACAGTGTGTTTTAAAAATACCGTCCGATCCAAAATGCGCGTGTAAGCACCATAATATTATAAACAGAAAAAATATTTAAAAAAATATTATTCAATAATTAAGCATTTTTATCGTGATAATTAAGTTTCTAATATTAAACATAAATGGTCCCAAAACTTGGAAAAGGACAATGGTCTGGTGTTTGTTAATAGAATTCATAAGCGTCTACTAATGTAAACTATTACAGTTTGTAGAAAGTAATTTATTTAATTTTTTGAAACAGAGCAAAAGGTCTAATTAAGTCCAAAAACTAAAATATATTCACATCAATTACATTTAAATAATTGAGTATGGCAACCATACTATTTAAACGAATATTGCATATATCGGACAACTAGGGACGCTAGTTAATATAATTATTTTTTGAAATATATATAAAATATTTTGATTTTCAAACAAGTAATAGTAATTAATTTAAATACAATAGGTACACCTATTTAATTTAAATTACTTATTTCTAATCATGACAAAATACTGCTAAAGTTCACTCTCACTTAGCGGCATTTTACATTTAAGTAATAAAATAAACAAAATATAATAGTCAAACATGTTAATAACAATTATTACCAACAGTAAGCCATATGATATATTTTAATAATCAAAGGAAAGGAACAAGTGTTTACAAACGTATTTATTGTTTAAGTATGTTCGACATGATTTTAAATAAAGGTAAAACGTAAGTAAAAATAGTAAGTAATTTCCTGAAGATTACTTATAATTACAAAAATAACAGTATCGAAAGGAAATCGATAATCATTAATCGATACTATAAAGTATCGATACTTTTACGTGTTCCTATGACAAGTCATGCACTAACAATTCAACTGTGAACTATCAGTCAGTGGTCAATCGCGTCGTAATTTCGTTGTTTGCGTACTTAAGCGTCTTGTAAATCTTGTTGCATTTTTCCGATACTTATCAAATGATTTTCTGTACCTACATTATTTTTTAACGACCGCTTATGTTTATGGACACCGATTCTCCCGCTATACTACTGACTTAAAACACTATTGTATTAAATTCCACGTTGGTTTTTAGATTTAATTAGGAAGGTTAATTTTTATTAAGTATGTATATTATCCATGTCTAAGAGAAAAATGGGGATCAAACCTACTTTTTATGTTCTTCGATCGAACCCAAATACCCGGCTTCATAATCATGGAATAATTAAGACTTCAATTTAAAAAGTAGGTCTCTTTTCGTTGTTGACAAAACATAACCTCTAAAACTTCAAACATAAATATCTCGAATTCCAGACTTCACATAATATTAAACCATAAGAATAAATTGTTAAGAAAATAATTATCTATCATTTTATATTTTTTTCATTCATAGACGCTTAAAAAAAATGTCAGCAAAAATTTGTTTGGAAATAGACCATTGTCCTTTAAAAAGTGACAACACTGTACTATAAATTATGGCACGTATATCTAGATTATTACCTCCTACCTACACACCTGTGGCACAAAAGTCGGCAATCGTAAAGGGTAAGTAGTAGGTATCATCGTTTTTGGCGCCCACTGTCTTTGAAACGCCGCGCCGCCGCCGACACGTGCGATGTCTGTAATGCTGTGTTTAGTTTGCTTGCGCCACTCGCCCAACATGCAGACTTAAATTAGTAGTAGTAGATCTATTTGTGACAGAGCTATTAGTGTGTTCCAGAGTAAAAGGAAAAGTTTCTGGTGTAATGTATGTTCAAGGAGATCATTTTCCACTAACCATTAATTCATCTGCCATCGTCTATCTGCGTAAATTAACTTTTAGTGTTTACACACATCACAACACGCCAGTTATGCAAGCACGCATGCATGCATGTACATAGCACAAGATGATAAAGCACCTTGACAAACCCATCACCTTGTTGTGTGTACTTGTGTGTTTACTTGCCCATTCAATACCGCTTTGAATAGAAACGTGTAAACGCAGCACAAAACATAGATGGCGGCGTTTTTATTTTGTAGTAATGCCTACTAATAATTAACCAATTTCAACTTTTGTGTTGCCATGTAAGTTTTTATAATTTTGCATTTTTTTTTATGTTAATTTCATGCAGGGAAAAAAATGTATTTCTTTTAAAATAAGGACTGCATAAAAATAATGTGTACACGACACCTAAGTACACCCTTAAGGGCCGGACGGTATTTCCTACAACACACTGTATATAGAGATAAAAAAAACTTACCCACCCCCAATTTTTTTTCATTTACAAGCGCCATTTTGAAAATTTATATAGCCTATGTCTACCACGCACTCAATGACACCTCATTTGTCAAAATCCGTCCAGCCGTTTGGGCTGTAGGGCGTGCCAAAGAAATGGACATACATACATACATACATACAAACACACAAACACACAAAAAAACATTGTCACAAAAGGGAAAAATGCACAGGAGTGTAATAAAATTAAGAGAAAAAGTATCACTACTTGAAATTTAAAGAGTTGTAGTTGATCAACCAAAAACCGCCATTCTATTGCCGACGAGGTCGGCAATGTGCGCTGATTTAAATATTTATAAAAATAGTTTTATAATACATTGATAATTTATTCTGTAATATTTACACCATTGAAAAAACTTATTCAAGTACAACATTTTGAAAAATCTGAAATAAAAATTTACTAAGCCAAGTTTTGGTCACCAGTTAGTTTTAGATAATTAGGTGGTGTATCTACCATTTACGTTTCATCCATTAATTACGGAACATCCTGTATGGTTTTGTACCTGTCGATTATTTTTGCCTAAATTATGCCGAGGAAACTATAAAATAATACTTCCGAAACATGAATATCGTCCTAAGAAGCTAATTAAGTTACCATGCTGACAAACCCTTTCTAAAATAAGTAGTACGAGGTTAGGTTTGTTTGGCTATCGTATTCGTTGGCTCTTAGTCTGTATAAGAGCGACAGCGACTTATACTTTGATTTATAATTTACAGATTCCATCAAATTTAGCGTCGATGACGTAGAAATCGGAAAAATAGATCCCGGCGCGGATGGCTTTTGGAAATATGGAAAATTCGACAGCAACAGTCGCAATCTCAACCCTTGGCGCAGTGGAAGCAAAATGGCTCCCTTTGACCAGCAAGTAAAACGTATTTTCTAGTACTAATAAGCTCTATGCTAAACCCATATTTCAGTAAGATTATCGGAATAAAAAGTTACTCCTTCAGATATCTGAGAGTGAAAGTCTTGTCAAAATCAGGAACAAAAAGATCGATAGACAGACAAACTGTTACTAATATTATAATGAGGTCATCATCATCATCATCTTGATAGTTGATGGATGTCCATTGCAGGACATAGGCACACAGTCCACCTAGTGGGGTGTCGACCAACACTGCGCTCCGCCCATTGCCACTTCAGCTTCACAACTCGTTGAGCTATGTCAGTGACTTTGGTTCTTCTGCGGATCTCCTCATTTCTGATTCGATCACGCAGAGATATTCATAACATAGCCGTTCCATCGCCCGCTGTGTGACTTTGAGCCTTCTTATAAGGCCCATAGTTAGCGACCAAGTCTCGGAACTCATCACTGGCAACACGCACTGTTTAAAGACTTCAAGTCTGCCTTATCCTGTCTTCAAGATTATCAGAATAAAAAATACCCTGAGTTACACCTTCAGATATCTGGCAGTGAGTCTTGTCAAAATCGGGAACAAAAAGATTGATAGACGTAAAAACTTTTACTAATAGTATAAAGAGGTATTGTTTGTGAATTCATGAGTATGTGAGATTGTAGGGGGTACTCTCAGGATTTTGTGAACCGATTGTGCAAATTCTTTTAGTGATAGTGACGGCCTCCGTGGCGCAGTGACATTTCTGGTGGATTTAAAAGTCGGGGGTCCTGGGTTCGATCCCCGGCTCGGCCGATTGAGGTTTTCTTAATTGGTCCAGGTCTGGCTGGTGGGGTGGGTGGGGTCGGCCATGGCCTGTTGGGAGGGTAGTTACCACCCCTCCAACAAAGACGTACCGTCAAGCGATTTATCGTTCCGGTACGATGTCGTATAGAAACCGAAAGGGGTGTAGATTTTCATCCTCCTCCTAACAAGTTAGCCCGCTTCCAACTTAGATTGCATCATCACTTACCATCAGGTGAGATTGTAGTTAAGGGGTAACTTGTAAATAAAAAATGCAGGGGCTGTACAGTACAGAAAAACTGACACAATGACTTGCGGTACTATTTTAATGCCTAGCACATATTAAATAAATCCCACGAACATAGAGAATGGTGAAATAGTTATTTGTTTGAATCCCGAACAAGCGAAGGATTATGTAATTGAATCACGAGCATAGCAAGTGATTCTAGGTTAGAATCCTGAGCGTAGAGAGGGATTCAAAGGCACAAGAGACAAATACTTTGGTCTCGTGTGATACATACAACTTTTCACCTCAATAGCGAAAAAATACAAGTTTGAGAATAATATTTATTGGAATAGATAAGTAGTTTAAACATGAACTTTTATTAAACTAAATAACTACTTTCAATTATAACTGTCAATCTGTCAAATGGTTTTTTTTGGGCAGCTTATTAGAATGTTTTCGATATTATTTTTATACAGTGAGATTTATTAGTTCGCTAGTACGCCATGCTCCACTAATTCCAAAATTCCAAAAATAAGTGCAGCTTGACAAACCTTAACAAAAATAATATGACAAAATTACAGTCTCCGAAAATGTTTTCGCCCCTTTTTCCCTATTGGAGACTTAATTCACAACAATTGTTAAAGAAATCATAACCTTTTAATATTCTCTCGACTTTGCCGGTAAAAAGTCCAGTTCGCTGTCAATTACTTGTTGTTTTAATTCAATCGGAGCTAAATTTTCACTCGTATCACTGATTTTTTTAACTTTTCACTTTAACAACAATTGCGTATCACAAATTTATTAAAAAAAAAAGATTGCTTTTGTTACTCCCGCATTACGTAAGGAATGAGGCCTGTGCGCCTAAACTTCAACCAAACTATGTATTTTGTGAAGTAAAATTGGCAAATGTCAACCTCAGACTAATTAGATAAAGACCTGCCTCACAAGACATTATTTTTCTGTCAAAGTATA